>NC_087561.1:2424242-2727272 GCF_036250125.1 Pseudopipra pipra
GAGCAGTAAGAAAGCTTGAGACATTTAGGAAAACAGACCTGTTGGGAAAGGTTAAAGGAATTTGCCGTGGTTAGTCTGGAAAAGAGATGGGCGGGGAGATGGAGAGGAAGGAACAGAACAGTATTTCTGATGCCTCAAAGCTGTCTGTGCAAGGGCACTGATCAGTTGTGCTGGTGGTCCATGGTGGCATTGATCTAATTCCTCATCAAAAAGAAAAAGCTTTAAAGTCAATACTCTTTTATCATAAATGTCATGATATTTTGCTTTATAAAATTTATATAATTAAACTCTATAGCATGTAATAATTTTGGAAATAATCGAGCAAACCCCACGAGCAGGTGGCATGCTACCTTAGTGTGTCACAGGGCTTTTGCTGGCACCTAAATCCTGTCCAGCCACCCTCTAGGCTCTTCTGACCTCCACCATCACTGCAGCTCAGCCACACCTAAGGGCTTCACTAATACACTTTAACAACTCTTTTAATGGGATTCTTTAATGGGAATCCAGATTTATTCATTTAGGGAAAGAAAGGCAAGTCAGCTCCTTCCACGTGGGCTTTTTTGAGCTGGCCACCTTCCACATGCACCCTGTAAATCTCTATATGTTCCTCTCCCTTCTGCCTCTTCCGTGTCTTCTCTTTTCTTCTTATTGTAGGAAGGGGTTGATATCTCAGAGCCAGAAGGTCCCTTGTCTTCAGTGTCAGCAGTTCCCTCCTGCTCTTGGTAGCCACACATGGTACCTCTCAGGCTTATCCCTTTCCTCTTGAGAGACCCACACACTGGAAACATTCAAGGTCAGGTTGGACATGGCTCTGAACAACCTGATCTAGTTGAAGATGTCCCTGCCCATTGCAGGGAGATTGGACTAGGTGGCCTTGAAATGTCCCTTCCAACCCAAACCATTTGATAATTCTATGGTCTGTACATGCAGGACATTTCTTCTCCCTGGGCAGATAGCCCAGCAGGTTTTTGGAAGGTGGCCTGGCTGTGCTGCAGGGCACACACGTGTCCCACTGCAGTCCAGCCTGCTGAGGAATGGAGGGCAGAGAGTACATGGGTGCTTCTCCAGGGTGAGCAGGAGCTTCCCCATGCTATTTTTCCTTCCCCCGGGTGCTGCTGCTAACATTCCTGTTGTGCTTTTGGTTTAGATTACATCAACGCACACAACTTCCACCGGCCTGCCGGGGCAGGGCACGTGGGAAAGAAAGAGAACGGGTTGGTGGGTGGCTCTGCCACTGTCACCGGAGCAGTCGGGCCTTCCACCACCAGGGCTTCTGACTCGGAGCTCATCCGCTTTTGCTACCTGCACATGCGAGAGCAGAGGAAGGAAAGAGAGAGCGGCACGGATATCAATGAAAACCTGATTTTTTTTGAGGAAACTCGTCCCAGGACCAAATCTGACCCCACTTCCAAAAGCTCTGGCCAAGGCTACAACGGGACTGCCAACGAGTATGACCCGGATGGCCTCGACCAAGACAGGCACGCGAGCAGGGCCAGGGCACACACCATAGACACCCACCTGCGGAGCGACGCCTCGCACTTCTACTGCGAGTCCTGCCAGGCCAAAATCAAGAGCCGGCTGGCCTCATGCATGGGGGGCAAGCCTGGCACCACCCGGGACAACATGGTGGACTTGATGTCGCTTCCCCCTCCCGGGAACGATGAGGAAGAAGACGAGACAACGTCCCTGCTCCCCGCCATCGCCGCCCCTCCTCCTGGCTTCCGAGACAACAGCTCCGACGAGGATGACCCCAAGCGCCGGGCGGCAGCTGCCCAGAGCCAGGAGCAGGGCCGGCACCTCTGTGGCATCCTCTACGATGAGATCCCTGTCACGCTGATAGACAGCGTGCAACCACGGACGGTCCGGGACCACGCCCAAGAGCTGGATGATGCCCTTGTGTCCACCCTGCAGGCACTGGAAGCCCTGGCTGCTTCAGAGGATTGCCCTCATCCCCCACCACAGCAGACAGCAGGTATTTCAGTGGCTGTGACTCCCTTTTTTCCCTATAGCCTTTCTTTCCTATTGTACGTCCTTCCCTTTAGTCTCCTTCTCCCGTCCTATGGGACTGTGGAGCAGCTTCTAGTAAAAACTAAGTTGTGGCAACAGGCTCTAGCAGGAGCAGCCAAGCTGCTGCTCAGAAGATTTCTAAAAAGCTGAGGTGGGACTCCTCTCCTTGGCAGTGGCTGAAGGAGTCTCTTGGTTATCCCATATCTGCCGTGGTCCACATGCCACGATGCTGGGGTGAGTCACTAACAGACCAGTACTGTGAGCATGAGTTCCTCCCCACTGTGACCCCACTCAGCTGGTACCTTTGGCCATCAGTCTTTGAAGGTTCCCACGGGTTTTGCAGGGTATGAGCCCTTCACAGGGCAAACCTGCTGTCAGATGGGTGACTCTGGGACCAGCCTGCTGGCATCACAGTCCTTTGTCCCTCTCCCTGCCCTGGTTGCCCTACTCACTATGGCAGAGTAGCTGTTGCCCGATTTTCCTTCTGGTACCAGAGAAGCCCCTGTAGGGTGGGCCAGTGTTTCCACTAACACTAGAAAACTTCCCAGGACCTTTTCCTGGGCCAGGAGCTCTTGCTGAATTTATCTAGCAAGACAGCTCAGTGCTGAAAAGCGACCTCACTTAAAAGCATTAACTCTTATTAGTGAAAAGTCACGAAAGTTTCTCCGATGGGATGATGTGTCCTGCATTCCTGAGACCCTCCTGCTGCCTGGAGTTCCCCTCTCCAGGGGGGGACTGGAGAGGGGTGGTGTGAGGTTTGTTGTGGGGTTTTCTTTGTGTCCCTCCTCAGGTCTTATTGTCCTGGCTGCCATCACTCCTGAGTCCTCCTTGGACTCTGGCCATGAGACGAACTCCTCAGAGCTCACCGATGTCTCGGAGATGGTCTCTGCTATGAAGCAGCATCAGAACGCAGCCTACTTCCTCACGCAACACATCAACAAAGAAAACCTCCTGGCCAGGAAGGACTTGCCTTTCCGAATCCAGAGCTGTGCTGCCCAGGCTGTTCTCACCTCACCCTACCCCCTGAGCCGCCAGGAGCCAAACCCTTCAGTGAAGCCAGCTTCCTCTCCCCAAAGTCCTGGCCTTACCAGCTGCAACAGCAAACAGGAGCAGCAGCATGCTGAGCAGAGCTACACCTCAGCTGTCCAGCCAGGGCTGACCCCCCAGCTCAGTGAGCAGAACAAGGGCGCTCCAGTGCCAAGCACTGAAAGCAAAGGTGCAGGCCACACAAAAGCTGCCTTTGAGGTATCTCTGCATCCCACAGCAGCCCTGAGCAGGGAGCAGTCACAGGATCTACAAGAGAAGGTGCCCAAAGAGGTGCAGCCAAGCTCCAAGCTCCTCCTGGATCAAAAAAGCTGTGTAACTCCAGCCATCATTTCAGCTGCTCTGCAGCAAGTGGCAAATGCAAAAGCCTCAGCTCCCCAAGTGGTATCAGCCTTAAAAGAGGACCAGAATGTGAATGGTACCAGCAGCTGTGCATTAGCCAGCAGCAAGCCTTTGACACTTAAAGGAGGTCCACAAAGTGCAGAGACATTATGCAACTGTCAGCAGCAGCAGCAGCAGCAACTCTCTCAGCAGCAGCACTGTGAAGTCTCTCCAAGCCCTAAAGAAGCTCACGGCAGTCAGGCTGAAGCTTTCCACCTCGCTTCAGCAGGTGAGGAAATGATGTCCAGTAAGACTTTTGCCTCTAAAAGCTACCAGCAAAAAGTGAGTAAAGATATTCCAGGAAAAGCTGCAGGCATAGAGACAGGGCAGAAGGCAGGTGGGGAAGCTGCGAGCCTCGTCTTGCAGAAACACACAGCTCCTTCAAACCCAGGACAGAAAGTGCAACAGGAAAGTTCAGCCAAAATCTTAAAAGCTGAGAGCAGCAAAGTGCACTCTCCATCACCTGGTGGCATTTTCAGGAGCACCAGTGAGGAAGCCAAAGGGCCAATCCAGCTGATGCCCAGATCTGAGAGCCTGCAGATTAGCACTGTGCCTTCTAAAAAAGTAGAAAAAGTACTGGAGATGACCCAACAAGATGCTGATGTCCCAGCTAAACCCAAAGCCCCAAAAGCTCCCTTCAGGTTCAGGAAGCTGTTCTCTGCAACGTTTCCGACCCGGCTGAAGAAGGAGACGGACGAGCGGCAGGCCCAGCTGCAGAAGGTGAAGCAGTACGAGCTGGAATTCCTTGAAGAGCTGCTCAAGCCAAAGAGCAAAGGTGACCTCCCACCACAGGAGTATCTGCACCCACCTGCCCCTGGGCGCTGCAGCTGCCAGCTAAGGAGCAGTCCTGTGCAAAAAGTCCCGGGGATGTCCAGGGAGCAGAGGCGCAGCTGTGACTGCAAGAGGATTTGCAGGGGAATGAGGCCACCCCCGAATCAGTTGGTGATGCCAGAACTGGAGAGGAGAGGGAGGGATAAAGCTGCAGATGACCAGAAGCAAGTAGAAGCCATTAGGCTGACAAGCATGAGCAGCCCTTCCAAAGGCAAACGGATACGATCCACAAGTTTAGAGTCCAGAGACTACCGGTCAGATCCAGAGAATGGCGTGTCCTGTCTGGCAACGTGCACTTCCCCAGGGGAGTGCATGGGAGCACCACACTACAGAAAGCTGTTGCGTCGCTACAGTGTCAGTGAAATAGATAAGACTGATAGGACATCCTTGTCCTCTGACATCTACCAGAACATCTATACGACCAAGCAGAAAGGCCTCCAGAAAGAGCCTGAGCCCAGCATCATCTGTCCTGTTCTGAAGAGCAAAATCCTGGAAGCCTCTGGAGTGGCTGACCCCTCCTATGTCCAGATAGCACAGGATAAAAAGAACCAGAAGGCTTCAGGAGTGTTCTCTGTCCAGGAGGAGATGTACCCAAGTCCTGCTGAGCTGCGGGATGAAGACACGGAGGACGAGAAGTGCTGCTCCATCCGGTACTGCTTCTACTACAGGAAATGTGATGTTGCAGATGATGGGAGTGAAAAGGATGAGCTGTCCTATTCCATCCCCATGCAGATACTCCCGGGAATGAAGCTGGACAATCAGATGGTCCCAGTCATGAGCAGGACTCTCCAGGTCCTAGATGCAACAGCCTGCAGCAGTCCCAATGACAGTCAGACCCAGGAAATAGATTTAAGGACCTCCAGTTTTGAGGGGAGCTTGGCAAAGATCAACACCCTTCGAGGCCACGCCTACAGCTTTCCCAACGGGTTTCTGCAAGTGCAGCTGGACACCAATGAGCTCCTGACTATCCTGAGGCAGTGTGTGCTGAGCCCTGATGTCCGGGACTGCAAACCCTACATCTCCCAGCTGGCTGAGTACAAGCAAGAGCTCGCCCTCAAGTTCAAGGAGTTTCGGGCGTCCTGCCGCCGCGTCGCAGCCGTGGACAAGAGCCCTTCCCACATGCTCTCTGCCATCACGAGCAGCTTCCAGGTGCTAAGCAGCCTCATCGAGACCTTTGTGAGGCTGGTGTACGTCGTGCGCTCGGAGTCCCAGCGCCAAGAGCTGCTGACGAAGGTGGAGGAAGTGGTGAGAAACTACACCTTCCTCCTGAAGGCTGCGGAGGAGTCCACGGCCAGGATGCTGAGCCACCAGCAGACCGTGGAGCAGCTCGCCCGCCAGTCAGCCACGGTTGCCACTGTCATGAGCACGCTGACACGCTCCCTAAAGACGCTGATCAATAAGTAAGCCAGCTGTGAAGACCAACAAGCCAGCGTGTGCCAGGCCATGTGCTGACAGTTCTCCAGTCTCACGGGTCCGGTGAGGATGCGTGTCTGCAGCCCCACATCCACCGGAGTTTGCAGTAGCCAAGACACTCTTTGATCTCTGCAGGATGGATGGTGGTGGTGTTGGTGGTGGTTTTGAAGGGTGAATTCATGCCCTGTCACAAGCTGTTCAAACCAGCTCGCTGGGGGGCTCAAGCAGCTTCTTTGCTTGTTCTCCCGCGCTGGCCTTGTCGGTGACGGTGCTTGGGAGGCACAGCTGCCCTATCTCCACACTAATTTGGTTCCATGGGGTTCCGGGCCTCACTGGTGCAAGGACCTTTGTCACAGTTTGTGGTGGGCCAGTGAGTTATCAGATGCTGAGCTGAAATCTTCTGGCTTCACTTGGGCAGTGTGGAGCCAAACCAGTGTCTTGCCACGTAAACAGCTCTTCTGCCTCCAGGATCTTCCTGGCCCACAAATACGACGTCATTAGCAGCAGAAGGGATCTACAGGGATACAGCAGGGGTGAAAGTCCCTGCTGCTATGCTAGGGCTTGGGAAGTAGTCCTAGCACAGGCAGGATGCCATGATCCTGGGACAGAGCTAGATCACCCTACTAGGCTCTACTGTCACAGCTTAGGCACCAGTGCTCTAGTCCTGAGCACAGGTACTGCCTGTGCAAAAGGCATGGGCTTAATGCCTGCAAGTAGGGAGGATCCAGGGAACTACAGGCCTGTCAGTCTGACCTCAGTGCTGAGAAGGTCATGCAGCAGATAGTCCTGAGTGCCATCACATGGCATGTACAGGACAACAAGGGGATCAGGCCCAGCCAGCATGGGTTTGTGAAAGGCAAGTGCTGCTTGACCAGCCTGGTCTCCTTTTATGACAGGGAAGCTCAGTTAGTGGGTGAAGGAGAGGCTGTGGGTGTTGTTTACCTAGACTTTAGTAAAGCCTTTGACACTGTGTCCCACAGGATTCTCCTGGAGAAACTGGCTGGATGGCCGGGCCCAGGGAGTGGTGGGGAATGGGGTTAAATCCAGCTGGGACCAATCACTAGTGCTGTCCCAGGGTTCAGTGTTGGGGCCAGTCCTGTTTAACACCTTTATCAATGATCTGGACGAGGGGATTGAGGGCACCCTCAGTCAGTTTGCAGAGGACACCAGGTTGGGCAGGAGTGTTGATCTGCTGGAGGGCAGGAAGGCTCTGCAGAGGGGTCTGGACAGGCTGGATCCATGGGCTGAGGCCAGCTGGATGAGGTTCAGCCAGGCCAAGAGTCAGGTCCTGCCCTTGGGTCACAACAGCCCCCTGAAGCTCCAGGCTGGGGCAGAGTGGCTGGAAAGTGCCCGTGGGGAAAGAAGCTGGGGGAGCTGGTCCACAGCACCTGAACATGAGCCAGTGTGTGCCCAGGGGGGCAAGGAGGCCAAGGGCACCTGGCCTGTGCCAGCAACAGTGTGGCAGCAGG
Organism: Pseudopipra pipra; assembly: GCF_036250125.1. NCBI lineage: Eukaryota > Metazoa > Chordata > Aves > Passeriformes > Pipridae > Pseudopipra > Pseudopipra pipra. Next base: position 2,431,388 of record NC_087561.1, read on the forward strand.
ACCAGGGCAGTGACTGTCCCCTGTGCTGGGCACTGGGGAGGCCCCTCGAATCCTGGGTTCAGCTTTGGGCCCCTCATGACAAGAAGGACATTGAGGGGCTGGAGTGTGTCCAGAGAAGGAAACAGAGCTGGGGAAGGGACTGGAGCACAAGTGTGATGAGGAGCAGCTGAGGGAGCTGGGGGTGTTTAGCCTGGAGAAAAGGAGGCTCAAGGGGGACCTTCTCACTCTCTACAACTCCCTGGTTGTAGTCAGGTGGGGGTCGGGCTCTGCTCCCAGGCAACAAGTGACAGGACAAGAGGAAACGGCCTCAAGTTGTGCCAGGGGAGGTTTAGATTGGATATTAGGAAAAATTTCTCCACTGAAAGGGTGGTCAGGGTTTGGGACAGGCTGCCCAGGGAAGTAGTGGAATCACCATCTGTGGAGGTATTTAAAAGATGTGTAGTTGTGGCCCTTGGGTACCTTGGTTTAGTGGTGGGCTTGGCAGTGCTGGGGGAACGGTTGGACTCAATGATCTTAGAGATCTTTTCCAGCCTAAACAATTCTGTGTTCCCCTTCCTCTTCTGGATGGCTGTATCCATGAGACCCTGCAAGGAACCCAGACTGATCTTTGACCATCGCAAGCCAGAAGCTGGGCTAGCAGCTGAGAGGAAACCTCTTTCACACCATTCTCTAGAGGTCAGGTTCTTGCCTCCAAGGCTCTGCCCAAACCCTCTCCTATTTCCTTTCACAGTGACCATTAGAGAGGAACCCTAGATCAGCTTTGTCTGGGAGCCACAGGGGCTGTCCTCCTTGCCAGGGTGTTGGGGTTCTTTTGCTATCTTCACCAGGCTGACTGCCATAAGAAGCATTATTCAGTACTGTGTGATGGTTATTTGTTTGAAGTTGGTTTTTTTCGATTAGGTTTGGGGTTTTTTCTTTTTTTTTTTTCACTTGCAGGTGAATGGTAAAATGATTCCTAATTGCGTTCCTTCCCACCCCAAGGTTCCCCTCCTCCTCCTCCCAGTCTAGCTACTAGATATAATCAATCAGACAGCCTTAATTGGTGTTTCGCTGCAGTCACCTCCAAAACAGAGCAAGGAGAAAAATGCAAGGTTACACATGGCATTGCCCTTACCCTGCCACCCACTGCACTCCCCGCGTGCACGGGGAGCGCGGGTCCCGCGTCTCCCCATCCCACCCCCTCCGGCTGGAAAGGGAGGTCACGGCATTGATCAAACCCAGCCCGCTTGCCCCAGTGCTTGGGGAACGATCAGGGATCTCCGTAGGATCAGTCGCTTCCCACCTCTGTCATTTTTTACAAATATGCACATTCGGAACGTCTCGTTCTTCCGCAGGAGCTGTGGGAATGCACAATGTGCTTTTAACGCGCGCGCCCTCGGCCCAGTGCAATAACCTCCCCTGGCCCGGGGCTGTCCTGGCCTTGGGCTGTCAGCAAGGCAGAGAGGATCCTGCTGTGGGACAGCCTCCTGATTTCAAGAACCATGTAGCAAATATCCAGTGGAAGTGCCAGTTGGGACGTCAGCCCGTGGTGTGCCAGGCCTGTTACAGTGCTGAAGGCTGACAGGGAGACATGTTTTCCTTTTCCCTGGGAATAACCTGTTATGAAACTCTGAGTTTCTTCAAGCTCCCCGTTATGCCTATATCATTCCTCCATAAATCTCTCAGTCTAATACAGAGGAAAATTTTTTTATTGTCTGTATATATTATATATAAATTAAAAAAAATATATAAATTATATCTATACACAAAATTTATGTCTTGTTTTACAAACAAGAAAGATTAAATATATTAATCTTAATATCCAAACTAGCATTTGTGTCTTTTTTTAAGAATTTTGTGGAAATGTGGCTATTCTCAGCTGTACAAAACACTGTTTGTAAGCAAATCCACCTGTTTTTGTTGCTATGGAAATGCATGTATCTCCATACTGGAAGGGCACAGCTTAAAGATTCCAGCATTGCTGGGCTCCACAGCAGTTAAGTTACCATGCCATCAAGGATGCAGGTTGAAACGAACGGTTTGACTTGCCAAGGTCACTTTTGTGTTATTAATTTTGGTTTAATTTCCCTCCAGAAGAGGAAGGCAGCAGCAATCACCCCTTCAGCGCTGGCACTGGGCACTGTGGCTTTGCTGGGGAAAGTGTGGGACACCCTCCTGCCCCTTAAGTAGGGGAGAAAAGGATGCTTTAACAAACTCCTGATCCCTTCCAGGTGAGCCAAGCTGAGCACCCACTGACCAGCTCCAAACCATGTTTTCAGCCAAGTCCCAGCTTTTCCCTGGCTCTTCTGCCTGGGAAGAGGTGACAGTGTGTGACCTGTCAGTGGCCTGGTGGCTCTGCTGCCCCGTGGGACTGCTCAGGTGTGTCTGCAGGGGAAAGCCCAGCAAAAGCAGAATGTCAGAGCTGGGAAGAAATCTGAGCCGGGCAAACAATTTCCCAGCCACAGATGATTTCCAGTGTACACATTTCACCTGGCACAATGAACCCCCTGTGTTTATCAGGGAGGAAAGCATTGATGTGTGTGCTCTATGCACCCCAAAGCCCCCAGGAACTATAAAATCCAAGTGCAATAAGGATCCAACACAAAAAAAAAAAATCCTTAGAGGAACTGGGTCATTCTCTGTACGGGGGTTGAATGTGTTGTCTAAAGCAAAGGCGGCAGCACTTGAGACTCACACACGCTCTCGGTGCCTCCAGGCCTGTTATTTTAATCTGCATCACACCATTTCCCCTGCTGAACTGACGATGACACCGAAAGGGACAGAACCCACCTATTTATAAAGCTGGATATGGATCGAAACCAAGAGGTTTTCTAACAACCCCCCAGAGCCTGAAAATATTATTGACAGCAGGCAGTGTAACCGGCCATCTCGGAGTCGGTGCTTAGTACCATCTAGTGGGCAATAAGCACCCTGTCAGAAAGGAATGGCTTCTTCACAGCACCCTCTTGTTGTTTGTACCGAGATATTGTTTGTGGCAGTAGGTGCTCCAGGATCAGCCAAACGTCCCTTTGTGAATGGAGGAGCTGGACTGGTACATACCCAGGAAGGATGATGTTGCTGTACTCGTTTTTTAGGTGTAGTCCCTGCAGCCTCAGCATTCGTAAGTGTTCTTAAAGGAAATGGTCCAGGTAAAACACAGAGAATTAAAAGTAATTTCTTTTTCCCAAATCTACCTCCCATCTAGTTTATCTACCTGCAGACTGGCTAGTTCTCATCCAGCTCTTCACTTTGAAGCCATTGTGCCCCAGGAAGTCAAAGCAAGGAAAACGACAGTGTTGTTTGCAGGGGTGTGTGCAGAAAGATAAATAAATTTTTCTGCATCCCCTCCCACCAGAACAATCTTCCTGAGCATGACAGGTTGTGTTTGCTGCCCTTTAACACCTTCTCAGAGCAGCACCAGCAGCACCACCCTTCTCATACTGCCTTGGCCCCGAGTTTTCTCCTGTAGCCTTACAGATGATGCAGATTTCCTTCAGAACCTTCACAGCCCCCAGGAGCACTGCTCAGCCACAGGATGTATTCCTGGCCATCTGATGTCACTGCACCCCCATAGCCAGCTCCCTCCCTTAACCTCCTCTAAATTATGTCTACTTTCAAGGAGTCCTCGCCAAGGCTCTACCAGTGACAATGAACAGAAAAGGAACAAAAACTGGGCCACTGCAGGTCCCCCTAAAACACAGGAGAAAAGCAGAAGACCTTCTGGTGTGCTAGTTTTGGCTGGGGTAGAGTTAATTTTTTTCACAGTAGCTGGTATGGGTTTGTGTTTGGATTTGTGTTGATAACACAGGTATGTTTTAGTTATCACTGAGCAGGGCTTACACAGAGCCAGAGCCTTCTCTGCTCCTCACCCCACCCCACCAGTGAGGAGGTTGGGGGGCACAAGGAGCTGGGGGGGACACAGCCAGGACAGCTGATCCCAGCTGACCCAAGAACACATAGTTTCATGTTCAGCATACAAAGCTGGGGGAGAAGGAGGAAGAGGGAGATGTTTGGAGTGATGGCATTTTGTCTTCCCAAGGCTCCACCATATGTAATGATGACTTATTTGCCAGCTGAGGTTAAACCACAACACCTGGCTGTCAGGGGTTAAAGCATCAAAAGCAGAAGCTGGAAAATCAGCAGGCCTCAAGCAGGAGTCCCAAGATAGGTTTTGTGTCTCGGTGGACTTTGCTGGTCATTGTCAGCTGGAGACAACAACTGGGCACCATGGTTTAAAGCACTTTGAACTCTAATCCCCATGGCGTAGCAGACACATTCTCCTGTCAGGATTTCCATCCTCTCCAAGGTCTTGGCAACACTACACAGGACTTGCAGGAGCCCCAGATACAACAGCAGAGCAAGCTGAATAGCTGGGACCCACTGCTGCTTTCATCATGACCAAGGGAGCCGACAGTCAAATAGAAGTGAGTAATGTCTAAATTTTATCCTCATTTAAAGCACAGTGTCTGGATTTCTGTGTAAAATATCCTAACAAATTCCTCACATAGGCAGTCACAGTGGAGCTGGCCAGGACAACCATGGCTTTAATTGGACATGGGAGAAGTCTGCCAGGGAGGACAAGTATCTCAGCCTGTTTACATCACCCAACCATATCTGGTATACATGAAAACAGTCCATACACTTGTTATGAAACTTTTCTGAAGGTTTTTTTGTCAGGCAGGGCATGAGCAGATGCCTAGTCCCACTGCAGCTGCTGCACAACCTCTCAGCCCAGCTGAGATGGTGCCCCTTGCTGTCACTTGTCCCCCACATACAGAGTGAACAGGGAGGGGGAGGAGGTTCTGCAGCTGGACTATTAAAGCTATTTAAAAGCTGTGGTTTTGTGGCAGTAATTCCAGTTTTGCCTTTCTGAGGTTTGTTGCCCATGCCAAGGGCTGGGGAAAGAGATGAGAGGGCTGGGGACATGCACCAGGTCTATACACTGTCGGGACATTTTACAACTCTACTAAATCCCACTTTTGAAAGGCACCTTGGAAATACTCTTGAATCTAATGAATATTAACCTCTTCCTAGAGCAACAGTGGTCCATCCTCAGTTTTACCTGGGCTCCTCAGAAAGGTGCAGTAAAAGTGCTGAGTAGAAAGATCAGGAACAGGATTAGGACCAGGGACCAGTCAGGATCCTTTAAAGAGCCTTTCATCCCTAAGTCTGTGTTGTTTCCAGTGGACACTTGACAATACCATTTATTTACCAGAGTTTTCACCTTTTCCTGACATATGGTGTGCTGAGCCTCTGTTTCCACCCCTTCCACCCTTTTTGGCCTTAACTTTTTCTCAGCCTCTCCTTTCCTGTTCATCCTCCCACCTTTTCTCTGCCTCTACTTTTCTTTCCACCTTCCCTCACTTTTTGACCTTCACTTTTTTCCAGCTTCTGCTGGAGGCAAAGAGCAGAGCCTCGTGTTATTGCCCTCAAGTGCCATTCATTAATGGAACCGGCTATGAGGCAGGGGAGTCACAAGGCAAGAGAGAAATAAAAACCCTCACCCACAGGCTTTTTTGCATGAAAATGTGTCCTTGATTAGTGGCTGGTGGTAATTGAGTGGCTATTGTATGCAGGAAAGTGCCAAGAGAGGGACAAGGGCTACTTGTCTTGATTGACATCACCATGAAATTTGATGCTGTATAATGTGCTGCTCAAAACTTCCTGGAAAATACATTCTCAGGTGGTGACACGCAAAGGTGTTTCTGATGAAGAGCATCTCCACAGAATCAGGTAAATATTTTTCTCCCCCCCCCCCCCATTTTTGTGCTTTTCAGGTTCTCCTTAGCTGGATGGTAATTTAATTCACGATTTACAAAACTGGAGGGAACACAGCACCTCAGGCTATGAGCTTGTCCTTTCTGCTACCAAAGCCAACTCTGCTTGCCTGTACTGTAAACCACGGGAAAATTAAATAAAATCGTTTAGATTGGAAGTAAATAATTCAATTCATTATATTTTGCTTTCAGAATGAAGCAAGCCCACTGGAATGAGATGCTTTAATTCTGAATAAGAGTATCCACAACAAGAGCTGAGGCATTTCAATGCACTTTCACATCCAGACTTTAGGCTGTGATCATTTTCCTGAGCATCCTTTGGCAGAAAACCTGACTCACAAGCCAGACTGAGTTTGGTTTTCAGTGGATTCAACCACACAGTCTCTACTTTAATCCCATTAAGGCCAAGAACCAGATAAACATCTCACTCTTCAAAGCTGGTTCTCCTTGTCCCTTCTTCACTTAATGTCAAAGCAAACTGCTCAAAGACAAGCTGTGGCTGAGGAACCTCCTTGACAAGTTTTTTTGGCTTTGTTTAACTAGGACTTTGATGCATTAAGAGCTTCTCCTTAATCAAATCCCTGAAGTTATCCTGTTCCAAGAGCTTTGTGAGCAACAGTGATGAATTGTTAGGGGAGGTGGACTTTTGTCCTCATGGACAAAGTGCTGTCTGACCTACAAAGGCATCGTGGAGGCTGAAACACTGAGGGGAGCAGGTGTGTGTGAAAACACACCTGGCCTCCAGCTCAGAACAGGCAAAAAAACCCAATTAATCTTTGATTTCACAGGTAACAGGTTGCCAGTTTCTGGTTTCAAGGATTAAGGATCTAATTTCTTTTTTTTTTTTCGGTCAGATTTTTCACTCCTGCAAATCCCATCTCTGTGGTGCCAGGAGGAACCTGATAGACATGCTGCTTCCAAAGTCCTGTGCAGGGAAAATCAGGCAGAGCTCATCAAGGAGAGGCATCATTTGCATGTTTTAATATACCCTCTGCTGCCTTCAGGCTTGGGTTCCCAGTGCCTGGTTCACAACTGAACTGGGAGGGGACTGGGATGTCAGGGCACAGGAGACGTTCTGTATTCAAGAGCAGAGGAGGGGAAATGGAATTTAAACCAAGAGTGAAGCAAGTATTTCAAAATCAAGGTGCCCTCCAGACCAAAGTCTGGGAGTCCTGGCTACAGTGATGTGGATTTGGGGCAAGAATGTGGTGCTAGAAATTTGGGAGCTATCCGCAAATTCCATCACTCAAAACACCAGGTCGCCACCCGACAGTGAACTTTTCTTCACTGTTAGGATGGTTTTTGTTTGTTAAGATGATTTTTGCTTGTTAATATGACCAGTGTTTACCAAATTAGAAGTAAAGGGCTGCATTCTTCCTTCCCCATTCCTTGGACTTGTTGCCTGTCACAGCATTTCACAACTGCTGACAGTTACACCAAAAAAATCGAAATTACCATATATTGATTTCCAACTCCATTAATGCCAAACCTGGGAATTAAAATCCATTTTAGTCCAGACAAATTCCAAGTTTAATGAAGCTCTACAAAGTGTTACAGAAAACCTCCCCAAAGTATGTTTTTGTAGTTATTAATTTACAGGTCTTTGGAGATAGTGGCAGCAGCATTTGGGGCCAGGATAGCTGCAAGATGAAATAATGAAAACATGACCAGCCTCTGAGAATTCTGGACTATTTCTTCTGGTTGAATTCTCAAGGACTCCAAGTAATAACTTATCCCTGCTAAATTCACTGCAGGGGTTTATTATCTCTGAGACAGTCAGGTAACACGAGTAGGAATTACCCAACTGCATGAAAATTCTAAAGAAGCTGTTTGTGGCTTATCTTGTATATTTATTTTTTTTGTATATTTATATATACATGTCAATCTTCCTCCTTCATTGTGTGGGGAAACAAACAAGCACAGACAGGGAACAAATAATCACTCATTTAATGTCATCATTACACTGGAAATGTGAGCAATTATCAATTCCTGCACTTCCTGTGATGAACCACGGGGGTCTTTTATTTTGCAGGGGTTTATAATAACACATACAAGTTAAAATTACTTTATTTCCTTAAAAACAGTAAAGGGTAAGTTGAGACAATTAAGTCTTAAAAAACATACAGGACTATATTGGTCTATTAACGACTGGAGACTGGATCAGAAATGTAGAACGAGAATAAACCACAATAAAAATCACATTGGTGGGATTCTTGGCGGGGGGAGGTCTGCTGTGAGTTGGACTTCACATTCCTTGTGATTCCCTCCCAACTCAGAACCTTCTATGATATCCAGGTTTAAAGGTTAAAAATCCAGGTTTAAAGGTTAAAAGCCGTTAAGCACAACGTTTATTTTTTGCCAAAGATAAACTAATCTGCATAATGTAACCCTGTACAGGCTGATTATTCACAGAAGACTAATTGGGTATTAGTCAGTAGTTTGGTATGTATAATATATATATAATTAGACATACAAGATAGATATATAGCTAATATATATATATATACACCTATATATGTATGTATATATTAGTTATATATAAGTACCTTAATTATGTAAGTGTATAAATTATATTGGATATGTCTATCTCGTATTGGCCTCATTAGCCACCAGTGTGCCTGTAATAAATGTGGACAGAGCCTTCCTAAATCTTCGTTTGTGAAGCCTAGCCATGATGATGATGATGATGATGGTATAAATTATATGTTATATATAACTGGGTATAAAATTGAATACAAAACCCCGATTATAAATGTAAAAAAAAAAAAAAAAAACTTAGAATTTAAACAGCCTGTTCCAACAGCACCCACGCGGGTTTTAACACTGATCCAGAATAAAACCACCCCTGGGAGGGCACAGCCGGGGGCGCCGCAGCGCCGGGCTCGCTGCCCCCGAGCACGGCCCGCTCCCGGGGCCCGGCGGTGGCGCCGCGGGCCGGTGCCACTCGGTGTCACCCGGTGTCACCCGGTACCGCCTCACGCGCGGCCCGCGGGGTGACGCCAGCTCCGCGCAGCGCCGCGCAGGGCGCTGGCGGACGGACGCAGCGGGCGCGGGCTGGCCGGCATGCTGAGGTAAACACCGCCGCGGCGCCGCGGGGCCCCGCTCCCGCCAGCGGGGACGCCCCTGGGCCGGCGGGGGACGCGGGCACAGCGCCCTGAGGCGGCACCGGGGGCATTTTCCGCCTCCTTCCCCCCGCCATGACGAGGCGCCATCATGGCCGCCGGGGGGGGACGGTGGCGCCCGCCGCGCGACACGTGGGGCAGCGCCGCCGGAGCGGGCCGGCCTGGCCAATCGCAGCCCAGGCCGGCAGGTAGCGACCAATCGCAAGCAGTCTCCTGCTCTACGCCCCGCCCCTAAGAGGCGGGGGTAGAGCTCGAGTCACGCCCACCAACGCGGCGCGACGGAGGAGGGCCACGCCCCCGAACGCCCAGAAACCAATGGGGAACGTGCGGGGGCGTGTCTGCGGGGCGGGGAGGCTATAAAGGGTTAGCGCGGCGGGCGGGAAGGGGTAAGATGGCGGCGTAGGGACGGCCGGCGTGATCTGCGCCCACTGTGCTGCGTCCGCGCAGGAGGCGGGCGGGTCCCCGCGCGGCAGCCGCGGGCGCTGCGAGGTGGAGCGAGGAGCAGCACGAGGGGAAGAGCGGCGCCGCCGGTGCAACCGCCGCCATGCCTAACATCAAGATCTTCAGCGGGAGCTCGCACCAGGACCTGTCGCAGAAGATCGCCGACCGCCTCGGCCTGGAGCTGGGCAAGGTGGTTACCAAGAAGTTCAGCAACCAGGAGACATGGTGAGGCGGGGCGGGGCGCGGCCACACTACAGCTCCCGGCGGGCCGCGCGGCGCTGCGGCGCTGGGGGCCCGCGGGGCGCCGCGCGGGGGCTCATGGGGGCTGTAGTTCTTGGGCCCTGCGGCCAGGCCCGGCCGGCGAGCGGCGGGGCCGCGCTCGGACACGTCCCTGGAGCGCTCCCGCCGCGATCCCGCTGCACCGGAGCCCTCCGGGACATCCCACCCCCTTTCTGCGGGCACAGACGGGGCTCCGTGCGGGCCAGGTCGGGCCGCGGTGCCCCCTGACCTCGAAGCCATGTGCGGGCCCCGGCGCTCGGGGCCTGCCCCGCACGGGCTCCCACCGGCGGGTCTGGGGCTTCCCCGGGGCAGTGCGGAGCTCCTGCGCGTGGATTTGTGTTGGAGCCGTGGACTTGGCCAGCCGGACCTTGCCCCCTCCGCCCCAACGCCAGGAGCTGATGGGACGGTTCCCGAGCTTCCACCTGCATTGATCAAGCTCTTCATCCTTAGTCCAGACTGCGATGACTTGATGCTTGACAGTTTTGTGCTTAGCGTGTAGCTGATGCCTTTAAACTACTCTGAAGAGCATCAGAGTTTTGAAAAATATTGGTACTTAAAAATACTGATAAATGCTACTTAAAAGTGTTGATAAAATTGTTCAGGAAAGAGGAAAGGCTCACACCATCATGCAACCCAGTCATGTAGTCTGTGTTCCCCCCAAGCTCTGAAACCTAGGATTCATCTTAAGTTACTTATCTATGCCTTGTAAGCCTTGCTGGCATCCTACATAAAGCTAAAAAAGAGGTTAAAAATTGTTCAGAGCTCTTAAAGCTTGCTTTGGAGAAGTACACTGAGCATGTCTACACCACGCAGTATAGTATGAAGAACCTTGACTGATTGTCCCAGCCCACTCCTTTCTTCTGGAGACACTATTTTTTATTTTCCAGGAGAATCCAGGATGTGCATAGAATATCAAGTTTCTCTTGCATGGGTATTGATTGTAATTGAAAACTTCAGAGGTGGTACAAAGAGTTGTAGAGGAGATGAGAAAAGAGCCTGTTTGATTTACAGCCTTTGCACTGTTTCACTGTCCTTTATTAACTGCTCTTTACCCACCCAGTTGGCTGGCCAGAAGATTCTTATGTCAGCAGATAATGTGACTTAAAGACCTAACAGACATCTTATTTAGCCCAATAAACTGACAGCAGATGCATCCCAGAAAGAGTAAGATTGTTTTAATGGAATAATTCAGATACTTTTGACAAGCAGTCTCTTGAATCAGCTTAATATTAGTCTACTACTAAGTACAGTTGGAGCTGACATTTGTGTGCTAATTGCTGTTACGTTTTAGAGTTCTCATTGACTGAAACTCTCCATAAGAGACTAATGAATGCTGTAGGTCAGTGTGCAGTAATGACAGCAGCTCACTGGTGGATTTTGAGAAGTAAGACTATAAATACCTAAAAGTCATCAAAAACGGGTTGAAGAGGAGAGAAAGAGCAGAGAAGGAAATATTAAAATTAGAATTCCACCCTGAGGAGCTCTATAAGTGAAGCCATTAGGATTGAGGTGGGTGATTGTTCATGGAGCTGGATGTAGCCTCAGTCTGCAGAGTGGGTGAGCACCTCCAGTGCAACAGGAAAGTAACCATGGAAGAGCTTTTCCTCAGTGGACTGACTTCTGGTTACTTCCAGGTCTGTAGCAGCCTCCTCTGAACTAAGATGATGGAAATGCTCAGTGGTTAATCTGTTTTTGGCATTGTTGCCCCATATGAAGCCTCACCCCCAAGACTGCTGCTGCCTTTCCCACTCTGTGTCTGGTGCAGGTGTCTCCATACGAGCACTGGAACTGGCATTTTGCTGCTGGCAAACAGGACCTTTGGCTTGTGTTCAGTCCCTTCATCAGCAGGGATTAGTGTACATTGCATCCAGAAGGAAATTAACCCCAAAAGCCTTTCCAGAGGGAAATGGCTGGAGGGCTTCTCCATTTGAGCCAGTGAAAGGCTGTTATGGCTCTAAATCTGATGGTTGGCTGCAGCGTAGCTTTGGTAGCAGTTTGACTCTGCTTTGTCTGCTGACTGGCCATGGTCCTTGCCTCCTTTACACTGCTGCTTTTAGAGGTGGTTTTACTTGTGATTCAGGGGAACAAGGCCTGCTCTGGGGTGTTTACATGCCCAGCTTGTGTTGAGATCAAGAGTACAGGCTGAGTGCTTTTAGCCTTGCTGGCTGGACCATTAGATTTGATGAGTGAGTGCTGTAAAATAGCTACTGAGCAAACAAACAGCAGTGTTGCTGCTAAACAGCCCTGATTATAGGACACTGTCCCCCACAGACCCCTGGCAATGCAGTGCCCTGGTTGCTCTGCAGGCACAGGTAATGGCTATGTTTTTAATTTGTGTGTTTGGCTACAACTCTCCCTTCCTCATCTGTTCCCAGCGTGGAAATAGGCGAGAGTGTGCGAGGGGAGGATGTCTACATCGTGCAGAGTGGCTGTGGTGAAATCAATGACAATCTGATGGAGCTCCTCATCATGATCAATGCCTGTAAGATTGCCTCAGCCAGCAGGGTCACAGCTGTCATACCCTGCTTCCCTTACGCTCGGCAGGACAAAAAGGACAAGGTAAGGGATGTGGCAAAGGGTTTCTGTGGGGAGGGTGAATGCACACCTTGAAAGTCCTGTCTGCTGGATGGGCTTCAGATGAAGTTTTATCTCCTCCTCTGCGTATATTCAACCTGTTTTAATTTCTTTGAACTTCAGGGCGTCGGACTGCAAATTTATCATTTCATAAAGATCCAGTTCTTTTTGAAAATACACCAAGTTCTAATCACCAGTTGATGAAAAGATGCAATGTTAATGAGTGCTCCTTTTAGTAACTGCTTGTGAATCATTGCCTGGAAGCAGAAGGCTGACATCTTGATGGAGGAGTTGAACTTGTCTTAAATTCTGGGTTTTTTTTCTGTACTAGAGTCGAGCTCCAATCTCTGCCAAGCTGGTTGCAAACATGCTCTCTGTGGCAGGTGCAGACCACATAATCACCATGGACCTGCATGCATCTCAGATTCAGGTAGGAGCTAAAATCAGGGAAGTATTTACCAGCTCAAGGCTGAGCTTCTGGACTGCCCTGCTTTCCAGTCATTGATTTTTTTTTTTTAGGCACAGCAGTGCAAGACTTGGGAATTTGGGACTGCAAGGGACTTGTAGCATCAGTCAGAAGAGGGTGGGGAGGTGGGTAACAGGTTCATCTGTAAATGAAATTATAGTTGCTTTTGATCAGACCAAGCATATTGAGTCTTATGTAAATGAAAGTTGAGCTAAGAAATGATCACTGCAGCTTTGTTGCCACTCAGTGACACTGTGTATTCTTAACTAGAACTTTGAGGAATTTGAGAGTAGAGCTTTCTGGTATTTACTGGGTTGCCATAGAGAAGAGAGCAGTTAGCTCTGCCCCCACATGTCCTGGCACAGCTGCTTGTGAGGGTTCTGTTGCCCAGGACAGTGATTTGATAACTTGCTGCTGGCAAGATGGGCAATCCCACTGGTATCCAAGCAGTGCCACCCTCCCACATAAGTTGGCTTTGGTTCTCCCCTGAGCTGCTGGTGAATTGAAAATCATTCATAGGCTTTGTTGGCTTATGAACAGAATAGTCTCACAAAGCAATTTAAGTCACGACCAGAGCTGTGTAAGGAAACTCTCAAGAGCGTGTGCCAGGGAGAGGAGCAGCTGCAAGCTGTATTTTTAGTCTTGTTTCTTTCCACCTTGAGCAAATGCCCTGAGACCAAGAAAACTCAGTGCAACTGAGAGGGGGTGTGGCCGAGGGAGGGGTGTCTGTTGTATGGCTGAAAACTCTGAATCCAGAAGGGGTAAGGTATCTACTGCCTGGTGAAGGAGGTGGCCTGGCCGTCTTTTTAACAGTTGAAAGTGCAGTCATTCACACTTCAGTATGTCTTGCCCAGAAATACTTTGTCTCAGATGAAAAAAAAAAAAAAATAAAATCCGTGGGGGACACAGCTGAGAAGACTTTCAGAAAGATCATGAACTAACCGAGCCCAGGGGGGGGTACACTCCTCCTTAAGAGCTCGGAGTTGATGTGTGCCACAGGCTTGACCTCTCACCAGCAGCAGTGGTGAGATTTAAAGGAATAATTTGTGTATATGTGCTTCCAACATCTGGCTGGTTTCAGCCTGGTTCTTGTAGCTGCTCTGTTGCTGAGCACAGAAGGAATAATGGTAGGAAGGATCTGTTACCCCTGTACCTTGGATTAAGTGCCCCCCACTCTCCTGCCTATTGCTCCAGGATTAACTTCTGTCATTTAGCGACCTTTGAAGTTTACCTGGAGGACTCTGCAGGGTCACTGTAATGCTGTGGAACCAGCTGCATTAGTTTAAAGGCAGATGTTACTCAAGCCTGTTTTGTATATGTGAACAGTTTGTGTAATGAGCTTTAGAGATTGACTCTGTAAACAGGCAGCCAGCTGCTCTGGAAATGAGTGCATTTGATGCTGGCTTTCTGCACTCCCCTAGGACAGAAGTAGTTCCATGTTGTGGAGGTGTTAGATGTAAAGTGTTACTTACGCTGCTAAACTATTCCTGGCTCTGAAGACTTCTTACATTACTATTCTGTGTATCCCAAAAGCTACTGCCCATACATTAAGGGAAGTAAAAAGGAAAGCTGAAAGCTGTGGAAAGGTGATGACTACATAGCTGACCACATAGAAGGCTTCTTACAGCTCTTTCTGGCACGTGACCTTCAGCTACATCTGTTCCTGTTGTCTTCCTTGCAGGGATTTTTTGATATCCCTGTTGATAATTTGTATGCCGAGCCTGCTGTATTGAAATGGATCAAAGAGAATATTGCAGAGTGGAAGAACTGCACCATTGTCTCACCAGATGCTGGTGGAGCCAAGAGGTAAGCTGTCAGACAGGCAGCTGGAGGTGCTGCTTCTGTGTCTACTCAAATTCCTAAGAGTGCTCGTGACCTTGTTTTTAAGAGACGTGTTCCTGCTGCCAGGCTGCCTTCCCAGACAGTCTGTGACAGCTAGTGAAGAGTGGTCAGGTATGCTTTCTAGGGAGTGTTTAGAAGGTTTCTTGGACTACATGGAGGATTAAATAGCTTCTAGGATTACAGCTGCATAGGTAGAAATTGTGCAATTGCTACATCCTTCAGACTGAAACAATTTTTTGTAGACGAGTAATTACTCAGACAAGGTGACTGCTGCTGGTTAATCATGCATTTTTATCCAGGCTGTTTTCTTTGCAGAATGAAGCTTAATCTACTGAGGCCTTTTCTTACTGTACTACTTTGCATTTGAATATCTAGCTGTGCCTTAAGCCTGCTGCCACTCTTCCTCTTCCCTGAGAGCGAAGAAGATAGATGGTTGCTTTCTAAAAAGCAGCAGCATATGTTATAGCACACTTCTATTTTGATAGCCTGACAATCTCCCATCTTTCTGCAGACAAACGTGCCAGTTTGTGGGCAGTTCAGAATGTTCCTAGGTGCTTTTGGGGAGAAACTAGGCTTTTCCATGATGCTTTTATGTAAGGTCTACATGTGAACAGCAAAGGGATGCATATGTGTCCTTGAATCCAAGACTGTCACACCAAAATGTGTGCTGATCTGATTCACATCTTCAGAGTGCTTCAAGTGGTGTGTTACAAACAGCCAGGAGGCACTAACACTGTAGGTCCCTGAACATCTTCCACAGCTTCATTGTGGTCCATGTATTGGTCAAGACCTGTATATTCAGCTATTTCTGTAGCTTGTTGCATAACACAGTATGGGAAGTGCCAAGTCAGCCAGATATAATCTGAATCCTGAAAAAACCTTCTCAAAAGCCACTTAAACTGAAATGTGTCGATGTTGGCTGGTGCAATATTTTAAGGAGATATGCAAAGCCAAATACTTCAGTGGAGAGTTTAGTTTGACAGTCTTGTGTAGGACTCCCAGAGTGATAAGTCTGATCTAGTGGGGGTAGGAGTCTACTTATCTCAAGTGCAGAATTTCTTAGTGCTGTGTGTATTTTGTTCCTTTCAGTCTTAATGCTTTCAAACTCTTCACTGTTCATCAGTATCAATATATGAAGTTTAGATCCCTCTGGTAAGGTTGTTCTGTGGTCACTTTAACAGGAATAAATAAATGTGAGGTGGTGGACTTGAATTTCCTGGATGTGTACTCCTGCCACTGTCACTGTACCAGTGCTTCTGTGCACAATGATTGAATGCTTACAAGAGTGCAAGTAGATTGCTGTCATAGCCTTAAGCCTTTACAGTGTACTGTTATGACAACTTCCCAAGTGTTTGGATCACCTCAGGTTTGCTGAACTTGCTGGTTAACGTTTGTTTTCACCTTAAATGCAAATTAGTTTACAGTGGTCATGATGAAAGACCTTTATCTTAATCTAGTTGCTGTCACTGGGAGAGATTATACCAGAGATTGCAAGCTCAGCTGCTCGAAGGGAAACTAAGGTGGCAGAGTGCCTTTTATTAATTGCTTGGGAGCAGCAACAGATGTGGTGACAGCTTCTCTTAGTGCAGTTTGTGCTTCATATTAAGAGGGATTTGACTGGAGCTGCTTTGTGGAGTTAAGTGTTGTCTGGAAACTGTTCTCTCTTCAGAGTGACCTCCATTGCAGATCGGTTGAATGTAGACTTTGCCCTCATCCACAAGGAGCGCAAGAAGGCCAACGAGGTGGATCGCATGGTGCTGGTGGGGGACGTGAAGGACAGAGTGGCCATCCTGGTGGATGACATGGCAGACACGTGTGGCACCATCTGCCACGCTGCAGACAAGTGAGTGGGGCTGCCTGCTGCTCTGCTAACTCAGAAACCCATTGTTAGGGGACACGTGTAATGAGTTAATCAGAGGATTTGCACGGCAGGTTTCGCCAAGTCTCCTACAGCTCCTTGGTTATCTCGTGTCATACAAAACGAGTAAAAAGCCCGGTTAAAGTTCTGCCAGAAAACCATATTTTTATTATTATTTTTTTTATTATTATTTGAGAAATACTTGTGCTGAAAGGAGACAATCACTTGTGTAGAAAGGAGACTAGACCATCACTGGCCATGCCAGGTAGAACCAGGTACTGTCTGGTCCATCAGCTGAAGATCATACATCTGAATTTCTATTACAAGTAAGCTTTTCAAACTTTGATATCATTCAAACCTTCTACACTAGAAACCACCAGCATATGCAGCATCATTAACAGTGTTAAAGACTCTATTAAATACAGTATTCAATATTAACACAGTTAAATACTAACTCAGTGTTAAATACTCTATTAAATACAGTATTCAATATTAATGCAGTTAAATATTAACACAGAGTTAAATACTCTATTAAATACAGTGCAAAAGTATTAACACGGTATTAAATATCTGCTGCCTTGTGTAGGCAAAATCACAGAAGGTGATTTGTATGATCTGTTCCAAATGTTCCAGAGCTAAGAACAATGTTCTTTTCAATGCATGCTTTGCCTGTGGTGGATTTCATGGTACTTGTTAAACTGTTTGGGTTTTTTTCCCCCCCCAAGTCAGTAGTGGGCTGGAGAGGGGAATCAAAGGTAGCCCGTCTCCTAAGCATTTATGTCAGCTTAATACCTGCTGAGAATTAATCATCCTTCTCCTTTACTTCCCCCTCACAGGCTTGTGTCAGCTGGAGCCACCAAAGTTTATGCCATCTTAACTCATGGGATCTTTTCTGGGCCAGCAATTTCTCGGATCAACAATGCCTGTTTTGAGGCAGTTGTAGTCACAAACACAATACCCCAGGAGGACAAGATGAAGCAGTGCCCTAAAATCCAGGTGAGCATCTGCTTTCTCTTCTGTCACTCCTTGGGGGTGGTAACACTTGGCTATTCACCTTTTGGGGGTGAAAATCCCATAATACTGTCTAATGCTGACAACAGTTTTATTGGTAGTGCAGTCAGCGTTGACTAGTTCTCTTGGTTCTATTGCTGTGGGGTAACAGGTTACAGTGATAAAATGCAGCTTCTAATCCAGCTCATCTCAAACAGTTCATTAAAGTAAATTTTTTTCAGGGCTTGTCTTACCTAGATCAGATCTCTGATTTAATGGGGCCACAATGTAAGCAAGCAGCTGGCTGTGTGCCCTCTGGAGCAGTGATGTGCTGATGACCTGCAGTACTGAAGCAGAAGTAAATAGGAACTTCTGACATCGGTGCTGACGGCTTTGTTGTGTATCTGTCACTTAATGCCCAGCTCTTTAAACAGAATATCTGGCCTGTGAAGCAAAGTGAGTGTGGTCTGGGGAAGGTGAATGCTTCCTAACAGCAGTGCAGATGAGCTGGAAGAGGGAGTCCCAGCCTTGTCCCATGGACATGCCTTGCTGGTTTGACCAAGAGCAGCTGACACAGCTCCACAGCACAATGCTCAGGTCCTGCTCCAGGAGCTCTATGTCTCTCCTGTACTGAGGAGCCCGGAACTGGACGCAGCACTCCACATATGCCTCACCAGGGCTGAGCAGAGGGGCAGGATCACCTCCTTGGCCTGCTGGCAACATTCTTCCTAATGCACCCCAGGACACCACTGGCCTTCTTGGCCCCAGGGCACACTACTGGTCATGGACAGCTTGTTGTCCCCCAGGACCTTCTCTGCAGAGGTTTCCAGCAGGTCACCCCCAGCCTGTGGTGGTGCCAGGGGTTATTCCTTGGCAGGTGCAGGATTCTGCCCTTGCTTTTGTGGAACTTCAGATAGTTTCTCTCTGCCCATCTCTGCAACCTGTCGAGGTCCTTCTGAAGGGCTGTACAGCACTTTGGGGTATTGGCCACTCCTCCCAGCTTTGTGTCACCAGCAAACTTGCTGAGGAGGTACCTGTGCCTTCCTCCAAGTCATTGATGTGTAAGTTAAACCACACTGGGCCCAATATAGAACCCAGGGACACCCCTAGTGACAGGCCTCCAAATAGACCCCGTGCTACTGATCTCAACCCTCTTGGATCTGCCCTTCAGCCAGTTCTCAGTCCATGTCACTGTCCACTCATCCAGTCTACACATCCTGAGCTGCCTATGAGGATGTGAGACTGTCAAAAGCCTTGCTGAAGTCAAGCTAGACAATAGCCACTGCTCTCCCTTCACCCACCCAGGTAGTTGTTTCATTGTAGAAGGCAATCAGGTTGGTCAGGCATGATTTACCTTCAGTGAATCCAGGCTGACTTCTCACCTTGTTGTCATCCTTGCAGACAGAGATGGCCTCTAGAATAAGGCATTCTATCACCTTTCCAGGGACTGAGGCAAGACTGACTGGCCAGTAGTTCCCTGGGTCTTCCTTCTTGCTTCCCTCCAGCCCTCAAGTCACCTCTCCTGATCACCACAGCTTTTCAGAGATGATCATGCATAGCCTGTCTCTGATGTGTGCCAGCTCTCTCAGCACTCGGGGGTGCATCCCATCAGGGCACAGGGACTTGTGGATGTCAAGTCTGCCCAGGTGTTTTCTAACCCAATCCTCTTTGACCAAGGGAAAGTCTTCCTTCCAGCATTCCTTTACCCTGGTCTCCTGTTTGTCAGTGCAGACCAATGCAAAGAAGGCATTCAATAACTGCCTTCTCTGCATCCCCTGTCTCCAGGGTCCTCCTTCCATTTACTAACAGGCCCACATTATCCTTTGTTTTCCTTTTGTTATTGATGTGTTTGAAAAAGCCTTTCATCTTGTCCTTGACATCCTTGGCCAGATTTAATTCCAGATGGGCCTTGGCTTCACAGCACAAATATCTAGGACACAGGCATTTGGAGAAGCTCTGGAAAGTGACTGGCACTGCTCAGACTCAGCTGGTACTGTGGTGTGAATGTAGCAGGTTCCCCACTACTGGGCTGCTGGTGGAAGGGAAGCTGAACTGTTTGAAGCTGCAATCAGTTTTAAGCTTTTGGAAGTACATTACAAGCTGATGGCAAACTCCTATTGGGTTGCATTTTTGTCAGCACTAACTTCTGCATGATATTCTTGCAACATCTAAAGCATGCCTGATGCTTCAACTACTTTCCAAGCTCCACACTACAGCTGGTGTAGGCAAAATGTTAAACTGGCAATCAGTGTGTAAATAGCTGTAGCCAAAGATTGCAATGGAGCAGTTTTCTAGGCTCTCATTTAACACCTCTTTTACTCTGACGTCTGATGTTCCATGTTGAGGAATACAGAACTAAAGGATTTCTCATGAGTCATATGCTCTGTCTGCTCTGCAGCTTTTGAGGGTTTTTTTTGCTTCCCTTCGTAGACAAACTATCTGAAAGACAGAGATGTTAAATATGGTTTTCACTTAGTTTCCTTAACATACCACGAACATGGTGCTTCTTACTGAGGGTACATATATAGAAATGCTGTAGCTCCTGGGTCTCAGAGCTGGGATTTGACTGAGACTCAACTTTCCCTCCTGGTTCCTGTCTGACCCCACCAGATGGAGCCAGCACAGCACCCAGGAGCTGAGCTGTGGCACAGCAGCTTCATTTCTCAGACTGCTGGCAGCGATGGTAAAATCTCTTGGCTCAGAGGAAAGAATCTAATCTCGATTTAGATTCCTCTAACTTCTCTGCAAGCTACACAAAGTGAGGCTTGGGGTACGCAGACTTAGGGAGTCTCAGCAAAGCAAAGTGGCAATAGACTCTAACACTGACGGACATCAACAGTCAAATAATATTTGTAGTGCTATATGTAGAGTATCTTCAGGCTTATATGTAATTAAATCCCAATTCTGTGTAGAAGTTATTTGCCTCCATCTGGTGCGTTATAAATGTTGGTGATGAGTTTATTCTTTAAGTTCTTCCTAACTTCCCAGATGTACTTCTAGGCTTGATGTCTTTTCCCAGTGATGCTGATCCACCTTTCTTCCCCTCCAGGTGATTGACATCTCAATGATCCTTGCAGAGGCCATCAGGAGGACTCATAACGGGGAATCTGTTTCCTACCTGTTCAGCCATGTCCCTTTATAACAACAGATGTCAGCTGCTGCTTGTATGGCTTTTTTTTTTTAAAAAAACCAAAAGTTGTTCAGCTTGTTGTAAAGTTCAGTAGAAGACTCTGCTTGTTCCAGTGCAGTTCTCCACAGCTCCTGCTTAAGTCAGGCTTACTGGCCCTGGTCCCAACACTGGGAGGCTGGAGGGGGGAAGCTCATCTCTGTAACACTCCAACTCCACCAGCAACCCTGTGCATGGGGCTCATCAGTAGTGTTGACTCAATTCTGCAGGTCTGTGGAGAGCAGGACTGACACCTGGCTAATTGCCACAATTATTTTGAGGGGGGGAGGGAGAGGGTTTGTCTGTGGGCAGGGTTAGATGATCTGGCATGTGCACCCTAAATTGTTTGGGAAGTAGAGCTCCCTAGGACATGTTGATCTGGATCTACAGCAAGAGCCCAAGAGACTGCTGGCTGTTTTACCACTGTACCTGACAGCCCTTGGAGAGTGGTTGGGGAAGGTTTGTGTCTTGGCCAAGCTTGACCCTACTTGAAGCCCTGGGATAAACCTAGGAGGTGGTTCTGCTACAGCTTCCTCCCATGAAAGGAGATCAGTGTAGCTTGCAAACTTGAATTCCTCTTATTGCTGATGAAATTAAATGCCCTTTAGTGTGCTACACAGCAAAGTGAAGGTGAGAGCAGAGTCTGTGCAGGGCTGTGTTAGCTCAGTGGGGAAGGTGCATCCTGGACAAGTGTTCTTTTCTCTCTTACATAGAGGACCCTTGGTGGTTGTGTGCTTCAGTTTCTAGTGCAGGCTAAAACCAGCTTCTCAGTTTCACAGCTTCCTGTTAGCCCTGCTAGCAACTAGAGAACTGCTGTCATGTACTGCAGCTGCACCTTGACCTGCTGTGCAAAGCCCTGACCCTTTTTTACCAGTACAGTAGTAAACCAAGCCTCTTTATGCCACAGTAGCATGGTTGTTGCATCTAGCAAGTGCCTGCTCAGACGCTGGGGTGACCTAATACACAACAGCTTTGTGTCCAGCTGGCTTAGCCTCTCATTGCCTGCAGTCCTGTAAGTTACTGACACATTGTTTGTTTGTCCTGCTCATTGTCTG
Organism: Pseudopipra pipra; assembly: GCF_036250125.1. Taxonomy (NCBI): domain Eukaryota; kingdom Metazoa; phylum Chordata; class Aves; order Passeriformes; family Pipridae; genus Pseudopipra; species Pseudopipra pipra. Next base: position 2,452,937 of record NC_087561.1, read on the forward strand.
CCTTGCCTTCAAAGTGTTGCTCCTTACAAAATATCTTAAGGCAAGGAGCACTGCAGGTTGCAGGACTATGGAACTCAAAGAAACCTTTGGAGTAGGTGTGATGCTGCTCAGGAGTGCTCACAGCAATGGTTCGAAGAGGCTGGTGATACATAAGTACTGGGAAAACTGCAGATCTAACACCAACCTGACAGGCCACAAAGTGCCTGAAAGAAAAATACCAAAACTAGAGCTGGCTGAGGCTCTTAGATGTAATAAGTATCATCTGAAACTTGAATACTTAGTAAATATACCAGACAATCGTAAGGTAAACTGCTGAGTCTCTCTTGAACTCTTACCGGTTTATAGACCAAGCATTTTTATTCTGGGGTTTTTTTGTTGGTTTTTTTTTTTTTTTATAAGCACTCCTCTTTTAATTGTTTTTGAGCTGGAGGAAGGGAAAAAGGGAAAAGAAGGAACTTGAAATTACTTTCTAGAGTAACCAGCATGGCTTTGAGAGGCTGGGGGCTGGGGTATAAGTGGAACTAACTGAAAGACTTGGTTAAAATCTAGGGAAGTACTTCTTTAGTTGTGCCTTTTACTGAAGACTTCTCTCCCTTCCTAAACTCCTGTCCTGTGGCAACGTTAACACTTCTATTAGTGTAGGGCTTTTCTTTTTTTTTTTTTGTATAAGAATTGGTGTTTTTGTCTGGAAACTGTGCATCTCTCGCTTCTTTGCTTTGCATCCTGCACTGAGCTCTCCCGAGAGTCCGTGATTCCGCCTCCTGTACAGGAGCCCCTGCTGCCACCCTGCTGCTGCCCTGAGAGCCAGGACTGCGGAGCAGCGCTGAGAGGATTTTCAGCAGCATTTGTGTTCAAAGTTAAGACCTGATGAAGGAATTAAACTTTTATTTAAAAACCACGGCCTCTGCCTGTAAGTGCTTCGAAAAACCTTAAGGGGATGTGTGAGTTGGGTCACTTGAAAGGCAGGCAGATCATGAAGTAGTTCTATTTGGAAGGGACCTTGGAGGGTCGTCTGGTTTAACCCTCGTGCATGGGTTGGCTCTGCTCAGGTTGCATGAAAGGAAAAGCATGGGACCAAGCTGCTTCTCTTAGTGAGCAGTGGCTTTTGTCTGTCTCTGCTTTCCTTGACTTAATTATTAGAGGCGGTAGTGCAGTTTCTCTTGTACTGTTTAATTATGTATCTGAGCGGATTTGTTCACATAATGTTCAGGTGGGGGAAGCATGAATAGTTTAACAAGTACAAATGAAGAATTTGTAAGTGTCTTGTACAGAGCTGATGATCAGAGGCAGCAGGATTATGTCTTGAGAAGCACTTGTTCTAACTAAACCCTGATCCTTTTTCTCAATGTGTATTGCAGACTGGGAAAGTGTAAATGAAGTCAGAAAGATGACATAACAGGTCTAGGGAAAGGTCTTTGGCCTTACAGTAGATTTCCAGGCCTAGATTTAACACGACCATGGCCTCAGGCAGACATTTGCTGAGGATCATAACTCGTTCATCTGTTAAAATGTCCTTCAGTACTGGCCAGTGAGTAAGTTTCTCCTCAAACAGCAGGGTGGGTGTTGTCAGGGTGATGTAACATTCACCTTCCTTAGATAAGAAACAGAACATGAGCTTTACAGCCAAAGATTTGTACACAGGTAACCATTTGTGTTGGTGTGTATATAATGTTTTCTTAGTTATCTTAATTAAATGTGCAGCTTGGAGTGAGGGAGAGCACGAACTTCAACTTCCATGTGACAGCACTGCAACTCTTAAAGTATGGGAGATGCACAGGTAGGTATGAGTACTGTCCCAAGGAGGTAAAGTTGTTCTGCTCTGAAACCTTCAGATCAGAAGGGATGGAGACTCTACCAAATTTCCTTCCCCAAATTAAAATACTCTGATACTTTTTAATTACTGAGCCCATTTGTAGGTAGGTTGTGGCTGACTTGTGCTATTAGAGCATGTGTGTCTGCCTTTAACAAATGGGTGTATTAAATCAAAGCACTCTTCTCCTTGCCCAGGATAGTCATGGATGTAGCACCAGGCAGCTGTGGGGAGGGTGTCCCTTCACTGCAGCGTGGGCTGGGAGGAAAACCAGCCCTAGAAGGGTGAATGGCAGAGAGCCAAGTTCCTGCAGTGTCCTCCAGGTCTGGGAGTGGTGTAGGGATGCTCATCCCTTAGCCCAGGTGAGTTCAGCTCCAGCAGCACCAGCCATGCTGTGAAGGGCTCATGCTGTCTTGAGCTCCCTGTTGCGGTGGAGGTGGTTCTTCAGCCTGTCCTGGAGAGCTGCTGGGGTGAGCATGGAGCATGCAGGTGCTCTGGAGGTAGAAAACAAGTCATTACTTCCCCAGGAGAAAATCCCATCCAAGTCATTGGCTGTGCTTTTGCAGTTGGAGACCTGGAAGAGCAGGACAGAGCTCCAGCAGCTCCCTGTGCCACGGGCACAGCTGGAGTGTGGCTGCAAGTGTGACAATGCTGATACTGGTGCCAGCAGCCACCTTGTGTCTGTCTGCTGCCTGCTGTTAATGCAGCAGGAGCAGGGAACACATCGATCAGAAGTCCTGTATCCCTGCCCAGCTCATCTTCCTGGGTAGCTGACACTAAGGCACAGGGTGGGAGCTGGGCTTACCAAGTCTGCCTTGCAAGGAGCAGGACTTGTCCACTGCTGGGAGCACGATGAGACACGTCTCAAAATAATTGTCATGGACAGCTCCCTCCGGTCTTGCTGGTGTACAGATGACTCCTTATTTCTTGGAGTCAGTGTTTCTATGATCTAGAGAAAGCAGCACCTTGCTGCTACTGGGCAAGGGGGAAACAGTGCTAACAACCAGCCCTTCCCTAAATTGCTAAGAGCAGCAAAATCCATGGGAGGAATGAGCCCTGCTATAAGACAACAGCTCCAGTATGCTGCTGCCTTCTTGGGGCTCTGCTCCTGGCCTGATGGATGTGAGGGGTCATGGCAGGAGGCTGGGGTTTAAAATGAACAGAAGAAAGTGAACTGGCCCTCCAGAGTGGCTCACAGCCTGGCAGGGGTGGCTGGCTGCTGTGGTGTCCTGCAGGCAGAGAGGTCAGGAGGCTGAAAACACCTCCCTGATCAGAGAAAACCTCCTGCCTCCTTCCGGTACAGAGGAAAAGGCATTCCTGGAAATGGCCATTGGGGAGGCTGTATCTGAGCTCTGGCAGCCTTGTTCTGTGTGAGATTTAAAACCCATCTAAAATGGCTGGCAGTCAGTCTGTGCTGTTTCAGGTCAGGGCTGTTTCCCCCCATCTGTTGATGTCTCAGTTCCTTAGTTATAAATTATTGAAAGCAGAAATGCCAAAACACGTAAGAAAGAAGCTGGTTGTGCGGTTACAGGAGGCTTTGCTAATTTGTCAGGGGGAAAAGCTCTTGCTGGGATATAAGCTCCTTTCTTGTTCTTTGTGCAAGATGGGTTTTAACAGCTCCCCAGCAGCAGCCCCACCTCTCTCCTGCTGGCAATGCACAGGGTTGGCTTTAAAGCTGCTCTGGTCATGGTTTGTGGGAGTGTGGTGGTGCCTGTGTGGCCGTGACTGGTTTGAGGAAGGGGGAGATCCCTTTCCCCTGCCTGCATGGCCACCGTGGTGGCTTTGTGCCCAAACAAAGACCCGGGGTTTCCAAAGTGCTGCAGCATGGAGGAGATGCAACACATTGCCCAGGGGCTGTGCCTCAGCTGCAGGGGGTGATCAGGTTTTTGGGTGCAGCTGGTGCTGGCGAGGGGCTGTGCACAGGGAGGATGGGCATCAGGTTCTTTTGCACTCGCTGCCTGCCAGGGACAAAAGCTACAGCAGACTGCAGCATCCATAAAGGAGAAGCGTGTGGAGAACAGGCAGGGAAAGAGGGGGAAGCTGAGGGGAAGGTGTGCACAGCCGGAGAGTAAACACGCAGTAAAACACTTGTCTGACTATTTGCATAAAGGCAGAAAGGATTTCCTGCACTCATTTTGAAACTGCATGGGTGGTTTTTTGCTTGCTGGCTGTGCAGGGAAAACGAGCCTTTTCTCAGCTCGGGCTGGGCTGTGTGATGCAGGCTCTGCAGGGTGGGTTTAAAGGATGCTTCTGGCTTTGTGGCACTCCCCAAACCTGGCCCTGCCAGGGGCTGCACCACCAAATCAGAACAGCTCTGGGAGCAGCCTGGCCTGGGGCTTCATCAGTGTCTTCTTCCTCCCTCCCCTGGGGGACAGGGAGTGGAGGCAGTTTGCTGTCCAGCCTTCTCTCAGAGGAGCAACCTGGCCTTATATCTTGGCCTTTGCCTTTTCAGCATTTGCCAGCTCTTGGTGTTTCTTGAATTCAGAGCCAGTTTTCTGGCTGGAGCAAGGAGGTGCCTCAGGGCTTGCGGCAAAGGGCCACCTCCGGCCGTGACCTGCTGTCGCTGGAAGGCACCAGGCCCTCCTGCCAAGACGGCAGCCGTCTTGCTAAAGAACACAAAGCAAGTGTTTCCTCCGGATTGCTAGGGATTTGCTCTGCAAAATCTCCAGTAAGTCCTGAGAGAAACCCAGGCTTGGGAGGAGGTGGAGGTGAGAGCTGCTGCTGCAGCACAGCTGCTACCTGTGGTGCTCTATAAGAGGTTCCTGCATGCCACAACACCAGGATGGATACACCAGGATCTCCGTAGAAGGGTTTTGGCAAACCTCATATGCAGTCAGGATGCTTTTTCCATCCCTTCATTCCTCTTCCCCTCATTTCCTTCAATACCTACAGGACCCTACTGCCAGGCCTCCTAGCCCTACAACCACTTTCCATCCTGGTGGCCAGGTGCCCCCAGGCTGCTGCTACCCTTCCTGCTGGGATCACATACGCTGCCTGCACTGACTCTTGGCTTTTTCCCACCAAAGGTATTTTTTCCACATGCACTCCAGCCCATCTGCACTGTCCTGACTGCTTCCCAGGCTTCCTGCACCCCTTGCCTTGCTGTGGCCAAGCAAGACCTTATGAGCAGGGTCAGCTTCTTGCCCACCCGTGCTGCTTCTTCTGCAACCCGATCTCCCCAGGAAATGCCATGGCCGTAAGGTGGGCACAGTGGCCGAGCATCTCTCACAAGTGTGAGAGTATGGTGCTGATTTTAGCCCACGGGTTTGCTTTCTTAACAATTCTGCTTCAGCAGCGGGTACATCCCTGGGCACATATGTGGGGCACAGCTGCCTCCCACTGCTGGGGGGCACCTGCTTCTGGGGCTGGGACAGTGGGCCCCACAGGGACCAGCCTGCTGCCTCCACAGCTGGCAACCTGGTGTGGGGAGCAGGGGTGGCTGCAGGGCCTGTTGTGATGCTGGGGGGCACTGCGGGGTGCAGCTGGGTGTTCGTGCTTGCAGTGTGTGCACCAGTGTTGTGTGGGTGTGAGGGGTGTGCAGGGCACAGGGTGGGTGTGCACAGGGTAGGTGTGCAGGGGCTGCATTAGGGGCACGTGTACATGGAAGGGGGGTGTGCGCAGGGTGGGTGTGAGGGGCTGGGTGTGGGCAGTCTGTGTGCGCACAGCTGGATGTGCGCAGGAGCGGGTGTGGACAGGCTGGGTGTGCAAGGCTGTGTGCGCATAGGACAGGCGTGTGCAGGGCTGGGGGGGCATGAGGGGTGTCTTGTGGGGCTGTGTGTGTGCAAGGAGCAGCAGGCGCCGTGTCCATGTGTGTGAGGGGCTGTGTGACCCGTGTCCCTATCTGTGAGGGGTTGTGTCCAGGTGTGTGTCCCTGTCCATAGGAGGAGCTGTGGGGGGAGAGGAAGGGGGGGCTGCGTGCCCTGTGTCCGTGTGTGTCCCCATATCTGTGAGGGACTTTGTGCCCCATGTCAGTGTGCGTATCTTAGAGGGGCTGTGTGCCCCGTGTCCGTATCTGTGAGGGGCTGCGTGCCCCGTGTCCGTATCTGTGAGGGGCTGTGTGCCCCGTGTCTGTGAGGGGCTGCGTGCCCCGTGTCCGTATCTGTGAGGGGCTGCGTGCCCCGTGTCCGTGCCCCTGTCCCGGGTGCCCCCCTCACACCCTCACTCGCTGCCCCCCTCACGCGCTCCCTCCCTCCCCTCAGCCCCTCTCGCGCCCCCGCCGCGGGGCACGGCGGGAGCGGCCGCCCCCTGGCGGCCCGCGCTTCCCGGCAGGCGCGGCGGGCGGGCAGCCAATGGGCGCTCGGGCTGGGCGGGGCCGAGGTATATAAGGCACCGCCCCTCACGGCGCGCGCCCCAGTCACACCTGGACGCGCAGAGAGCGGGACCGCTACCGGCAGCACATCGCATCCACCGCACCGCGCCCTCCGCACCGCAGGTACGGGCTGTGCCGCGGGAGGGGCCACGCGCAGCACCGCTGCTGCAAGGAGGGGCTCGCCAGGGCGCCCCGGGGTGGGGGCGGCGGGTGCCCGGGGGTACGTGGCTGCCTGGCGCGGGGAGATTCCCCTCCGCGGGTGCGGGGATGGGGAGCGCTCCCCCGGCGGGTGCGGGCACTGGGGGGCCGTCCCGCACGGCTGCTCCTGGCCCCGGGAGCGGCGCGGTACTCGGGGCGGCGGCCGCCCCGCCCTGCGCTATTGTCCGCGGCGGGGGCCGGGGGGGCCGCGCCGCCTTTGTCTGCCCGACCCCTGACTGCGGCGGGGGTCTCGCAGGCAAAATGTGCGACAAGCCAGACCTCTCGGAGGTGGAGAAATTCGACAAGAAGAAGCTGAAGAAAACCAACACGGAGGAGAAGAACACGCTGCCCTCCAAGGAGAGTGAGTGCGGGGCCGGGGGCTGGCGGGGCAGTGCCCTCGGGGGCCGGTCCGCCCTTTCGAGGGCCAGGGGCGACTGGGGGCAGCGGGGTTCTGAGTCGGAGGAAGGCACTGGCAGAGCTGTGTGCAGCCCGGGCACCGGGCATGGGCACACGGGGAGGGCTGTTGCTCCGAGCTGATGCCTCAGGGCATGGCTTTCCCGAGGACGGATGCAGACAAGTGCCCATCTTTGATCTCATGCTCGTGGGTATCTCATCACCTTCGAGCGTTCGCCTACCCCACTTTGGGTCAAATTATAAAACTGGGCGCCAGGGCCTGAGTGAATCCTCTGAAACCTTCTCCAGTGGGTACTTCCACAATAAAAAAAGAAAGCACCAGAGACTAATGGCCCTCCATTCTCTTGCAGCTATTGAGCAGGAGAAGGAATGTGTGAAGTCTTCCTAGAGAGAGATTGCCTGGCAGGAAGAACGACTACTCCAATTATTTTGCTTTAAAATGAATCATGTGGGTTTTTTTAAATTTACATCATGTACATGTGTAGAAGACAGCTATATCACTTAACACACTGTCCCACCCTTCTGGCAGCCTTGGCAGGGCAGGGACAAAGCGTGGTTCTCTCAGTCCATCAGTAGCCTGACCCGATGCCATCTCTGCTGCTGAGCTGGCTCCTCTGACAGCACTAATCCTGCTCTGGTGCAGTGAGGAGATGAGCAAGGGCCATGGAGGCTTCTGGAGATGGACCCCTTCTGCCTGGGGGAGTGGGGACCCTTTCTGGCCTGGCCTCACCTCTGGCCTGGGTCTGTCTTGCATATTCTTCACTGACAGTGTTCTGTAGCCTCACTCACAGTTTTTTGTCTTCCTTGGGGGAAAAAATGAGAAGTTTATTATAAAATAAAAAAATGTAATGACTTACCTATGGCTTGTGGCTTATTCCCTGGCAAAGGGTCTGGCTGTAGCTTGGCTTGCCCTGGAGGGTGGGGAGGTCTCTGCTGCTGCAGCAGTGCTGGCAGTTTTGTGTTGCTCAGGGGAATGGTGGGTTGGTTCCTTACAGAGTGAATCCAGCTTGGTGTTTGCCTGGGTCTCTGTTCCTGGTGGCCTGGGGGAGCTGGGAGCACTGCTGGTGTGACCGAGGCCACTGTGCTCCACCACCAGAGTGGTTTCTTCTTATGGTAGAGGTTTAACTGGGCCTCACTGCACATGTGAAGGCTGAGCCTCCTGCTTTGAAAACCTTGGTGTCCCCTGCCTAAAACCATTGTGGAGCTGGGCTGGGTCCTCATCAGCACAGCTGGAGGTGCTGGCAGTGGGGATGCTGGCCTGAGTCCTGCTGCTGTGGTGGCCAGACCACCTCTGCCCACCCAGAGCTCTCCCCTCACTGCCTGGCACAGCCCTTCTCTTCCCCTTGAGCCAATCTCTGCCCCTGCCCTTGATGGAAGGAGGTTTTTGCAGCCCTGTAAAGATGTGGTTTAATGCAGTAAGTGCCTTGGGTACCCTCTGTGTTGATCCCAGCCCTGCCTTACAGGTGTGGAGATCCCTGGGTCCTGCAGTTGCCCTCCAGCACAGTGTGGGTGAGCTCTGACAGTGCCTCCAAGTCTATGCTGAGGCTTTCTGGCTGCTACCACGATTTCCTCACCTCCACCTGGCCTGCAGGGTCACTGAATGCACCAGGCCAGTTATGGAGAAAGTGGAGGCAGATTGGCCTAAACTTGCCAACTAACAGTTTTGGCCAATGTCCTTAGTGAGCCTGGTCAGCTGGGACAAACACGGGCTGTTGTGCCTGTCTGGACACGGTGCCTATCTGCCTACTGCCTCCACCCACGCTGCCTGCCAAGGACTGCAAATAACCTGCCTGTGTGCTTGCCACTGCCTTCACCCCTTAAAAAGCAGACTTGAAGGAGCTGCAGGTAAGAGGTTGATGTTTGTGTGCTGTCAGGGCAGTGTGCAGGGTTTTCTGTGGGGTGAGGGCAGTGGGGAGTGATGCTGAGGCCCAGCTGGGGCTGCTGCTACGTTTGGCTGAGCACTGGGAAACCCAGCATGTGAGTGGCTGTCTCCCTTCCCCTTCAGCACCTTGATGTTGCTAAGACAGAACCCTATCCTGGACATGGGAATCCTTTTCTCAGTGCCACCTGCCAGGACAGGGGTGGCAACAGCTGCTCATCATCCCAGCAGGGGTTGTGTCCTTGTTCGGGGGTGGTTTCTCTCACCAGGCTGGGGCAGGCAGGCGAAGCCAGCCTGAACCCTTTCCCTGTCCCTGAGTGCCTGAGCTGAACCAAGAGATGGATGGAAACAAGAAGTGACATCGCTGATCTCCTCAGTGGCTGCCCACAGCACCCTGGCTGCTCCCGACACCACCCCAGTGCCCCTCCCTGCTGCATGCTGCAACGGGCCCCTCTGCAGGCATGGAAAAGCACCAGGGTGCTTATCTCTCCCTGAGTCACATGGACTTCTGCAAGGCCACAGCAGGAGTGCCCCATCCCTGGCACCGCTGTGCTCACAAAAGCCTCCCCATCATCCTGTGCTGCACACGCAGGCAGCAGAGACTGCCCAAGGGTGCTGGGCACCCCCTTCCTATGGGGACAGCTGGTTTCCCAGCCAGGGCAAGGGCTGCGGCTCCCCAGCAGTTGCTCTAAATGGGAGGGTGGCTGGTGCCAGCAGCTGGCGATGCTCCAAGCCTATGGAAGTGGCCCACAGGACCCCCGTGCATCCCAGGAAGCTGCAGAGTGAGGATAGGGTTGTTGGTGCACCCAGGTTTGTGTTGCTTTTTCACTGTGGCCACCCCAGGGATGCAGCAATACTGATTTAGACATGGGGTCAAATGCTGGCACAGCCAGGTCTATGCCCTGAGGAAGCCACCCCAGGGGCTGGCAGTCCCAGCCCGAAGCAGGGAATCAGTTGGAGCTGGGGGCAGCTTCCCAGCCCCAGCACACACATCTCAGTGGGTTGTGTGGCCAATGTGGTTGAGTCCACCTAAAATGAGGGCACCCACGTCCCTGCCAGAATGGTGCACAGGGAAGCACCAGACACCGCCCATATTCTGTGTCCTCTGGTCTGAGGGTAAAGAGTCAGGCATTTTGAAACCCAGTGCCCAAAATGTTGCCAGCAGAGGATGAGCCAGCAAGGGGAGAACATTACAGAAAAGCTCTTTATATCAACACTTTCCCTCCCTACCCCAGACCTTCCCTTTTTTACGTCAGCCCACAGCTGCCAGTGGTGTGGGTGGCCAGGACAGCTGCCAGACTCTTGTCCCCTAGAAATGTGGTGGCTTCAGCAGCTTGGGCTGCCCCAGCAGCCACCCACGTACAGAGGATGCCATCCTGGGAACTGGACATTCCTGGCAGGGCTCGATGCCCCTTCCCTCACTGGGCAGCAGGTGAGTTACTTGTGTCAGCCCCTCTTGGCAATGCCAGGATACGATCCATGGGGCCCATCCTGTTGCTCCTGTGGGCGGTTTCCTCCTACGCTCCATCAGGTGGTGAGCTGTGGCCCCACTGCAGAGGAGGGAGGAGAAGGCTGAGTCACTGGCAGGAGGAATTTGGGCAAATACCTGGTGATCAGCAGCACGGGGTGAATTCAGATCAGGGGTGAATTCAGATCAGGGGTGAATTCAGATCAGGGGTGAATTCAGATCAGAGGTGAATTCAGATCAGGGGTGAATTCAGATCAAGGCTTGCGGCTGGGAGGGGTGTCTGCCCCTGCCACTGCTCCATCCCCTCTGACTCAGCCAGGAGAGGATTTGGCCCCACATACCCCTGTGTGGAGAATCATAACCCCATCTCTGGCAGCAGGTCCCTGACTCAGCCTGTGCATGGCCCTGCACTGGGAACCCCGGTTCTCCAGTGCTCCCTGCGCAGCTGCAGCACCCTCCTCACCTCCCACAGCACCACCCTGGTTTGCAGCTCAGATCACCCAGGGCAGAGGAGGCTTTTGCTGCAGAAAGTGGTGAGAGCCAAGGGGTTTCAGTGACCAGGGCTTGGGGCACTCCTGGATGGCAGGAAATTGCCAACCACAGCCCCATGCTGTGGTCAGAGTGCAAGCAAACCCCAGCTTGTAAGGTGTGTGTTTGTCACCAGAACAAGCAAGATAAGGTGAAGCCAAGCTGCATGGCCAGGTGAGGCAGATCCTGCCCACCCCTCACTCCCTGCACCCCTGGGGAAAACGTGTCACCACTTCTGCATCACTCGGATCAGCCTTTCCCTGCCAGGTCTCTGCTGTTTGTGTGGACACATTGCCAAGCACAGAGCTCAAACCACCCTGTGGTGGCAGGGGTGGAGAGGAGAGGCAAGGGGCAACAATCACGAGCTGCCAGGGAAAACCTTTGCTGGGAGTGACTGGGGAGGATACGTATGTGCATAGGGATAGTTGTATGTTTGGCTGTGAAAGAGGAAAGCAGAAGAGAATGAGCACTAATGGGGAAATGAAAGTGTTGTGTGGGGTACTGACCACGGACCTTCAGCAAAGGAGTTGATGGCAGGCCACTGTGGGGTGTGAGAGTTGTGTGTCATGGGGACACTTGGTAAAATGGGGGAGGATGAACAGACAAGCTGTCCCCATCCTGTGGAGGGGAGCAGCACTGTGCTGGAGAACCCCACTGCCATGGGGAGGGAAAGCTGCTGTCTCTGACCATCACAGTGAGCTGGGCACCTCAGGACACCTGCACTGGGAAGTTGGCCCACGGGCTCTGCAGTGGCCAGCACAGGCAGGCTGCCACACTCAGCACACCCCGACGCCTTCCCCAGCAGCAGAGAAGTTATTGCTGCTCTTTAAATAATGCCCAGGAGGTCAGGTTTACCAGCAGGAGCTTATTCATTCCCTGCCAGCGAGGGCTCAGCCAGAGCAATGATGAACCCAGAGCACTCAGAGCTTCCTGCTCAGGATCAGGCTTCTGCCAGCACCCAAGCCTAAACAAAGCTGGGAAGTTATGCACTGAGCCCCCCGGCACCCCCCTCACTCCTGCATTTGCCGGGGTTGTTGCTGGCACGGGGCACAGGTGGGAGCAGCCCTGCTGGATGCCTTCTCTGGGCGGCACACGCGCTGCTGGCGCCGGGGGATGCCGAGCCCTTCGGGGGCGACCACTCGCTCCTGAGAGCGGCTGGAACTCATCGCTCATTTCTGAGCCCCCCCCAGTTGCATTCTGCAGATTCCCGCGGGCCCCAGGGGCCGTGCCCAGAGCTGCGGGAGCATGTGCTCCTCCAGGAACACAGCTCCGGTGTCGTGCGGCAGCGCCCGCACTTGCACCGGAGCTGGGGCAGCTGATGGAGCAGAGGAGTGCTTTATTTTAGGAAGCAGCTGCCTCACACAGGAGACATTGTTTATCATCTTTCTTGCCCCTGGTGTTTTATTACAAAGGATTATGGCATGAAAAGCCATTTTGTTTCCCTGTTCCCAGTGCATAGCTCTATCTCCATGATTTATTCCTCTCCACAGGAAACAGCTGGGATATGGCAGCCTGGGAAGCCGGGGGGAGACAATGGTGGGGGCTCAAACCTATGGGGTTGATGGCAGTAGGGATGCACCCAGTGCCCAAGCCATGGCACAGCTGGCTGGGGTTTGCCAGGGGGACCTGACACTGCTCATGCTCCTGTGTGACATGAGGAGACCTCGAGGGGTGGAAAAACAAAACCCAAGCCCTTCTGTGTTGGTGTCACCTCTAAGGCAACGTCACCTCACTCCATCCGGACAAGGCAGAGGTTGGTGTCCTCTCCTCAGGGACACTGCTGTCCCAAAGCCTGTATGCCCCACAGCCAATGCTGGTGTCCCCCTGCAGTGTCAGAGCCCCAAACCTGCTCGGATGAACCCGTGCAGGAATGTCCAACTGCTCGCAGGGAACTTGGGGGCAGGCTGGGCACGGGCAGCATGGTGCAGGGTATGGGCTGGGCTGGGCGCAGGGTACAAGCTGGGGGGTCAGCTTGGGAATATGGTCCTTTGCTGCTTCACCCAGAATCACCAACAGGCAGGATGGAGGCACCTCCAGAGCAGCAGCAGGAGCAGTTTCCCTCTGTCCAAGCACTTTCCTCACCAAGAGGCAGCCAGGGTGCCATATGCCCCTCTGTCCTCCTCCTCTGTCCCTGCTGCCATGTGCCTTTGCTGTGAGTCCCAGAGCAGAGCCCATGGCAGCACAGGTCAAACTCCCCTCCATGCAGCCGTCAGCTGGTGCCTGCCAGACGCTTCTGCGGCTTTCCAGGAACCAGCTCAGGAACCATGGGCAGCAGATAAACATGTTGTAACAGATGCCTCATGATGTGTCCTGAAGCCCCAGCCTGCTTGTGCACCTACATCAGGGTAGAACTATGGCTGGTGCTTCCTCCTATGGTGCTACCTGCTCTGCCGCCTTGTCATCTGACATTGTCCCTGATAACTGGCCAAGGGGAAGAGCAGGGGATGGACAAGCAGGTGAGGACAGAGGCTGTGGCAGTGGTGAGTGGCTGGGCCGCTGAGAGGCCTGCGGTTGCACTGATGGTTGGACAAGCCCCTGCTTGCAGTGTTGTGTCTCAGAGAGGCAGCTCTGCAACCCAGGCATGTGCCCCTCCCTGCTGCCTCAGACCAGCTCACAGGAACTGCACAGGTCACTTCTCTAGGGCGTGTTGAGCTGTGTGGGGTGGAGGGGGACGCATCGAGGTGTCTTCTCCAGCTTTGCTCCAGCTGTGGAGTTCCCTCTTGGGGAGGTAAATGGGTGGTGAGGTGCTTGTCAACCACTGCTCAGAGCTGTGGGCTTGGGGAAAACGGGGGCTGCCAAGGCAGAGGGTGGCAGGGCTGTTCATGGGGTCTGTGTGCTGGGGAGTGTTGAGAGCAGATGCCATGGGCAGGAGCTGCTGCTGGGCATAGCCCTTGGAGAAGCAGCTGTGGAGCCTTGCACCGGGGCTGGAACAAAGGCAGAGACCCAAGCCCCAGCTGCAGCACAGGACGTGGGATGAATTAATCGGGGCATGAGCTGGCAGTGCTGTGTGACCATGGGCTGGCAGTCGCTCGAAGCTGGATCAGGGCTCCTTCACCTTGGCACCAGCATTCTCCCATTTGCCATAACACCCAGAGCTGAGAGTGAGAGCCAGGTGATGGCTGCAGCTGAGCCCTGGGGAGTAAAACCTCTCCTGCTGCAGGATCCCAGCACCCTGCAGAGTCCCTGCCCTGCTGCCCCGTGCAGCCCCCACAGCCCTTGTACTCCCCACCCAGCACATGTCTCCTGGGTCACAACCCCACCTCCAGAGAAATCCCTCTGCCCAGGGGTGCCCAGGACCCACAGGCGAGGTCCCATCCAGTGCCAGCTCTCTGTGCTCACAAGGCAGTGCCCAGATAAGCCCGTTCCTTAGCCTGTGCTAAGTGTGCTATAGCCGTAGTATTTACTAAGCAGGCAGCTCCTGTCAGGTCAGTTTGTTGGCTGCACTGCTTATCTCTTTGCTTTGCTGGGCTTGGGAACATGTTAGTACAAACCACTGCTCTGTGCTTTGCCCTGCACACTGATGGCCTTGCTCTGCTGGGGGAGCTGTCTCGTGGAGTGGATGAGGGAATACATCTCCCTCTCCCTAGCTGGGACTGGTGTGGGCAGCTTTATTGTGCAGGCTCCTGAGGTCCCTGCTCACCACTATGTGAGCTGTTTAATACTACTGATTACCACTGCAGCTATTTGTGGCCACAATTTGCAGTATTTTCAGGCATCTCCTCTCAGGTGTGAGGGTAAGGTATTAATTCAAGGAAGATCTTGTGAACTACTCAGGAAAGTGGACAACCACAAGTGAAGGCACCCAGCACGTGAGAGAATTAACTGGTGCTGAAGAGTCATGTATAGTGATCTAGACAATCATGAGGTCTCCAAAGATCCAGAGGATGACCTGTGCACATGAACCATGTGGAGGAAGGTGATTCAGAGTGCACTAGTGTAATTCTAACAGTTTGGCAGTGATGGATATGGTGGATACACCAGCTGTGGAGACAGTATCTTCTTGGCTCCAGAACTTCAGAGAAATATCTATCCCTTCTCATCCCTATAGGCCAGTGCCTTGGCTGTCAGGGGCACCCCAAGAAGTCAGTCCCTTCCTGCCCTGGCCAGAGGGAAAGAGAGCCTCAGGTGCATGCTATGTGGTGTACTCTACAGGTTCTCCCTGCCTGACCAGGGGAGGACAATAGAGAGTGGAATGGGGAACCCACCTTGGAGCTGGAAGCCCATGTATGAGATTTGAGAGGGAAGAGAGCTGTTAAGAGGACACCCAAGAAGGCTTTCAGCATAGTTGCTCTAGAGATACAAGAAGGCAACCATCTTTTGGAGCAACCACTATGTGTGCTTAATCCCTACTTCCAGGGAAGCAGCCAGACATCGCCTGCTGATGGGAAGTAGAGAATAAATCCTTTGCAGTCTTTTGCTTCTACATGCGGCTTTTGCTTTATTAAACTGCCTTTGTCTTGACCCACAAGTTTTTTCTGTCTGCTATGTCCTGTCCTGCTGAGGAGGGGAATGATAGAGCAGCTTGGTGGGCACCAGAGTCAGTCCACCACAGATGCCAAACAGGTTGTTGTCCAGCTCAGCAAGGCAACCAGGCTGCAGAAGCACTGGGAGTCAAAGCAGACCAGGCACATCCCTGCTCAGATGGGCGAGTCCCCAACAGCTGCAAGTGCCCAAGGATTAACCTGGAGATACATGGGGGCCCCTCAGGCACAGGCACAGTCAGCTGGGGTCATTGGCCCTGCGGTGTCCTTGGCTGTGCTGCCCTCCCCAAACCCTGCAGGCAGCATCCCCTGAGGATTTGGTGTCTGCCAGCCCTTAGGGGGCTGGTCCAGGGTGTCAGGGAATGGCTGCAGAGCACCGTGCCCCAGTTGCCTTAGCAGACTCTGCTGTGGTGGCTCTTTCTTCCTCAGGAGGTGTCTCACCCCTTACATGCTAAATCAGGTCTCTAATTAATAAGTACTGGCAAATAACAGGATTAAACGGCTGCCAGGCAAAGGGAGCTGGCAGAGGCAAGTGTGCCATGCTCAGAGGCTCACCCTAGCAATGCATGGTCCTGTCAGGGCTGGCATGGGGACCCGGACTGGTTCAGAGAAAGCCCCAGCACGTGGTGCAGCCTGGGTCTGTCCCTTGTATTAGCAACATCCTGAGCTTCTGGCTCTGATGCTGGTGTGTATATTGGTGCCCCAAATACAGGTCCCAGGAGCACCCCCCTTTTACCTAGGCTCCCCTGATCCCAGGCTGGCAACATGGGTCCTCATCCTGGCCACCCCCTGCTTACCTCCCCAGGCTTGCCTTGTCCCCCATCTCCTCTGACAGATCGAGGCTGGTATTAATATAATCCCTGGCTTAATTTAAATCCTCCTCCCATCTCATGCCTTTCCAGGGGGGAGGAGGGAATCAGTGCACTCCTGTGGCATTCACTTGGCCCTGGAGCTGGTGCTGGGTTTAGACAGCCATAAGCTCTGGGTGTCCGTGCAAGGGGTCCCTGCTCTTGTCCCCCTGGGGAAGATGTCTGGGGGACAAAGTGAGATGTGTCCCCAAGTTTCGGAGGTGTATCTCAGGGGGTACCAGGCACTGGCGGGCAGAAGAGTTGACAATGCCTGCCAGAAGGAACCACACAAGTGGCTCCTGCTCCCCAAAACCCTTCTGCAGCCACCTCGAGGTCTGGTTTCACCCTCCCTCTCCTATCTCCCCTCACTGTTTGGCCCGGGCTGGAGTGACCTTGTCACTATTTTTTTCCTTCAGCTCTCTGTGATGTTTGCATTTGCTGCTCTTCCCAGGAAACCTCTTTCTTTAAGACATTCTTGCTCCTGGTCCCGCTTGGCAAATGGGGAGGGTGGAAGAAGTCTCACTCCTTTGAGCAGCTGTCACCGAAGTGACAAAGGGGGGACATGCGGGATTGTGAGGGGTGATGGGGGGCACTGAGGGGGCACAGGCAGAACATGTGGGTACTGTGCAGGGAGGGACAGGGGCAGGCAGTGAGAGGGCACAAGGGGACATGCCGGGACTGTGAGAGGAGTGACAGGGTGGGCACTGATGGATACAGGGGGCACAGTGGGCACTGTGAGGGCACTGATGGATACAGGGGGCACAGCGGGCACTGTGAGGGCACTGATGGATACAGGGGGCACAGCGGGCACTGTGAGGCAGTGCCAAAGGCTGACACTGATGGATACAGGAGGCACAGTGGGCACTGTGAGGGCACTGATGGATACAGGGAGCACAGTGGGCACCATAAGGGCAGTGCCGGGGGGCACAGCGGGCACCGTGAGGGCAGTGCCAGGGGCTGACACTGACGGATACAGGGGGCACAGTGGGCACTGTGAGGGCACTGCCGGGGGGCACAGCGGGCACTGTGAGGGCACTGACGGATACAGGGGGCACAGTGGGCACTGTGAGGGCAGTGCCCAGCCGGGCGCCGAGGGTCCGGGGGGCGGGGCCGGGCGGGTCGAAGGGCGGGTCCCGGCCCCGCCCCGCCCGCGGCCGGCGGCGGGAGGCGCGTGCGCGGCGCAGGCGCGGGGCTGAGCGGCACCTGCGCCCCGCGGGCCGGGCGGGCGGAGGGCGCTGAGGGTGAGTGAGGGCAGGGCAGGGGGGATGGACGGCGGGGATGGACAGACAGCCGCCCCTCTGCCCCCGCCGGGAGGCCCCTCGCGGGTACCGCTCCGCGGGCACCTCCCCTGGTCGCTCCCGTGGGACCCGCCGGGGGGTCTCGCCTCTGCCGAGCCGGGGCCCGGGGAGCAGGGAGGGGGGAGAGTCGGGCCCTGCGTGCCTGCCCTGCTGGTGTTCCCTGTGTTGTTACCTGCACACAGCTGCTGGCGGCCCTGCTGCAGTGGGGGTCAGCCGCTGGAATAGCTCACAGCGGGGCAGACGAGGATGTGCTGTCGGTGTCACGGCTGTGTCATGGTTTCCACCGCCCCGCTGACCTGCGGGCTCCGGAGCGGCCCGACATCACCTACTGGTCATTCTTAAAACGAGTCACTTGCTAACAAACCATCTCTAAACAGAAAATCTGCTCTGGGCTGATGGCCTGTGGCCGGACCATCTTCAACCCGCCCTCAGCAAGGTTTGGGAAAGGAACAAGGGTGTTGAGCAGCTCACCTGCCCAGGGCAGGGTTCCCCCAAGCCAGCGGCCCCAGGGAGCTGTGCTGCACGTCCTGTTTGTCTCTTGTGACATTTGCATTTTGTTCTTTGCTTTAGGACTGCTGGACCGTGCACTGCTACACAGATGTCCCATCAAGTTAGCTCAGCTATGCTTGGGTTTGGGCTGTTTCTGTGCAGGGAAGTGAAATTGGTGAGCCTTTTGTGCAGAAAGTGCAGAAATTCGCTAGAAGCAGAAGTTTCTGCTTTTGGCTTTGTGGTTACCACACTGTTTGGAAGGGGTGCAGAATCGAAGTTGAACAGGACTCCCCACAATTAGTGCAGAGAGTGGGGTTTGGCCTGGACAGAGTAGGAGTGCTGTTCTGGGCTCCTGCTTTGGTGGGTTGGAGGTGTCATCACTAAGCAGCACTGCTCATCCACACCCTTCCCGGGAATGTTGGTAGCAGGTGTAAGCAAGGTCCCAGGCTGTTGCCAGCTGGCTCACTCTCCTGGATAGCAGGTTCAGGTGCATGTTCTATCCTTAAATCAGATTGCAGAGTGTGTGAGTAGGCAGGCCAAGCAGATCACAGCTATCAATGTGCCCTGGATTGAGGGGAGGCACAGGGTGCACAGCCTGTGCAGTCATGTCAGAGCCCCTTCAGTTTATTCTGTTCTTATCTTGGGTGTAGCATCTACATGGTACTGGCTCTGCCCTGTCCAGGTGTGGGCTCTGTTCCATTTCACTTAGGGCAAGGGATACTCCTTGGTGCTTTGTTCTTGCCTGTTTTACTCCAGCTATCCGTACTGCTCTTGCAGCTTCCTAGAGCTCTGCTGTTGTTCTTCCATCCTGGATCAGCATCACAAACAAAGACACCGAGGGCAGCTCTGGCAACCTGGATGACTGATGTTTGTTTTTTAGTGACTGTTACACTGGAGGAAAGTGTTCCCTGGACACTCCCAGAGACAACTGTATCACCAGAGCAGGTACAGTACAACAGCCAAACAAACCTCTTATTCCATGTCAGGCCTGTAGAGCATCCCTGGGAGGGGGAGGATGCGTTGGCACTTGGCCTAGAGGCTGCTGACTAAGGAGCCTGTGGTGTCGAGGTTGTTGCAGTGTAAACTTGCACCTGAGCCCGAGCAAACTGGGCTGTGACAAGCATTGCCAGCAAGGAGCAGCAGAGCAGCTGGTCCCTGTGCCTGGGAAACCCCTTCTGAGCCGTGGGATCACGCGCAGCTCCGCTGGTGAGTCAGCATCCTCAGGGTGATCCAGAGCTGGCCTGACGAATCACTTGCATGGATACAGACCTGCACATTTGTAACATCCCTCCAGTGGAGCAAGTCAGATAGGAGAAATTATTTAGCTGGTGATGGTACAGTGGGAAGGAAGGCCTGGTAATAGGCACCCCTGGTGATTTTGCTGTTCCTGTGATAGCCTGAGGATGCAGACCAGGAGAGATGTTTAACTAGTGATGATCTGTTTAGAAAAACTGGACAAGCTTATAGATGCAGAGTTTTCACTAAAAGTAGTATAATCGGTACTAAATTGTCAACATTGTTCTCATCTTGCCCTTACAGTGGTGACCCACTGAATCCATTTTGGACCTGATGGAGGACTCATGTGCCTGAAAGCTCGTCCAGTCCCCAGCTGTAATCTCTCTAGTAAGAGAGATTAGAATAATAAGATCTCTCTCTAAAAAGAGAGATCACCTCCTATATAGGAGATTACCTCCTATATACAAAACTTGTTCAGAGATGGGGATGAAAATGCCATATTCTGTTCTTCTGTATGTGTCTTTCTGCAGAATCCACAAGTCAAATGGGTGTTTTGTACTATTTCTGAACCCTGCAGATTGCCTTGGGACACACCCCCCCCGTCCTGCTGCAATGAGTGGGAAGTCCTTGCTCCTGAAGGTCATTCTCCTCGGGGATGGTGGAGTTGGGAAGAGCTCCCTCATGAACCGCTACGTCACCAACAAGTTTGACTCGCAGGCGTTCCACACGATCGGGGTGGAGTTCCTGAACCGGGACCTGGAGGTGGACGGGCGTTTTGTGACCCTCCAGATCTGGGACACGGCGGGACAGGAGCGGTTCAAGAGCCTGCGGACGCCCTTTTACCGGGGGGCAGATTGCTGCCTGCTGACCTTCAGCGTGGACGACCGGCAGAGCTTCGAGAACCTCAGTAACTGGCAGAAGGAGTTTGTCTATTACGCTGACGTGAAGGACCCCGAACACTTCCCATTTGTAGTCCTGGGCAACAAAATAGACAAACTGGAGAGACAGGTGAGCACGGAGGAGGCCCGGGCCTGGTGCATGGAGAACGGTAACTATCCATACCTGGAGACTAGTGCCAAGGACGACACCAATGTGACAGTGGCCTTTGAGGAAGCTGTGCGACAGGTGCTGGCGGTGGAGGAGCAGCTGGAGCACTGCATGCTGGGCCACACCATTGACCTGCACTCCAGCTCCAAATCGGGGTCTTCCTGTTGTTAAGAGTGGCTGCTGCTTCGGGAACACTGCTGGAGCCAGCGGCTGGATGGGAACACGCGTGGGCAGCCCTGGGGCACTCTGAGGAGAGTGGCCATGAGGACAATAAGTGGTTTGTGCTCACTGGGGAGTTGCAGCCTCACCGTCTGAATCCTGCCTGGAGTTCTCAGGCACAGAGCATGTATCCGCAGGAGGGAGCTGTTTAACAGAGCATGTGAGCGTAGTCTTGCTTCCATCTCTGCCTGTTTTAGCAGGTTTAAAGGACTGGGTTAAAGTCCTTTAAATTCACTAAAGACAGTAGTGATCTGTTCTGTACCAAGAACTGCCTGCAGAGCAAAGCTGAGAGCACTCTGAAGTATTTTATTCCTGAACTCAAAAAAAATACTAGACCCACTCATGACCATACTGCCAAAGGAAAGCCTGCTCAGCATCCTGAAAAAACTTGTTGTAAAGACTCTGGCCCTTGTGACTGTGAAAAAGCCAAATACTGGAGAGGCTGGGGTGTGTGTACCTGTTGTTTGGGATAAGTGCATTGTGTCCTGAGACTGACTTGTGATGAGAATTGTTAGAGCTCTGATCTGGAGCAATATATGAAGGAGAGATGGGCC
This sequence comes from Pseudopipra pipra, assembly GCF_036250125.1. Taxonomy (NCBI): domain Eukaryota; kingdom Metazoa; phylum Chordata; class Aves; order Passeriformes; family Pipridae; genus Pseudopipra; species Pseudopipra pipra. The sequence goes on from NC_087561.1 coordinate 2,473,715, forward strand.
TGTGTTTGAATGTGACAGCATTGTTTCTTTGTAGCTGCCTATTTCTGGTCTGTTTTTCCTCACCTTTTTTTGTCTTGTGTGAGTGTTATTTTTTGTTATTTATGTCTGTTGTTGTTTAATATATGTTTCCTTGTCTCTTGTGGAGGCTCAACACCAGATCTCACTTCTCATACCTTGAAGCCCTGGGTGAAAAATACTGATGTGGACACTCGCCAGGTCATGTCGAAGTGTTTGGAGCTACTCAGGAGATCTGCAGTGTGAAACTTCAGCTGGTTTCTGTCACAAGTAATCGCTGTGCTCAGATGATGTGCTCTGGCAGACCAGATGGTAGGTGGGTGGGCTGTCTCTTAGGTGTGCAGGTGGTTGGGGGACTCAGGCATGGTCAGCTGTTAAATCCCCTCTCTGTCTGGTGCCAGTGACCACTGTGCTTCATTAGCTGATGGATCCACATCTTCAGTTGCTCCAGCACGGATGTTCCCATCTGAATGCTGCAACATGGAACCATTCAGTGTATCCCCTGTTGTGTCAGGTGCAGTGCTGCTGAGCACAGTTAACCCATGCCATTCCCTCATGGGAAATCCAGTGTGTGTTATCTGTAATTCCTATGACAGACTTCACTGAGAGAAGACACTGAGAGTGTCTGGTCAGTTAACTGGCTGCTGTGTTCAGTCCAAAGGGGAGAGAGCTGCACCAGTTTCACCTCTGTTCAAGGTGGCTGAAAAATGGAGATGGGGGCCCAAAGTACATTCTAGAAAGGATGCCGGGCTCCTGCCCCCTGCTAGGTGTTAGTTCCAGGCTCTATGTATAGCAAAGAGATGAGTGCTTGCTGACTGCAGCCTTTGCCACTCAAACCTCATGTCCTGCAACTTCCCCTGCAAACGTTTGGCCAAAGCTGTGACTGCCCATGGGCACGTAGGAGCCCACTCTGAGCACGTAAACACCAGCTGCTGAGTGTGATTCCCACTCTGATGAGCTGCTGGATGGTAAATTTTGCAGCTCAGATCAAGCAGTGATGCTGTGCTTTGGAGCAGGGCAATCTCTGCCCTGTGCCAGCAGCTTGCTGCCATCACGATGCATCTCTGAGCATGCAGAGCATGAGCATTCCCCCATTTCCTCTGGGGGAGCCCGGGGTGATCCTGCCTTTCTCTGCAGGCCAACTGTGCATGGAAGGGGCTGGAGAATTAATGCAAAGTTCTTTAGAGGGATCTGATTTCTGAACGGGGCTGAACACTCGTATTCATGGGGAGTGAATGCTATCTGAGCAGCTCTTGCAACCTCTGGAAAAATAGGTTCTTTAAGGAGAAGGTTCTGTTGGTGCAAGAGATTTTTATAGAATGTTATTGTTATTGTTTATTTACCTATGTCTGACTTCCCCAGGCCTCTAGATTTTTCTTCAGTTAACATTGCATGATATTTCCTTCAAGATCCCAGCCTCTGACCTGCAGTTCCAGTTTCCGTCTCTGAACAGCCCCGTTCCCCTGGAGCTGGTTTCTGCAGGGGCCCAGGGTTGGAACAGGCTCCAGTCCTTTTGTGCTGGCTGGCCCTGCCAGGGGGGCTGATGAGGAGCCAGGAGACATTTTCTTTTCATAAGTTTCCTAAAGAGCAGAGGTGTTCAAAAGGAGGGGATATCACAGCTCTGCCAGGCTGGGACCACTCAGAGGCGGCAGCATCGGCTCCCACTGCTGTGCCAGGGACATGCACATCTCCTGGATGGCTTGGACACCTTTCCCTGCTCATCCCTTTGCTTTCTAGCCTGGGGCTCCCTCTGCCTGTCACTGCACTGTACTTGCTGTCCACTGTCCCCAGGGCTGGGCCTCTGCAAACAGCATTGGGCTCCATTTGCTGTTGGCAGGAGCCGTTTTTTACCATGCACCGTTTGTGCCAGGGCTGAAGGATGGACCTTCTGTAAAGCTGAGGTCTCTCCCTGCCTGTCCATCAGCAGGGCAGGGCAGCAGGACAAGGTGAGCTCTTGTGCATGAATGGGGAAAAATTTGGGGCTCTTGATGAGGGCTTGTAGCCAGACCATACCTCCAGGCATCCCTGGTACCTCCCCCTGGAGGTCCCAAACCCACCTCCCAAGCCCAGAGCACAGTGCTACATTATCAGGGAAGCAGTATAAGGTTTTCCCTCAGCTCCTATCCACCAGACCTCGGGTCTTGCCTCCTGCCTTAACAGCAGCTGCTGAGAGCATCTCCAAGGTACCCAGCATAGATCTCCTGCTCCAGGAGTTCCTACAACTGTGGGAACCTGTTGCCAGCTCAAGTTTTAAAAATCCTGATGGCTGTTAGACACACTGTAGAAAAAGAAACCAAAAAAAAAACACCCCAAAAATCAGTAGTTGTCTGGGCTTAAGTACAAGTTAATTGCAGCCACCAAGAGCTTGCAGCAGGAACTGTCCCTGTGCAGGTGACACACGCAGCCCTGTCAGCCCTGCCGAGCCTGGGGGAACAGGAGCATCCATGTTGCCATGGCTCTGGAGATTTTACAGGCTTTCCCACAGCAGTGGTAAAAATAAAACCCAGAAGCATTCCCAGCTCGGATTCACCTCCCTGCTAATGCCAAGCTGGGGTATACTCTTTTTCTAGCATCTCTTCCCAGGGAGGACATGCACATCCCAGCAGAGACCTGCCTTTGGGTTTTATCAGGAAGAGGCTGCCTGCTTGGTTTATTCTGTTCTCCTGAGAGATGTGGTTGGTTACAGCATTTGGCAGAGAGAAGTCACTAAGGGATCAGGGATCAGAGGGGTTGGTTATTCCTTAGTGTGCCTAACTAGACCAGGAGCTGAAGGAATAGAACTCACGAGCTGAATCCAATGAGCAGTTTTGCCTTTTCAAGAGTGTATCAGAAAACACTTTCATAACAGAAACCTTCCACATTGCTTCCTTCTGTCACTATATTTTAAATTCTCAGCCTGGGCTCTCAGCAGCAAGCCCGGTACTTTCCTTTGAGTTCTTCCTGTGATCTTGGAACTGATCCCTCAGGCTCCAGGGGGTTGTAACCAGGCATGATTTCCATAGGATGCCAAGAAGGAAATCAGCATATGGGGACTGTTCTTGTTCGCTGTCCTGCCAGGATGGCTGCTTATTTTGGGAGGCTTTCTCTGTGTTTGCAGAGCCTGTGCCTGCTGTTTCTTTTGGCAGAACCTTTTAGTTTATTTTCCTCATGGGTCTTGCCTATCCACGATTCCAGGAGGCAGTGGAGGGTCCAAAGTCCTTGGAAATCATGCTTTTAAAATGTGGGCTGGAGTATCTGAGGGCCTCCAGCCCCTTAATTTGGCCATTTCAAAAGAGAGCTGAAAACAGACAGTGAACAGGATCCGGAGGGAGATGATTCTGGCCTTGGAAGCATCACAGGGTTTGGGTGAGGCTGTTCCACTCCTGGAACAGAGAAGCTGTGGGTGCCTCATTCCTGGGAGTGGAAGTGCCTGGATGGAGCTCTGAGCAACCTGGTCTAGTGGAAGCTGCCCCTGCCTGTGGCAGGGGAGTTGGGACCAGGTGATCTTTAAGGTCCCCTCCAACCCAGGCAGTTCTACCATTCTATGATTCTATGACTTCCCACCAGCTATTCCCTCCTGGTATTCAGGCAATTCCCTGGTATAGCCAGACTGTGCCCAGAGATGGAGAGAAAGCAGCTGGGTGCCTGAGAAGTGGCAGGTGAGGACTTCCTCCAGGGCAGGGAGGTGACAGTACCACACCATGGTTCTGGCAGGCAGGACTGCTTGCCTGGCACAGCTCACCCCTCACAGCCCTTTCCCTGCCTGAACTGAAGTCAGGACCAGGCTGGGGGAGCTGCCCTGAGGAGCAGCCTGAGTGTGCCCTGCCCTGGCTGCTGTGCCCACTGTGCCCTCTGTCCCCTCTGCCAAGTGTCAGTGCAGGTGGAAGGATGCAGGGCTGAGCCAGGGCAGCCCTGGGTTTGCCTCCAGCACTGCCCCCTTTCCCTGAGCCTTCCTGCTCATCCCACACCACCTTTCCAGGGCTGAGCCCAAGCCCTTGCTAAGAGGGCAAGACAGGAGACAGTACCTGCCTGTGTGGCCTCAGAGGAATGTGCTCTGTGGTCAGGGCTAGGGATGGCTGTGGCTGGATGTCCAGAGTAGCTTTTATGTACTGTTCCCATGCTGAGAGCTGTGCAGGACCGAGCCCATTGTAGAGAAGGGCTCTGGAGGGAGCCGCCGGTGATGTTTCTGGTGTGTCCCGGTGAGCCGCCGCGGGGGCCGGGCAGGGCAGGGAGGGGGATCGGGGCCGCGGGGGGAACAGGGGCTCGTCCCTGCCTTGTCCCCTGCCTGGGCAGCCGCCGCTGCGTCCGGCGGCCGCGGGGAGGAGCCGCAGGACCGGGGATGCGGGGCCGCAGGACGGGAGATGCGGGGGCGGCCGGCAGGAGCATCAGCCTGGCGGCCCTTCGCCCCTGGGGAGGGCTGGGGACCCATGGTCATCACCAACACCCCTGAGTGCCGCCCTCCCCTTCTCTCCCCTTTCCTCTCCTCTGCCAGGGGCGCGCAGGGCCATCTCCCGGAGCGGCCGGGCACAGGATGGAGGGGTGGGAGTCACCTTGCCCTTTTGCCGGCAAGGCAACCCATGGGACCTGCTCCAGGGTCCCCTTCTCTGGTCCAGCCTTTGTGGGAGCAAAGCGCAGCCACAGTTCAGCCACTAGACTCCTCCTGGGAGTTCTCCTGATGGGCTTTACAGAGATGTGCTTTGGTACGAATCAGAGTTTATTTATTCCTTGTCTTTTCTCAGCCAGTTCCTGGAGGGCACTGCGTGCCCAGGAAAGGAGCTGTGAGGGCAGGATCCATGTGCCCGGGGGGGTGGCAGCCGGGCACAGCCAAGGGCACACCTGAGAAGGCTACATGTGTCCTTCAGCCTCCGGACTCGCCCGGCACCCTGGCCATGCTTTCACACACCAGCTCGCACTGCTGTCCCCAGCCCTCACCACGGCCGGGGTGGGCACCAGTCTCCGCCAGGGGAAAGAGATGGTGTTTTGTTCCCCAGCTCGCTCCTGCCCAGTGGCTGATTGTGTACACACAGAGCCCTTTCAGCATGAGGAGAGGAGGGTGGTGGCATCTGGGAACGCCGGGAACAAAGGGCCCCGTTGATGCTGGCTGCAGCCCCACGGGTTTCTGTGAGCTGGGGCAAGGCTGAGGTGCAGGCACAGCTGTGCCACTGAGCTGGGGCAGCAGCAACCCATGAGCTAAACCTCTCCTGGCCAGGATGCATGGGAAACTGCTGCCTGCCTGCAGGGGGCTGAAGCCAAGGGAGAGAGGGAAGGGTGGGATTTGGGCTTGAGTCCCACTTAGGAAGAGCAGCGAAGGTCCTGGCCGTGGGTAAGGATCAGCCTGACAGCTCCCAGCCCACTCTGCTGCTCCTGGGCACATAGCCATGTGCCTGAAATCTGCCTTTCAGACAGACCTGCTGCAAACTGGAGTGGTCCAGGGGTCTTAGCGTGGGGCTGGGAGCATCCTTCTGTGGCCTCTCTCCCTGCACAGCTCCTGGGGAGAATTTCCAAGAGAAGCAACATCTGAATCAATAATTTTTGAGCAGCTGCTGTGGAAACATGCACCTAAGAGCAGCATGTGTCTGATCGGGGCAGAAAGGCAGCAGCCATCCCACGCACCAGCACACTGTTAACAATCCTGCAGCAAGAGGCTGGACACGTAGGGCCCTGTGACAGTCCAATGTGCCCTTGTGCTTAACCAGGACCATCCCACTCCACACAAGACTCTCTACAAGTGAGGGAATTGCACACTCTGTGTGGCTCGGGACACGCTTGTCCCAAACATGTTGCAGCTTGAGCCGTGCAGGTTGATTTTGCTGTGGTTGTGCTGTAGCTGCTGCGTAAGGAGACATGACAGAGCTGTCACCATGTGGGCTGAGTATTAAAGGGCAGCAGCACATCACCAAACACAATCAAGCGGCTGCTACAAGACACCAGATTTCCTCTGGGTGGCTGGAAGAGAAATAGAGGTTTTAAGGGCTCCCCAGCTGGGAACAAAGATTTTGAAGTCAGGGTTATGAACCTCATGACTGGAGTGAGTTGATTAACTCCTGAAGGGACTGCTGGCCAGCAGTGGGGCTGAAAAGTGCTGCTCCTCTGAGCCCTTCTCCTCTGCAGCCTCCCCTTCTCTGCTTTTTTTTTTTTTGGCTGTGGGCAGGGCAGGGTTGGGAAAGCCAGCACAACAAACGGACAGGCAGATGTATACCTTGTTCAGAATGTTCTTAATTTTAATTTATTTTCTTTAATTTTTATAAAATACATCTTGTAAGATAAGTCTCTAAAAACTTGCTCCTTTTTATTGCTTGTTAACAAGTTGAAATTCTAGATCAGAAATGAAGGAAACACTTTCAGTCGATTAACTCTTTTTGCCCGTGTGTTTGTCTGTGTGTGTGTGCGTGTGTGTGTGCGTGTGTGGGGTCTGGGGCCAAGAGTGGGAAGGAGGATCTGGTTATTTTTTGTTAAATGGATATCAAATAAAACCCCAGAAAACCCCAAGAGAGATAGCGTTGACGTGAATTTCCAGATCTTGACTGGTTTCTCCCCACCCTGCCACCCCGTCCTGGCATCTCCCCCCTCCCCATCCCATGTGCGTTGGTAGCCTGGCCAACCTATTTCAGCATTCCCGGCGGCAAGGATCCTTCAAATTCACTGCTCAGCAGATCTGCCTCTTTATCCTAGCCCCTGCTGAAACCAGCACTTAAAAAATATATCACAATAATACAGACACAGGAAAAAAAAAAAAAAAGAAATCCATGCAAGATGGAGCTACAGTCTGCCACTGAAAGTAGTTTCTCCAATAAATAAACACAAAGATTAGCATTAAGGAGAGGCAGGGAAGAGCAAATCAAAATACCAGTTGTTGGGGGAGGACTGGAAGCAGCATTTTGGCAGGTCTGGCTGGAGCCATGCTACCCAGCCAGAGGGCTTTCCTCCAGCTGGAGAACAGTCGTGGAGGAGAGGCCACCTCCACCAAACCCCTTGCCCTGCTGCCCCACTCCATGGGGAAAGACTGAACTGGCACCAGAAAGGATCTGGATTGCAGAGACTGGCTGTGTTTCTGCCCCAAACCACCACCTTTCCTTCCCTCCTCAATTCCTCCACGGGTTTCACCTGGAAGCGAGATGCCTCCAGTCCCTCCCACCCTGGCAGTCACCAGACAGCTGTACTGACTTGTAGGAAAAGAGGGTGAGGGGGCGAAGGGGACAGAGCGAGGGAGGGTTACATCTGACGTGGGTGAGAAGCAGAGGAAGCTCTCTGGCGCAGTGGAGGTTAGAGAAGCAGACATCACCCCAGAGAAGAGCACCATTGTGAAGGGCCGAGAGCGTGCGGCGAGCGCGGCGCTGGCAGGGCAGGGCAGGGCAGGGCAGGGCACGCGGTCCTGAGGGTTATCCCCTGCCTACGGAGGGATGGCTCTGGCTCTACACTCCCAGGGCTTGCTGCAGAGATGTCCCCTCTCAGTCAAACCTATTTGCTGCCTCTCTGCTGCCTGGAGGGTAAAGCCAAGAGTCCCCCTTTGTCTACAGAGACACCAAACTCCTTTAGGCTTTAATAGGGGCAGCTGGGTTAGGGCTTTATCGGCATTGGGGTCAGCACTCTCTTCTCCACACTGGGAAGATCCTTGCCCTGAACTCCCTTTGCCTTGGCTGCAGCAGGCAATTTAGGTTAAATTCATCTCTCTCTGCTAAGGAAAAAAAAAAATCCTTCTCTTATTCTCCATCCATGGGTGGTGACAGCAGACAGCTCCAGGAGAGTCTCTAGCAATGGTACCAGGACTGGGCCAACTTCCTTTTCTCTCTGGGTAGCCTCTTGCTACTCACGGAGCAACCTACATGGATTTCTTCCTCCCAGGAGCATGAAGGCGTTTGCTCATCCCTAGGCAACAATCAGGACACTGGAGTAAGTCCCTCCTCTTCTCTGGCTGTTTTTGACGGGCTTGGCTCTAGAGCGAACCGGTTACGGATGAGCAAAGAGAGAAAAGTGCATGAAGAGGTGTCCATTGGTGGGAAGCTCTCCTTCCTGGTCACGCTCAGCACGATGGATGCGAGGGAGGAAGAGGAGGGGAGTCATCAGCGAAGGCAGAGTTAAGGCAGGAGACCTGGTGTCAGGTGGCTGCAGTGTTAAAGCCTCGGGGTTAGAGAAAAGAAGGGCGCTTGGTCTGGCTGTGCTCCGCCGCGCGGGCTAGAACTTGGTGCCTCGGCCCATCAGCTTGAGGACTGCGAAGTTGTAGGTGGCGGCGATGATGAAGGTGAGCTGTGGGTGAGAAGAGAGTGAGCGAGGGGGCGTCCCCCAGCCCCACACCCCAACAGGGCAGCACCCTGCAGAGCCCCATGGCCCCACTGCACCATCAGGACACTGCAGTGTCCTTTCGCTGGCGTAAAGCGAGAGGAGAGCTGGGGAAAGGCAGGGGACTCAGTGCATTGGCAGCAGGACATCTCCCTGTAGCTCTCCTAAAGCCTCTCCAGATCCCCTCCAGCAGCCACCTCCACCTTCTTACGGCCTCAGTTCACCATCTGCACTTACGTGCCAGAAAATGACACGAGCACAGGCTCTGTCCCATCCATGCCCACCACCTCTGCTGTCCTTTGCCCCCACTTCCGTGCCAGGCGGATGAGAACGGCTGGGCAAGGGGAGCACTGACTCACCAGTGAGACCAGCGTGGCAGCTGCCCCCACAAAGGCTGCGATGAAGAGGTGGAAAGTCATCTGGAACTGCAAGGGAAGAGAGGAGTGAGCTCCCAGGGTCCCATGTGCTGCCTGGGCAGGCCAGGGGAACTGAGGGCAACACACGTTGGAATGGCAGGAAGCACTTACCTCGCTGGTCTTGCAGATGGAGAGCAGGTTGGTGCCACACACCTTGCCAGGGAAAGCATTCCAGGGGAGGACACCTGGAGAGATGTGGGAGCCAGGTGAGCTGGGCACAGCTGCCAGCTGGCTTCCTTGCTCAGCTTCCCACAGCCACGTGTGTCATGCACACCCTGGTGTTTCAGGGCTCTTAAGCACTTGCCCTGCTTTATCCCAGCCTACTGTGCCTGGGTCCTCTCCTCCATCCCCTCTCCTCTGCCCTGAGCCCTGGCTCCTGGGTGGTGAACCCAGCACTCACCGTACATCCTGGCATCGGCACACAGGGTGCCAATGCTGGCCGTGGTCTTGGTGGGGTTGGCAATGGACTGGCAGGTGGTCCAAGTGTTAAAATAGATGTAGACGGGCACCGCAGAGCAGGCGAAGACCAGGAGCCAGATGATGGTCAGGACATAGGTAATGCCCACAAACTGCAAGGGGCAGGACAAACCGGGGCAGAGCCGTGGTTACCGAGGGTCCAGGGACATGGACAGGGGAGCGCGAGGTTCCCCAGGCAGGGGAGGGTGTGGGGCAGGTGTGGGACTGCGATGCTGCTGCATCCAGCTCTGCCAAACCCAGCGTGTCCCCAGGCAGACAGCACAGGGCAGCAGCCCCAGCTGGGAGCTCCTGTGGCTCATGGGGACAGTGCCAGTCCCGGATCCACGCCCAGCTACGTGTGCATGGGGGTGACCAGCGGCAGCAGGATGGCTGCCACTCTCGGTGGGGGGAGGGATAACCGTGGCCATGGCCAAGCAGGGTTTGGTCCCTGCGGGGGGGCAGCTGCAAAACTGCCTTGGCGTGTCAATGTAGCTCTCCTGCCCTCCCTCCATGGTGCCACCCCAACCAGCCCCCGAGGGAACCACAGCCATGCCCCTCCGCTCCCCCAGGCCACAAGGTCCCTTTGCCAGCACTTTGTCATGGTTCCCAAGCTCAGTGGAGAGGACGATCCCAGGGGCACCAGGTGCCACAGAGCTTTGGGCTGCCAAGCACTGCAGCAGGGATGCTCATGGCTCCCCCTGCCAATGCTTAAGCATGAAGCAATTTGACTAAATGGGGCCATTTGGGCTGCTTTGGTCCCCAGGGGCCACGGCAGGCCTGGGGGAGGGTGACCGGGCTGCGCTTCCCTTTGGGATACCCCAAAACCCGGACGGCCCCAGTCTCCTGCCCTTTGGCCACGCCGAGCGTGGCGAACCCGCTGGGGCGCGCGAAGGGGTGTCAAACCCCGGTTAAGATCACCTTGTCAGGATGTCCTAGCCACTTTCCCAAACACTGACACACCCGCTGCCACGAGTGAGCTCGCTGGGGGCCTCGCGCTCCCCTCCCTTTCGGGCCCCCAGTTACCGTAGCGCTGAGGCCCTTGCCGCAGATGGTGGTCCTGTAGTCCCCAAAGATTTGCCGGACGGCGCCGGTAGTGTAGAAGCCTTCGGCCAGCAGCAGGGATCCATAGAGGAAGAAGAAGGAGGCTGTGCCATAGATGAAGTACTGAAAACCATGGATGCTGCCAGGGAGAGGAGTGGGCAGGGATGTTCAGGTGATGGAGAGCTCAGCCCTGCGTGGCCACCGTGACTTACCCCTCCCCACGCCGCCCCAGGGGGACCGAAACGGAGGGTGAAGCTACAAGAGGAGCAAGCTGGGGCAAAGCTGTGGCGAGCAAGGCTGTGGGCTGCCACCAACTCCCTCATACCCTCCATACCTACCCAGTGCAGAGGTCCAGCTCTACCCAGGGCACCTAGCGAGGGTCAGATAAAAATGGCATGAAGTGAAAACAAGTGGCCACTGAACCCTGCCATGGAGCTGTGGCACCGGCACATGGCAAAGGCAGCTTGGGGCCTCCATGTCACTTGGTGACACCATTGCCCTGGCCAGCCCAGCTGGACACCCCGTGCTGGCAAAGAACAAGACAAAGACACGAGGGGCTCCAGTGCGAGGGAGATGCCCTGCAGCAGGGTACTTACATGTCGATGAGATACTCATAGTCCTGGAAGTTTTTGGAGAAGTAGGTCTCGATGAGCTGCTCAGTGCCTGTGAGGGCTTCGTGCCCACAGCCACAAAACAGCGCTACCCCAAAGAAGCACAAGCCAGTGGCAACCAGCGAAGCAAAGGGTGCCCCGATGAGACATCTGGCACAGCACTCCAGTAAACCTATGGAGAAAAGAAGGGAGGTGGGACGAGACTGCCGGGATGAGGATTGCTTGGAGCCTACAGCTCAGGGGCAGGCAAGCTCAGGGGCAGAAAGGTGCCTGGCAGGAAGAGGGAAGCACATTAAAGGAAAACCCAGAAATGATTCCTCATGGTGCTGGGGAGCCAAACCCAGCAGGTTCCCTGAGAGCTCTTTAAGTAGCACGCAGGAGCCCACCCAAGGGTGCCCGGGGATGGGGGTGATGGCAGCGTGGGGCTGTGAGGGGCCAAGGCGAGCCAGCCATGCTGACCTGTGAGAAATGAGATGGAAATAGAGCGTGATACAGTGTAATGCCAGTGGGACCTGGCAAACAAGCTGCTAATGGGCTCCCCACTGCCGGCACAGCCCAGCGGCCATGCCAGCTGCCTGCAACGTTCTTTTGCCATCAGAGATGAAGGGGAGCCCAGCACCTCCACAGAGGCAAACCTCAGTGGAGATCCAGCAATGTGGCACAGTCTGGGACAGCCCAGCAGGAGCCAGCATGCACCCCGAGCTCTCCAGGATTCCAGGTGGCACACTGGGCTGCACTTGTCCCCTCGCCTGGCACCCTGCGGGCAGCTGGGGCTGCAGCAGCCCCTTTGTGTGGGCAGATGTGCTTATAGAGAGGAGCTGTGGCAGTTCCCTGAATGACAGCACTTGTGTAATAGATTTAGTCCTCCAGGACCTGTGTGTGGGGAGGGAAAGTGAGGACACATGCCAGCGTGCTGCTTGGATTGCCTAAATGTTGTTTTTCTTCAGCAGTGGGGCCATGGGCACCTGCTCCTTCTGCACATCAGGGCTCTAACATGCAGGAGGGTTAGCTCAGATTCCCAGTGGGCTGGGTTTGGAGTGCTCAGCCAGCCACTGTCCTGCCTGCTTTGGGGACAGGCAGCCAGGTGGGTTTGCAGCCACTGGCATCTGGGTCCAGAGCATCAGTTTGGCCTCAGCTAAGCCGGGACAACCTGCTGCCCTGGCTGTGTGCAGGGAAGCTGCTCCCCTTCCCCAAGATGTGGGCTCTGGCACCCCACTGCCCAGGGCACAGTGGCTGCCTGTGCACATCCCATCTGGCCATAGCATTTCTGCCTTGAATGCCAAGAAGGCACCCACGCCAAACCCACGCTCCCTCCACGAATCCCACAGTGCTTATCTCCTCCCTCAAAGGACAAGGAAGCCATGGGGTCCTGGCCAGCAGCGTTGTCCCCTCCCCACTGGGAGCAAGGTTGCGCAGTGGCACCGAGGACAATGGGGGATTGTCCTGGCACTGCCACCCCAGTGGCTGCCCCATGCCAAGAGCAAACAGGGAACAAAGGCAGCGCTATAGGGGAGTGCTGGGACCCCTCCCTCTTGTTTGCCTTGGACGAAGCAGCTCCAGGGGGGGCCCCACTCAGCCTGGCCAGAGCTGCTCCTAAACCTCTCTGGGACCCCCAGGGACGGCCCTGTGCACCCAACGGGGTGCTGGGCCAAGCCTGCCTTTCCTACTTTTATTTTTAGCCACCTGGGAAGTGGTATGGCAGGTGCCTGTGCTGGGGCACAGGGAACGGCTCCGTTCCCAGGAGACTGAGAGTCCCGGGATGCAACAGTGCCTGACAGGCTCTTGCCACAGCCCTTTGGGCTTTGGGAAGCTGCACTGGGGATGCCTAGGGAGGGCAAAGGAGGAGAGAAAGAGCCCTTGTGCCGCACAGTCCTGAGTCTTGTACACAGGCTCAGCTGCTGCCAGCACCAAACAATGTGCTGCAGGCAGGAGGAGGAGGCAGCGTGCCAGGAGCACAAGGCACCCCTGGGAACAGGGCAGCCCCGATGTCCCAGGGGTATGCTGGTGAGTATTAGCTCTGCTGTATCAGTAGGGAAACTGAGGCACAAGGAGTGTCTCCGTTTTCCCGAGGCTGCTGGCATACAAGTGGCACGAGCTGTGACAGGTCTCAGGGCCCTGCCTGGACCTCCCAGCTCCTGCCAGCCCCCAGGCAGGAGCTCTCATCTCTCCAACCCATGAGCTGAGGGCTTGGGTGGGACAAGCTGTGGGAATGGCATCTGTCCCCACAGACAGCTCACGAGCACACGGGGGACAGAAAACTGCTTTGGGAAAGAAAGAAAACGCCATCCCTGCCACGCCAAGGCATCCCCCCTGAGCAGCTCCTATGGCCGGCATGGCCACACCGGGGTCACCAGGACCTCACTGGTGCCAGAGGAAAGTTTCAGAGGGCTTGGCTCAGGGATAGGGTCCCCAGGGGGCCCCAATGACAGCCCCTCGGGTGGCCGCCACCCTCACCCCATACTCACCCATGGTGCTGGACTTGGTGAACTGCCCCGACCGCCCGCTCGGCTGCTTCGGTGCTGTCTGCGGAGCCCTCGCCTGCCTGGCGGTCCCACGCCCTGAATTCCCCCCTCTGGGTGCCTGTCCCGCTCTCCAGCAAAGAAAAGGGCTCTCTGAGTGACAGCCACCCCCCTTAAAGGGACCGGACCCCGCCCTCCCCCGGCCCCCCCAGCACCCCTTGGCTGCCAGCTCCCGGGTGCCCGGCGGCTGCCTGGGCACAGCTGCCCCATGGCCCCCTCAGGGCTCTTGGGGGAAAAGGCTTTTGCAAAAGAAAATGAGAAGTTTGGGTGCAAGGGAGAGTGGTGAGGGTGTCCCCCCTCCTCGGTGGCTCTGGGGATGCCCCCCCCGGCCCACTGGTCTGTGCTTGTCCCAGCTGCCCACTGTGGCAGTGTGGGAGACCAGCCCCATGGGACAGCAGTGATGCCCCTCTGTCACCTCCCTGACCAGTGGGGAATAAGGGTTCCCTGTCCCAGAGACCTGCTTCCATCTTTGGGGGCTCCAGACTGGGAGCTTTCCCCCTTTTGGCAGGAATCCCGCAGCTACTGTCCCCAGCCCCATGACCCCGACTGGGGAACAGCACTCGGGTGGGCACAGCCATGGGTTCTCGTGGCTTTAGGGCTGTAGCAGGTGGATGCTGGTGCCTTGGGTGCCTCATGTCCCAGGGGCACCCCAGTTCCCAAGGGTGCCCCCCACTCCCCTGTGTGCTGCAGCTGTGGAGCCAGCACAGGGCCAGGGAAGCCTGCAGAGGGCAACCGGCCCCTTCCCGGCAGGCACAGGGTGGACAAAGCCCCGCTGTGTCCCTCAATGCCCCACTTTGTGCCAGGCAGCGAGGTGGCAGGGCCTGGCTGTCCCCAGGGTTGGGGACACTGGTGGGCTGTGGCAATCTAGGAACCAGGGTGGGCACCCTGTGGGGACCCCTGTGCCTTCCCTGCCCACCCAAACAGCCACCCCTCGGCTGGCCCACAGATGGGTTGGGGGGAAAACAGCACTTGGGCGTCTGTGCAAAAGCTGCTGGGGCTTCATGGTGGCCAGCTGCACCCTGCACCAGGGGGACACAGCGCCTGACCCCCCCAACACCATTCCCTCCCTCAGTTTCCCATTGCAAGGCAGGATGACAGAGGGAATCCTGGCATCCCCAACCAACCGTGGGATGGGAAGGGCTGAGGAGGGACAATACAGCAGGGAGAGCCTCTGACACCTTGGGCACATCCCTTAGCCCTCAAGATGGCACCCAGGTGGCCTGGCAGTGATGTCACCTGGCCATGAGCACCTTGTAATGGCCATGGGAAGGCGACAGCCTTGCAACAACCCTTTGGAAATAACCATAACCTCTTTAGCCACTGGAAACCAGCAGGACCCAGCCTGAATCCCAGGGCAGTGAGAGGGACCCTTGGGCATCAGGAGGAAAAAATATGATATGAAACTCTCTCATAAATATAACAAATAAAATATAACATCATAGAAAAAGAATAAATTATGACATTGGGGAAAAACATATAAGCTCTTTTCTTTCTCTTCATAGAAATTCCAGTCCTGCTGACTCTGCCATTCCTGAACAACCTGGAAGGAAGTGGCAGCTTTAGTCCACTGGGCAGAAAGTGAGCAACTAAGAGAAACTGTGATTTCTGCACAAAGTGGCTTCAGTTCTTGGTTATTGGACACTTTTCGTCAGCAAGGGTTTCCCTCCTGAGACAGAAAACCCTTGGCCTTTCCACAGGCATCACCTGCTGGCAGCAGGGACAAGCCACCTCCTGGCAGTGCTCCACGGATGCTCCAGAGCAGAGCTGCAAAACAGGGAAAAGGGGGAAATCCCCTCCCTGGATTTCTAAGGCTTGAGGGAGCAGAAAATATGCAGGAAAGTGGTTGGAGTTGCCTTTCCTCTGCCAGCAGGGTGGGTACCCTGCACTAGGCAGCTGGGGGGGCAGCCAACAGCGCACCCCAAACACTGCCCCGTGCCCACACGACAGGGGCCAGAGCTCTGGGGGTACCCGTGGCCACGGGGGTGTTGGAAAGGCCTTCTTGCATCCCTTTCCCTTTGCATTTCAGTAGGAGAGCCTGTGAGATGCTCTGCTGCAAACTCTCAGCGCACAACCTCGCACTTCCCCGTGCTTGGAGCAATCCCGCAGCTCAACCCCTTCCCGGGGGAGGCCCCAGGGGGAGCGTGTGGCTGCAGGGAGCCTGCCAGCCCTCATCAAAATTTTCTTGTTGGCTCGTCCCTGCCAGAGAAAACACTGCTGGTTCTCAGGTGGGGAAGGGAGGATGCATCCCTGTTTGCCAGCCAGGAGAGGGACATTCCAGGCTGGTAAAAATAAACATGCTTATAAATCAATGCGGATCACCTTGCGATTTGTTCTGACCCTCGGGCAGTGGCCAATTATGTCCAAAACTGCCACATCTCCCCCTAGAGCAATTAAAGGCTTAGCTACCTGCCCTCATCAGTAGACCCTGGGACAGCCACGGTGCCCCTTGTGAGGTGTCAGCTGGGGGCTGACATGGACAAAGCTTGGAGAAGGTTTTCCTTCCCCAGCCACATGAAATCTGCACTGAGACACTGCAATGGGCTGCACCAAAATGAAGTATTGAGAGGAACACACACACACATCTCTAAATACAACCCCCTGTGTGGAAAGGCCTCTCTGGAATGTTTGTGTGGTTCTCTCTTTGGTCCTCTCTACCACTGCAGCTCAGACTCAGGCTTTCCCTGGGCCATGGGGAAAGCAAGCTTGGAGCTGGGGGGACAAACAGGTGACATCAATGGCAAAGGGAGAGGCACACAGGCACTACTGATCTATTGCACTCCACTGCTTTAGGGCAAAGAAGTGAGATGGGAAAAGCAAGGAGCAGAATGTGGGACAGGACAGAGGACCAAAGCATCCTCCCTGTCCCCATCCCCATAGGCAGCCACCTCATCGGTAATCACTGCTGACTGTCACACTTGTCCCATCACTCTGATGGCACAGAACAGCCTCCTGCTTGTCCTGGCCCCCCTGGCACGCACTGGGCATGGGGGTGACCCTCCCTGGGGTGAGCCAGGAGGTGTCAGGGAGAGCAGTTGCAGAGGGGCCAGCTAGGAGAAGGGGGTTTCCTGCAGTTTCAGGGAGGATTTGTTTTCCCCACTAATTAATTTCTTTGCTTACAATCCCACAGGCTCATTTTCTGCACTCCCCAGGGCATGGGGCTGGGTTTTCAAAGATGCACAGTGGCCAAAATCAGCATGTGCTGACTCTGCAGAACACGGAAAGCGCCTCCACTCCGATCCCCCAAAATGCAGGCACAGCCCCAGGACACCCAAGAGGCGCCAGCAAATGGCACGTGCAGTGCCCTTATCCATTATACATCTGTCAGCAGGAGAAATCCCAGCATATCTTGTCACAGCTGAGAACCTTGCTGCTATTTTTAGGCAACTGCTCCCCTGGTCAGGCTGAATTTCTCATTCTCTGCTGCTGATTTTAACTGTCCTTCTTCACCCAGCTCACTGCCCTGGTTCACCCATCAGCAGGGTAAAAACACCTCAGCTGGGGAACCCGAGACTTGTCCTGGCTCTGCTCTCCCCAGCAGCCAGGGGTTCTCCTGCCGTGCAAAATCTCCTGTTTTCCCAGGCAGCCCCATCCAACCCAAGAAGAGATGATGTCGAGAATGAGCGTTTTAAGGTCACTTCAAGAATTTCTCAGATCATAGTGTGACCTGGGAGGGCCCTGGTGACCATGGGAAGGTTGTGGCAGCACTGGCAGCATCTGTCCAGCTGCCTCCTCCCAGGGGTGCCAAGGACTCCCACCAGAGCCAGCCCTGCTCCCACTGCCCGGGCCTGGCTGTACTCACTGTCCTATTTGTATTCCTGGGCTGCTGCAAGGCTGCAAAATGTGCTAATAAAAATTAAATTAAAAAAAAAGAAAAGAGGCTGGTAGAGGCTGTCAGAGGACAGGGGAGGCATGCTGAAGGACAGACAGACAGGCCAGTGTTGCAGGATAACAGAAGAAGGGCAGGGGCTGTTCAGGAGAGGAGCAGCTAAAACCCTTGTGAGGCTCAGCCAAGGGCTGGGCAAAGGGTACCAGCCTTGAGTGTGGGGTTTGGCAGCAGTGAAACCCTGCACCCTGAGACCTCCAGGGATGCTCCAGGGCTCTCAGGACCGCCAGCAATCAGGGTTGGAGGCAGTGCAACACCCTGCTGGATAACCTGGAGGCAGAGCCCTCTTCTCTGGCACCAGCACTCACCTCCTGTCTGCACCTGTTGCTGGAGTTTACCTGGCACCACAGAGGGAGGTGCTGGCCAGCTGGGATGACACCCGAGATGAGCTCACCTCTAACCCAGTCGTCCTTTAGAGGTGATGAGCAGATATCTGTGCTCTGTTTTGGTGTGCCTGGATGATGATGCAGGAGCCTGGTTTTTTAAAGGTACCAGGTTTTTAAATTCGGAATATCTCCTCGTGCAGCCCACACACCCTGTCCAGGCTCGCTGGGTGGCAGGGGGGCCACCAGCTCTCCAGCCATCCTTGGGGCAGGTTGTCTGGCATCCCAGAGGTGACACATGCAGGAGCCCTGCAGCCACCCTGCTGCCTCCACATCTCCCACAGGCTGTGCTGCCCAGGTGGGCGCAGGGGTGCAGTCTGTGCCTGTGCCAGGGAGAAATCAGAGGCTCAGGCAGCTGCTGGCAGCAGAACCCAGGGCCCAGCTGAAGTGAGAGGCAGCCCAGGTACTGGAAGGTTTGCTGCCTGCTTGCTGCTCCTTTTACCCACCAAACATCCCCGTTATTTACTGCAGAAATTAGAGATAATACAATGGTCTAAATGACTTTCTTATTATGGTTTCTAATTTCCCCCAAAAATTCCCAGCAAGCTTCCAAGTGCAGCGAGCCCCTCAGACTAATTACAGGTTTGTGGAGAAGGTGATTTCCCCTGGCTGCTTTTCCAGCAGATTTGCCTTTCACATCCACTGCTTTTCTCCTTGATTTTCTGGAGGGTAAACAGATGCCTCACTCTGATGTTCTCAGAGCTGTTCATTACCCTCTCACTCTGCCATTCACAGGGTCATATTCTTGAACTGTTCTCATTTACTTTTCAGAAAAATCCTGGAAGGGAAACACAAATGTCATTCTACCTCCTTGGAGTGGGTGGTATATGAGAACAGCAAATACAGCCCAGGATCACTGTTTCTGTGTGCCCCTGTGAAGTTGGAGTGGGCTCTGTAAAGAAGGGTGTAGCAGTGCCAGGGATCACACCGGGCTCCTCATGGCACCATCCTCTGCAGCCACATGACCAACACTAAGGGAGTGGCACCCAGCATGCTGTCCCCTCTCAGGCATGGCTTCACTGGCACGATGACATCTACCAG
Organism: Pseudopipra pipra; assembly: GCF_036250125.1. Taxonomy (NCBI): domain Eukaryota; kingdom Metazoa; phylum Chordata; class Aves; order Passeriformes; family Pipridae; genus Pseudopipra; species Pseudopipra pipra. Next base: position 2,492,336 of record NC_087561.1, read on the forward strand.
CTCCATAGGATGAAGGTGCCTTCATGTCAGCTCCACAGACTGACTGCCACAGCCAAGACTCCCCCTGGAACTGCAGCTGGCTGACCTGCTGCTGTTTGCCTCTGTGCAGCAGTGGAAGGATTTGCCATCTAATTAAATCCTCCATCTCCACCACAGTGGCCATGCTGGGGTTGGAGGGGGAAAGCAGCAGTGGCACAGAGCAGGGGGCACAGGGCAGGGGGTCTGGTTTCTTTTTCCTTCTCCCCTGTGCTTCCTGCCAGATGCTGCAGATGTGTAATGCTTTCTTTTCTAAACTTTTTCTAAACTTTCTTCAGCTAAAGGAAAAAAAAAGAAATCCCACCCTGAGGCAGACAGTCTGTAGATAAAACCCCACAATCTGCTCCCAGTGATCTCCTTCTGCCTTCCTGCTTGGAGGCTGCTGGGGCTGAAGGCAGGAGAGCTGCGGGAGCCAGAGCAGGGAATGGAGCTCATCAAACCCCAGCGCTGCCGCAGGGAGAGATGAACATCACCATGGCAACTGTGACCAAGGATGCACAGAGCTGGGTACCCCAAAGGGGGAGGAGACTTGGGGACCACACTGACACTGTCCCTGCTTCCCCACCTGCCACTCCTTAGCCCGGCACTGGCTGAGGCATCCATTCAGCCCAGCAGCTCCTCTCCTGCCCATGCTCAGGAAGGGCAAAGAGCTGCAGGGGTGAGGGGACTAGGGCAGGCAGAGGTTAGGGGTGGGGTCTTGCACTGTCGAAATTCAGTATTTTTTCTGGAGTCACTGGAAATGCTGGAGGCAATCAGAGCAGGGGTCGGGTCGGCGTCTTGGGGAAGCGAGGTGCCCACTGAGGGTTTTGGAATTTGTGCCAAGCTTTGCTGCTGTCCCAAAGAGTCTTGCTTGACACTTATCTAAATTAAATCTCCCTGTTCATCCTGCCTGCTTGCCAAGGTCACAGGATCAGTCAGTACCATTGCTCCAGCCTTCCCTCCGTCTGCAGTTCCCTCCGTGCTTGTTGCTCTATCTGCAAATACGATTCACATAGTCTGCCCAAAGCAGAGAACCATCAGTGCCTGGAAATACAAGATCTGCAGCCCATGGGCAGGAACAGACAAGTTAGGACCATCCAGGCCTTGTCTTCAGGCCAAGATGGTAGTCCCCTGCTCAGACATGATGGAAAGGATGTACACGAAATATTTCCTTGAGAACTTGCTATAAAATATCAGAAATAAGTTAGACACATGAGGATAAGCACCTATTGACGACTGGGTGGTTTTGAAGAACAAGCTCTTTTCTTAGGTAGCTTTCAGGAGAGCAACACCTGAAACACAACCCAGGCTGCAGAGAGGGCACCCAAGAGCTCCAGGATGCTGGGCTCAGGCAGCCTTTGTGCAGGAGCTGATCAACTCAACAGAGCACAGCAGAGCTCCCCAGGGCAGCACACGGCCACCAGCTGCTGCTGCAGCGTGTCCTTGTCCCTCTCAGCTGCCCTCCAACTCCCTCCTGGCACAGCATCTGGCCCTGATGGCATCTGCACTCTGCCTCTGTCACAGCAGTCCCCATGGGCACAAAATACCCCTTGGCTGCACGATGGCACAGGGGACTGAATCCTTATGGACCGCTCTGAAAAGTCCTGAAAGTCCTGTCGCGGATGCAGACAGGGACCCAGGGCCAGATCCTGCATTCCTCATCGCCCAGCTGAGTGGTTTCCTTGCAGCAGAGTGGAGCAGGAGCTGCCCCCCCTCCCATGTCCAGGAGGGCTGTGAACCCGGATGGGGCTGGTACAACTGGATCCTGTCATGCTGGGATTGCCTCCAAGCCTAGGAGAGCTTTGGAACCCAATCCCCTCCAGCCACCCCCTCACGTGTCCCAAATCCAGCTCTCCAGCAGCTCGGGTACACAGGGACAGGTAAAGGCCCTCTCAGCCCAACAACATACCCCCACAGCTGGAAGGAGGGTCTGGGGGCACATTTCCTTAGCACATCCAGCAGCCCCACAGCCACAGAGATGGGCTGAGCTCCTCAGGCCTCTCTGCACCTTGTTAGGAAAATGAGCCCTGCTGCAACATCCCATCCCCAGGCTGGTCCCCAGATGGGCCAGGCTCACCCCAAGAAGCACCCAGATGAGCCAGAGTGACCCTCTGGGATCAGCAAGGGACCCAGTGCTGGGTTGAAATACAGCTCAGAGAGGTCACTGAGGGTGCTTTGGCCCCGCTCAGTATTTTGGGGACGGCTGGCTGAGTGGTTGCATCTGGCACAGCCCTGGAGAGAGGTGCCAAGTCATGTCGGAGTGAGAGGAGAGAAGAGGTGACCCCTGTGCCTGGCTGCTCAGGGATCAGGAGGGCCAGCCCACGGCCACTGGCAGGGCCACTCCAGCCCTTGGCCAGCTGCCCTTGGCCAGTGGCACAGCACAGCACATCCCTTCACAGTCGCTGCACGCAGAGCCCACCCCGTGCTGCACCAACATCGGGGTATTTTTAGCCTGGAAAAGCGCCACAAAATCATAGAGCGACATTAGCTGGAGTTGGGACCGATGTCTCCGTTCACCTTGCAATCCCCTCTGGGTCACCCTGCCCAGCTTGGCAAGGCAGTGGGTCCTGCTGGCACTGCTGCAGAAGCACTGAGCACCCATCAGGCTCCCCAGTGCCACCTGTCCCCTCCTCCCATGCCATGGTGGCACCTTCCCCTAAGATCTGCCCCAAATTCCCCCAGCAACCCATGAAATTCCAGAGCCACTGAAGGGTACATCCTGCCCTGTCCCTCTGGTGGCTACACCCAACCCAGTGCCCATTTCTCCTGCTGAGATGTGTGGGGGGTTGGGCTCTCAGCCCAAACTGCTGCCAGTGGGGCCTCAGTCCCCCCACCAAAGCACCAAGACAGTTATTCATCCCTTAGTCACGCATTTATTGCTATGAGATGATTTCTGCTCCTGCTGGGAAAGGAAAGCACCCACAGTCTATTATACAGCTTCTCCAGGGAAAGATGGGGACCAGCATGACACTGGAAAACCAGAGGAATGTGACATTGCACGAGAGCACAGCACCCACACCACGCTCACGCCACGGGGAGCTGCGGGCTGAGGGCAATGCACAACCACCCATGAGAGTGTGTTCTGTCCAGCATTCATTTCACACCCCATTAAACACCTCAAAATGTTTGCTTTGGGGGACTCCATCACCATGTCCACCCCAGGGCTGAGGGGCACATGGGGTTTTCCTATTTGTTTTGTTGTTTTCCTTAGAAACAGTTATGAGACTCTGTCTGCTTTCCCTTCCTTTCACTGATCAGGGGATTAAAAAAGGAAAGGACAGATGACATAGCCCTAAACTGAAGGCACAGAGGCCTTGAATCTTTCACAAGGAGCGCTTTGGTCCCCAGGGCTCATTAAGCATTTAAGCAATTGGTCCAGAGAAGAAGCACACAGCAGCACTTGCACGCTGGCTGGCTGGCAGAGCCCTCTGCACTCAGCAGCTCTGTTTCACACCTCGTTTTCTGCAAAAGAAAATCCCAGTCCTGGGGCAAAAGAGACAGGAGGATGTCCAAAGGTGACTGGGTTGGCTGGGAGCCTTGGGAGAGGGGAAGGAAAGCAGGAGAAAATTAGGAGACAGGATGGAGGTGCCTGCTGTGTGGTGCTCTCCAATTACAATAAGTAGAATCTCCCAGAGCATCTGCCTCTGCGCCTGATGAATTGCAGAGTTGTTGTCCTGTCCTGTCCTGTCCTGTCCTGTCCTATCCTGTGCCAGCCCTTCACTGGGTCTGGGACTGAAAGTTGCAGAACAAGTGATGCCCCCAAAATGGGAGCTGCCTCTAAGCTGCTATCAAACTCTCCCCAGAGCCCCCTGCCCTCCAAGCCTGCTGGAGGGGAGCTGGAACAGGTCACTTAAAACCCACCACAAACCTATGCTCACCTGAAGCTTCTGTCCCTCCTGATGCAGCAGCTTTTCCTGGCTCTAGAGCAAAGGCAAATCCCTGTGGTCACTCCAAAGGACAGGCCAAGGAGCAGGGTGGGCAGCAGTGTCCTGCTGCTGGTGTGATGCTGCTGCTGGGGGAGCCCAGGAAGGAGCAAAGTGTGCTCCTTTGCCCTCTGTCCTCCCTCTCACTCACCCCTCAACACAAGTGGCACAAAATAGATCTTATAGGTAGCTGTTCATCCCAAAATTGAGCTTAAGCACCTCAATCTTTTCTCTGGAAAAAACCTCAAACCTCAGAGGAGTTGAATCACTCAACCCCTTATAACTGTCTTGTCTGCAAATGCACTACAGGGTTTAATTTATCAGGCAGGATTAAATATATAGATGTGGCAGTGCAGGTCTGAGTAGCAGAGAGGGGTTGGGACATAGGCAGTGTGGATTGGCACAGCCCTTCTCCAGGCTCTGGAGCAAGGCAGATTTGAGGCAGGTAAGTATCTGGCCCCAGGGAAACAGTTTGATGTGGGCAGTGGAGAGAATGGGGGAAAAAAGGTATCACGCTTGTCTCCCTGTCTCAGCAACCCCAGTCTCTGTTGCCTGCATCTGCCCCATTAGCAGAGCCTGGCACTGACAGGGACAGCACTGGGGCAGGGACACAGGGAAGTCCAGGTCTGGGGTCTGCACCAGGCTGGCAGCTGCTGCCCACACCCTGAGTCAGGGCATGGTCCTTGTCCCATGTCCCTTGCCTGGTCTTGCTGCCTCTGGGAAGAACAGCCACAGGACAAGCTGGTGGTGGATGCCTGTCTCCAGGAGCCCAGCACTGGCAGCTGCCTGCTGCAGGCATCTCTGCTGCTTACGGAAAACTCACCTCACGCTCTGATTTGAGGAACATGGGAAGAAACCTATTCTTGTCACTCCCAAAAATCCCCTGGCCAGGATGAGGCGCAGTGCCTGGGATCCCCTGGGCACAGCTGGGCTCTGCTTTTGCAGCTCCTGCTCCATCCCCCCAACCCAGCCAGCAACAAATCAGCACTGCCTTCGCCCGCCTGATGGGATCCTCGCTGCCTTCATTTTCTTAGAGCTTATTTTCAGCACTGCTTCACTCCTCTCAGTGCAAGCTGCCTGCAAAGCTGCAAGGTGGGCAGGAGGGCTATGGCTGCACCTTTTCCCACAGTCCTATGCATCAGGGAACCACACTGGCTTCACCAGCTTCTCCAAGGGTGTTGTTGTCTCTGCCCCAGGGCTCTGCTGACCGCAGTATGCGTGGCTTGTGGCTGGTTATCTTGAGAGCCCATGCTCATGCTCACCTGCCCTCCTGGCTCCACAGCCACTCTGAGCACTCCCAGGCCCCCTGGCTGATGCAGGCACACCGTGCCAGTGCCTCAGTTTCCCCAGAGACAGAGAGAATGCACTGGCTCCCCTCCTCCCGACAGTGTCAGGTCCATTTAGCTCGGGCAGGCTGTGGGAGAGGAGCTGTCACACAGTGCGTGCTCGCTCTGCGCCCCGGGGCTCCAGATTGTTCCTTGCGCCTCCCAGCACCGTGGCCCCGTAAACATTAATATCAACAGTAATCAGAGGAGACTTCTCCCAGCTCCTGGTGCTGGGAGAGCCAGGGAGTGGAGATGAGGGCTCCTGCACGCTGCCTTGCAGCCAAATGCCTGCTGCCCACAAGGCACCCCAAGCTCAGCCTCGCACAGCCAGCCCTCACTCCTGTTGCCTCCCTACAGCAAATCCATCGGGGAGCTCTCAAAATCCTGCGCAGCCCCTCACTTGCCATGGGGAGAGCGGGCACAGGGGCACAATGCTCTCCTCCTCCTCCTCTGAGATCCTCCTCTGTGGACCCCTGCAGCAGCGGTTGTACAGCAGCTCCGAGCCATTATCAAGCTGCAATTAATATAAATAAACAAGATGAGCCAGCCACAGCAGAGTGAACAGAAACCTGACTGACATATCCTCCGGGAATCATTTATTCTGGACTTTTATCTTTTTTAAATACTATTTATTTCCTTGCAAATTAATCACAGATTGCCTAGGACCACAGGCTTGGTTGGGTGACCCCAGGGGACAGGGCAAAGGCAGCCGAGCAGCCCGAGTCCCAGCCCTGCCTCTGCCGCCCGGGTTAACAAGCAGCTCCCCTCCCTCTGCCTTGGTTTTCCTCTCCCTGGCAGCCGCTGCAGCTCCCGCACCACGCTGACATGATTGTCCATCTTATGTTCTGCCTCTGCCGAGGGACACGACTGTACATATGCTGAGCCCCTGGGAAAGGCAAGCGCGGGGTCCCAGCGGGAGGGCTGAGCCCCCCCGGCCTCTGGGGCCCCTGCCTGCCCACGGGCCGGCCCTGAGCTGCGGCTCCGAGGCCAGGTGGAAGGATTTAGAAGCCCGGCTTTTCCCAGCCGCTCCCTTCCATCCGACGGGCAGTACCTCTGGGACATCCCTCAGCCCCTGCACAGCCCTCGATCCCAGCACATCCCTCAGCGCGGCACGTCCGTCGATCCCAGCGCGCTTCTAGTCCTCGGAGCGTCCCTCGCACAGCCATTAGCCCTGCCACATCCCCAAACCCCACCGCATCCCTCGACCCCAGCACACCCGCACATCCCCCAGCCCCGACACCGGTGCGCCCCTTCCCAAATCCCAAAGGGATCCCTCCCGCCCCGCCCGAGGAGCCCCCACGGAGTTCCCGGAGAGCCTGGGCAGGGCGGCCGCGGCCCCGAGGGGACGAGGAGGAGGCGGGCACGGGGCCGGGAGCCCCCCACCGCCGCTCCCGCCTCCTCCCGCCGCGGCGGGCGAGGCTCCGCCCGGCTCCCGGGGCCCGCAGCCGCCCGGCGCCCACCCCGCGGCGGGCGCCCGGACTATGAGGAGCGGGACCGGGCGGGGGGCGGCGGCAGCGGCGGCGGCGGCCCCGGTGCGGCGGGAGCGGGAGCGGGGACGGCTCCGCCGCCGGCCGGGTCATGCCCGTGCGCCCGGGGCGGCGGGGCTGCGGGCTGCGGCGGGATGGGCGCGCTCCGGGCCGGTGCCCTCGCCTTCCTCCTCCTCCTCCTCCTCGGCTGCCTCCTGCCCCGGCGCGGCCCGCTCAGGTGAGCGCACGGCGCGGGTGCTCGGGTGCTGGCGGGGCTGCGGGGACCGGGGCTCTCCGTGCCGCTCCCTCGGCACCCCCAACCCCCGGGAGCCACGATTCCCCTCCGGGACCTGGGTATCATCCCCTCCCCGTTAGATAGATCTCTCCTGCGGGACCTGGGCATCCCCTCCCTGACCCGGAGGAGCCTCGGGACCCGTACCCCGACCCCCGATCCAGACCTCCCTCCAGAGCATGATCCCCCCAGCCAGAACGCTCTCCGCCCCTATCTGGACCTCCCCACGGGCCACTGGAGCTTCTCCAAATCTGGTCTCGCCCCCCTATTCCCCAGGACTCTGACCCAGAATCCTGGAGGACCCAACAGACCTTTCCCCTCAAGGCCCCCTACACACACAGCCAGGCTCTCTGCCTCTGCCCAGCAGCCCCTGCCCCAGTGCTGGGTCCCTGTATGTCCCCCTGGCCCCGGGCCAGCTGGGGAATCTTGTCCCAGTGGGAGAAAGGGTGAGCTGAGCCAGGTGATAGTCCAGGCAGCTCCTTCTCTGGTGCTGCAAAGAAGCCCCTGCTATGTCCAGACCCTCTCCTGGCTCATGGTGTATGGGGGGAGGAGAGCTCAGGACAGTCCCTGACGCAGCCCCTGGTCACTTGGCCCAGTGGGTGGGTGCCCCACGTCCCATGGGTGCAGGAACAACCGTTGGCCCATTTGGGTGGAAAATCTAAAGCCCCCATGTGCCTTTTTCCATCTCTGTCCACCTTGGGTGCTGTCTGGGATGGAGTGGGATGCAGGGGAGAGTGGGCCAGGCAGGGGGGTTTTGGGGGGCTGCAGTGCTCCTGGGCTGAGCCTGCTCCCTGCCCCCACTGTCCCTCCCACCACCCGGCCAGTGGCTGGAGCAGCACGGCAGGGGAGGGAACCGCAACATTTGTGGCAGGGAGGGGGGAAATGGTATTGCTTCACATGCAGAAACTGCTTGTCTCTGCGGGGGGGGGGGGGGGGGCATTTTTAGGCAGACCATTTTAGCGTTTTCCAGCCCTACCACCCACTCGCTCCCCAGAGGTGCTGAGCTCCCTGCAGCACCCGGACCCTGTGGCAGAGGCCCCAAGGGCAGGCAGGGCCAGTGGTTTACAGCAATGTGGCAGGGAGGGGCCTGACTTAAATCCTTTCTACCCTGGCCTCTTGGAGTCCTCCTCCCCAAGGCACCACACCTTGCTATTGCAGCTCCTGGATGGGGAATTTCTCCAACCGTTTTGCTCTTGGTCAGGACACGTCTCAGGTACTCTCTGCTGCTCTTCAATTAAGGAGATATCCAGCCCTGCTGGAAAAGATGCACATAAGCCCCTCTAGGATAAATCTCACTCCCTTGAGAAGGGGTAGGAATGAGCAGGTAGGAAGAAGAACCCCAGGGTTCTCAGCTCCCAACATCGTCCTCTTCTTGCGGTAATGGTGTTGTAGCTTCAACCAGAAGAGAGACTCACCTGGGCATGGACCTGGTGGAGTTACAAGGCAGCATGCAGCAGCACCAGCAACATGCTCAAAGCTAATTCTGTGTCCAGAGATCCCTGGCTAATTCCTCTCCATCACAGCCACATGCCTGGCAATGTGGTGAGCGAACATCTCTAGCATTGTTCCTTGAAATTATCATTACAGACTGACGGAAGGAGAGAAGCTGGCAGGCTAAGATGCATTCACAAAAATATCCCCTCTAAAGTCAGCTTAAATAAATCTCCATCATCATTGGGAGCGCTGCGTGGGAGAGCTCATGTCGGCACGGCTGGTGAGGAGGTGGGCTTTGCTGCTCCTCTCCTGCCACGTCGCCTTGGCCCCTGACGAGGTGTCACAACCTCAGCTGTGCTCCAGACACCTCCTCACCCACACCAGGCCAGCCCTCGGCTCAGGCAGGGCTGTTGTGTCCCCCGAGTCCCCAGGCCATGACTCTGTGCAAGGCAGGGTACGATTGTTTGCTCAGCAGCTCCAGCTGGAGATGGTGATGGAGCCTGGGAAGGAGCCTCCCTGCTTTCCCTCTCCAGCACCAGCACAGAGCACAAGGAATGGCCTGCTGTGCCCTGTCCCCACTGCAGCCCTGGAGCAGGGAGGCACCCGGCCCCCAACACCATGCCAAGGGATACATGACACTCAGACTGTGGCAGGTGAGGGGAAAAGCCACCGGGATCAGAGCAGAAGGAAGGGACCCCAGGGTCAGCATGTGGACTTGGCAATGGAGCGGATGCAGTGCAGGCACAGCTGCTTGCCCTGGCAGCTGGAAGTCCCCATGGGGTGCCAAGGTGTATCTGCAGACCCCTGGTGCTGGCAGGCAGATAACCTGCCTCCTCTGCCCCACAGGCTGGTCTCAGGGCGGGAGGAGATTAAAGCTGCTTCCCGAAGCTCACCCCAGCCCATGTCACCCTCTGATTTCCTGGACAAGCTTATGGGACGAACATCAGGGTACGATGCCCGAATTCGACCCAACTTCAAAGGTAAGAGAGGATGTGAGGGTCCCAAACCTGGCAGCAATCCATGCTCATGGCTGCCCAAACCCAGGGAATGGGCTCTGGGGGCAGGACCCTGACCCACATTCCTCTGTCTCAGCACCCTTCCCAGAGTCCCGGCTGCTCCTGCCGTCACAGCCGCTCTGTGTGTGCCCGCTTTGTCTGACAGCACGGGCGGCTCAGTGCTTGCAGGGCACACTGGGGTTCACCCCGACACCCCCCGGGGGTGGCCCCAGCAGGCAGGGGGACGCTCGTGTGCCCTGATCCACACAGCACATGCAGGAGCTGTGTCCCCGCGTGTGCCTGCGCAGTGCCTGTGTCTCCGCAGCCAGCGGCAAGAGGAGGCTTCACGCTGTTTTCCAGGTCCACCCGTCAACGTGACGTGCAACATCTTCATCAATAGCTTTGGCTCCGTCACCGAGACCACCATGGTGAGGGTTTTGCCAGGGTTTGCACGGGCTCCTCCCCCAGTGCCTCGGGGCTGGCTGTGGCTGTGCCCAGGAGCATGTGGGTCCCAGTGCCCAAGCCCATGGCCGTGCTTACAGTGATCCTTTGACAGGGGCCCTTCCCTAGCACCAAGGTGGGGACATGCAAAGGCATACCACATGGCTGTGAATTTTTTTGGGGTCAGTTAACCCAAGCTTGGCTGTGTGGGTCACACTCCCTGTTCCTGAGCTGGGAGAAAGACCCCCAGGAGGTCACAGTGAGGCAGCTGTAGGCAGCTTCCTGCCATCCCCAGCCTCCTTGGGTACACAAGGAACTCCTCTATGGAAGCCTTAGGGCTAAAAATTCACCTTTTGTGCTTCTGCAAAGCCTTAATACCATCAACCATCACATCAACAGGGCCACAGAGTCATATGGAGAGTGCTGCAAGCTGCAGTTACTGGTCTTCCTCCTTTTCCTCCTCCTTCTCCTCTCAGCTGCTGTGGCTTTGGCTTTTTTAATTTCTCCTGACTGCCAACAGCATGGAAAGGCTCCAGAGCTGCCCCTGCCCCATGCACAATTAGTAGCAGGCAGGAGGCAACTGCAGGGCTGAGCCTCAGTGGGGGGAGCCCCTTCCACCTCCTCCATCCCTTCTTCCTCCCCCTTCCTGGGCACCAGGGGGTGCTCCCAGCTGACGAGGTGCCCTCTGTCCCAGGACTACCGGGTGAACGTGTTCCTGCGGCAGCAGTGGAACGACCCCCGCCTGGCCTACCGCGAGTACCCCGACGACTCCCTCGACCTCGACCCCTCCATGCTCGACTCCATCTGGAAGCCAGACCTGTTCTTTGCCAACGAGAAAGGGGCCAATTTCCACGAGGTCACCACCGACAACAAGCTGCTGCGCATCTTCAAGAATGGCAATGTGCTCTACAGCATCAGGTAGAACCTTCTCCTCTGGTGCGGTGCCTGAGTGGGGAGGCAAGGCCTTTCATGGAGCAGCTTTTCCCTACTCACTGCCCCAACCCCCTCCTTTCCTCTGCCTCCTCCAGGCTGACACTGATCCTGTCCTGCCCCATGGACCTCAAGAACTTCCCCATGGACATCCAGACATGCACCATGCAGCTGGAGAGCTGTGAGTACCTAGGGGGGTTCAAGCTGTGCTTCTTCCCCCCATCTCATCCCATCTAAAAGCTGGCATCTGCCCTCTCCTGAGGGAGGTGAGCAGGAAAGAACAGTTGTTCAGGGTGGGGTTGAATAGGGTGCATGTCCCTCCCCATCCCATGGCTCCCTACATCCCCTCCAGTTGGCTACACCATGAACGACCTCATCTTTGAGTGGCTGGAGGAACAGGAGGCTGTGCAGGTGGCAGAGGGCTTGACACTCCCACAGTTCATCCTCAGGGATGAGAAAGACCTGGGCTATTGCACCAAGTACTACAACACAGGTGAGCACCCCAGGATCCTGCTGCCACCCCCTCCTCCTGGCCCAGGGGTCCCTCTCACCCATCAGGGCTGTTTTTCCCCACAGGCAAGTTCACCTGCATTGAGGTGAAGTTCCACCTGGAGAGGCAGATGGGTTACTACCTGATCCAGATGTACATCCCCAGCCTGCTCATTGTCATCCTCTCCTGGGTCTCCTTCTGGATCAACATGGATGCAGCGCCAGCCCGAGTGGGCTTGGGCATCACCACGGTGCTCACCATGACCACACAGAGCGCCGGCTCCCGGGCCTCCCTGCCCAAGGTCAGTGCTGCCTCCGTGCTGGGCTCCCCTGCTGCAGCCTGCCCGGGCACCTGGGGTGCCACTGCCACCCCCAGTGCTCCAGGAGCAGGGAGAGCCTTTCAGAGGCTTGGCTGGGACACCACAAGTGCTGAGGAGGAACACGGTGCTGCTTGGCTGGGCGAGCTCCAGCCCATGTGTCCAAGCTGAGAGGGCTCCTGTGGCTGTTGGCAGCAGGATGAAACTGGAGGGGGGAGTGATGACTAGCTAGGCAGGGGCCAGTGGGTGCCTGAGCCCCCTCTCCCCCTGGCAGGTGTCCTACGTGAAGGCCATTGACATCTGGATGGCCGTGTGCCTGCTCTTCGTCTTTGCTGCCCTGTTGGAATACGCAGCCGTCAACTTTGTCTCCCGCCAGCACAAGGAGTTCATGCGCCTGCGCCGCCGCCAGCGCCGCCAGAGGATGGTGAGTCCCCCCACCACCACTCTCACTGACATCTGTCCATCCTCAGCCCCTGAGGGGACACCCCAGGGCTGCAGGGCCACTTTCCAGCAGCCCCCGGCGCAGGGCTCGGCGCTGGGCTGTGTTCATTGCCCATGGCTTGTGGCTGGCTCCTCTGGCACACAAGGGACCCCCTGCCTGCCTGAGCAGCACAGGGCACAGCACCCTTGGATGCCCCAGGCCTTGCTTAGGGTGCTGCCCTTCTCCTGCAGGGACGCCCTCAGGCTCTGCTTCCTCTCAAAAAGTAGAAAAATGAACAGTGAGGATGGGGGGAAAACAGCCTTTCCCCTTACCTGCAGCCCCAAACCTGGGCTCCTTGCTGTGCCTCAGTGGTGATGGGGGCTCACTGCTCTGTCAGGGTGCTGAGGCACCAAGGGGACCTGGTGGCACCAAGGGACAGGCCTGGGCTACAGATGTGGAGAGGCAGGGTCCCTCACTCATGGAAATGGTCCTCCCCTCCGTCAGCCCACCAACACAGGCATCGGGCCTGCTTGGGGTGGGCATGTGGCTGCCCCACTCTCATTTCCTTGCCATAAACACACCGCAAGGCACCAGATCTCCACAGAAAACATGAGTACATGTACACACCACACAGGCTGACAGTGCCCTATGCAACCAAATCCTGTGCTGAAGACAGATCCCGGTGCCAGGGCACTGCTGGAGGGGGGGGTTTCCCCCACACAGACCCCCGTGTCCCCACTGTCCCCCAGAGCCGCTGCCGCGGGGCCGGGGTAGGGCCATGGGTCACCCGCTGTCCTGTTTCTGTTTGGTGCACACTGCTGGATGCCAAAAGGGCCTGAGCAGCGGGACGGCCAGCCTGGAGTCCCTGCGGCAGCTGAGCAGCCGGCACAGCAGCGAGCACACCTACGCGACGCTCTCGCAGCTCTCCAGCTCCCGGGTAAAGCACGACCCCCCTGGCAGCCCCTCCGTGCAGCGCAGCTCACCCTCCCCTCCCCAAAACAAGCCCCCCAGGAGCTGGCCCCGGGGGGGGCCACAAGGGCCCGTGGAAGAAGCAGACCAGTGATTTGCACAGAGTATGTGCCTGTAGGATGGAGCTGCTGCTCCCTGGGCTCAAAAGAGTTTTGAGAGAGGGATGGGAATGGAGCAGATCTCCCTTGTAGACACCCCCATTCTGTGCCTCAGTTTCTCCTTCTGTAAAACAGTCCCCTTTGCTGAGGACTGAGTGATGCTGAGGCAGACTGATGGCTGCTCCTGGGCTGCTGCCCAGCTCCCCAGGCCATGCCCACTCCTCTGACAGGGTGAGGGCTCTCTCTGCCTGCCTGGCTGCCTCGGTGCAGGCAGGTTTGAGGCAGTCGGGGCTGCCCACAGTCACTCCAGCAGCTGCTCAGGGCACACGGGCACTTTGCAGCTTGAGGCATAGGGAGGAGCATGGGGCAGGACAGGCTCCCAGGATGATGGGGAGGTGCAGAAGCTCCAGGGAGATCAGGCCTGGTTGTCCTTGCCTCCCTTCCACCTTCATCAACCTCTGGACGCCAGGAGAGGCTTCCTGGCTGTCCCCAGCACAGTCCTGTGCTCCCTGCCTTTCACAGCCCCTGAGCACCGACCCCTGGAGATCAACACCCACCTAGCCAGCAAAGGGAGCGGGGGGGTTCTGTAGAACCCAGGGGCATCTGATGGCTTAGGACAGACCTCCCCGAGGTGGAGGCTGCAGAGCCACTCCGGGGTGCTGCTGACATGGCACTGGGTGCAGCCAGGAGCACCTCGGGGTGCTCCTCCGACAGAGACCGGAGCAGAGCCCCACTGCACACAGCTCCTGTGCCTGACAAAGCAAATCCCTCTCACGGACCACCCAAATCCACGCCCAGGAGCTCCCCGCACCCAGCCTCGGCCCCCAGTAAGCATCCTGGGGCTGCCCCAGCCCAGAGGGACCCTCCCGCAGGGAGGACCAGTCTGCCGTGTCCTGGGGGAGTAGCTGCTGGCCCCCAGGGCACACGGGGCTCCCCCCGCCTGGGCAGCCGCGAGCACTCAGCCTGGGGAGGGGAAATAAAACTCCGCGGCAAATAAGAACTAATCTCAGCAATTTGAGCCGCTGCTGCTGCTCCTACTGAAAAATCTTGCTTAGCCTGTGGATTGCTGAGTTAAATAAGGATGGCAGGGGACAAACTCTCTGCATGAGAGCCCCCGTGCCAGCCGAGCGCCTGCACGGGCTGAGCTCAGCGAGCAGGGCTGCTCTCCGTGTCCTGGAGGGCAGTGCCGGTTGCAGATGGCGTTTGGGATCCAGCACTGAGGCTCTGGGTGGGCATGGCACAGGGAGAGGCACTGGCCCTGGGAGAAGAGACCCTCCACGGCCAGATACAGCACCGGCAGGGCAAAGGGGAGACGAGCCATGGAGACTAAATGAGTCCAAATGAGCCCAGGGACTCAGTAAAACATCAGATGTGCAGCCTGTGCTTGCACACGCCTGTCCCTCACCAAATCTTTGCACACACAGCCCTCTCCAAGGATAACAGAGCAGGACAAGGCACGTGGCTAACAGTGCACAGCTGTTGGTGGGGAGGAGTGCAGGCACTGCTGTGAGGGACTGTGAGGCAAGCAAGGCTGTGCCCTGAACAGTGGCAGTGGGCTGTGACTGGAGATTTTCACGGCATTTTTGCAGCCTTGATCATGGGGATTCAGCTCTGTGGGCACATTGCCCTCTCTGCAGCCCCCTGCCAGCATGGCAGGAGACAGGCTGAGCAAGGGCAGAGAGCTCAGCAAGGAGACAAGCTCTCTCAGCCTCCCTCCTCTGCTGCACCAGTCAGCCCCTGCCAACCAGACATGGGGAGAAATGAGTGTCTGGGCCCTTGAAAAGACTGGGAGGCCCTGCAAGCCCTGGTGGTAGCCAGGCTCCTGCATCCCTGCCTGGCTCTGCCCCAGCAAGATGCCTGTCCTCTCCTGTTCACCACCACAGGCACACTTCCACCCCGCAGCAAACACAGCTGCCACAGCAGTGCCTGCACCCCTGAGACCCCTGCACCCCAGTGCACCCTGCACCCCCATGTGCCCATCCTCCCCCTCCCACCAGTTCACCCTCATGCCCAAGAGTTGGGCTTCTCAAGCCTCCAAGCTGGAGCTGGGAGAAGGCTGGGGGGATCTGTGTCAGGCTGACAGGGCCAAGGTTGCCTTTGGATGCACCCCTAAAACGTGCTGGCTGGGAAGGCCATGGGTCAGCACTCACCCCCATCCCTGTGCACACCACTGCTGGTCCCGTGCTCCTGCCTGCATGGTTCAGGAGCTTTCTGAAAAAGCACTCAACCTAACACCAGGCACTCATCACCCAGCACCACAGGGTGGGTAGGACACGCAGACACAAGCAGCTGCTCACCCTGCAGCACCAGCACCCGTGGGTGCCCTGGCTGACAGCCTTTCCCTTCGCCAGGAGGAAGAGCTTGTCCGCGAGAGCCGCTTCTACCTGCGAGGCTACGGGCTGGGCCACTGCCTGCAGCCCAAGGACGGGGCTGGGGAGGGCCCCAGCATGTACAGCCCTGCTCCAGCCACTCCAGCCACGCTGCTGCGGGAGGGGGAGGCCCTCCACAGGCGCTACATCGACCGGGCCAAGCGCATCGACACCATCTCCCGAGCCGTCTTCCCCTTCACCTTCCTGGTCTTCAATATCTTCTACTGGGTCGTTTACAAAGTGCTGCGCTCAGAGGACATCCACCTGGTGCCCTGAGGCCTGGAAAAGTACGACTGCCTGTCTGTCTGACCCCCTGCAGTGTGCCCGGGCAACACAAGCTCAGCCAGAACTGTATTTGCCTCTGTCCCGGAGCAGCGGCTCAGCTGGGCTGGGCCTCAGAGCCTGGACACGTGGCAGCCCATTCCCCACTGGATCCCAGGGCACCAAGCGGGGGGATCAACAACCGCAGGTCCCCACAGTCAGCTGGAGAGAGGGACCCTTCCTACTTCCTGCATGGTGTCACCCCCAGGTACCCAGGGATGCTGATCTGCTGGGGAAGCCCCAGGTACCCAGGGATGCTGTGCCATCAGGGCACAGGGGAACAAATACTACCCAGGAATGCAGTGCTGGATGGCACAGGGGAGCCCCTGGTACTCTGGCATGCTGCACAGACAGTGGCCAAAGAACATCACCTTCCAGAAAAACACTCTCCTCCTCCACACCTACCCAGTTAGGCTGTGGCTTCTCCAGGCTGCATCATGGAGCTGAGGACCATGAGCAGTGAGGGGAGAGGCTGCAGTTCTCTCCTCTAGCCTAGAGCTCAGTTGCAGGAAAGGCTGGACTGTATGGGGTGCTGGCTATGGCCCCATAGCCCCCAGCCCAGCAATGGACAGGGCCCCTCCAGCCCCCCTCCAGCTCCAACGCACAGCAAAGCAATGGATCAGGGATGCTTCCCTTCCTGCACAGCTCAGAACTGCCCATGGTGCCCACGGCTGCAGGCAGGACTGTGGCAGGGGCACTGGACAGGAGGCTCTGTTTGCTCCAAGGCAGTGCCAGCTCTGAGGCAGGCAGCAGGCAAGCCCAGTCCTGCTGACGGTGAGGGGGCACAGATGGCCACTGCAGTTGCAGATGGCAGTCACTGGGCACTGGGGAGCCAGCACTGCACTATCAGCCGGGTAGGGCCCACAGCCCATCTTCCAAGGGAGTTTTTCAGGATGAAAGCAGTGGGGACAGCTTGGCTGATCCTTTTGGGTGAGCAGAGTGAGTGGTGGCATCCCCAGACTGCTGCGTTCCCACAGCACCACAGTGCCAGCAGAGAGCCGGAGGTGGAAACCAGCCTGTTCCCCAGCCTGGCACCTGAGTGCAGCATCCCCTGGGCATGTTCACCCCTGCTACCCCTCCTGGACAGGAAAGCAACTGAAACCTTGACAGGACAAGCTCAGCAAGGCTTCCAGCCCTCCAGACCTGAATACCCTCCATGCTTAGCAGGAAATAAAAGCAGTAGGTAACATTTATGTAGGTCCTACAGAGAGAAACGTGTTGATGCTCTCCTTTCCCTCTGCCCACAGTCAGCCTGGGGGGGGCTTGCAGCCCATCCCCTCCATGGCATGGGAGCCAGCGAAGGCCCAGAGTCTTCCAGGTAGGCCAGGATGGAAACAGGATTTTCCCCTTTCCCTAAAGGCTGTGGTGCCCCCATGGCCCAGCAGTGACCCACCTGTCATGGCAGAATGGACCCTGCAGGGCAGGGGGATGTGGGCAGGAGGCCAGCACTGCCTTCTGAAGCCAGACCAAGGAAGAAACCCCTGCTATGACCCCTGGCCTGGCTCCTCAGGCAGGAATCACCCTTTCCCTCACAGGACTGGCAGCATTGCCCTGCCCCACCCGACCCCCTGAACCCTGTAGAGTCCTCAGCCACATGCACCCATTTCACAGATTGGGCAAGCAGAGAACTGGCCCCAGGCCATGCCACGAGAGGACTGAGGGACCCACAAGGACAGGCTGGGCCAGCTCCATCCCATCACCACCTCTGTGCATGCCTCCCCCACCGTGGGGTTCCCTGTGGGGCCCAACCCCGTGTCCAGGCCAGACTTGCTTTTGGGGAGGCCCTGTTTGGAGGCAGAGGAAGGGGTGTCCCTCGGCTCCCCAGCACCCAAGGCAGTGCCAAATGGGGAGGTACCAGAGTCTGAGCAGCACCCACAGGCACTGGGCAGCCACGCCAACCTCCAGCGGTGGTGGGTTTTTAAACAGCATCAATCTTCCTACGCAAATAAAGCTTTCTGGGGTTTTCAGTGGTGTCCTGGTGATTTGTCTCTGCCAAGAACCCTGCAGTCAGCTCCTGCTCCCAGCAGGGCCCCAGTGTGTTGGGGGAACAAGGGCAAAACCACTCTGTGGGGACAGGAGCCCTGACCTGCCATTAGTCACAGATGTCATTACCTCCACGGGTGATTTTTCTGACATCATGTTTATCTCCCCCATGGGAGACGCCAGCAGGGATGGGCAGGAGCCCCCCACAAGCTCCCAGCCCCAAGCCCTGTCACTCTCCCTCCCCACTCAGCTCTGTGGGGTGCTCCCCACGGTCACCCCAGCCCCTTTCCACCCCATCCAGGCTTGGCCAGGAGACAGGACCCGGGATGAGGCAGAGGTGGGGACAGGGGGGCTCTGGCTCTGCAGTGGAGCTCAGACACCCGAGCATGTGAAGCCTCCCAATGGATGAACCTCCCTGCCCGGCCCCTCGGCCCCTCCGGGCTGCTCGCTGGGCAGGCGCCAGCCTTACAGAGCTGCCAGCTGTGCTGGGGGGCTTACGCCAGCCCTGCAGTGCCACCCGGGGCCAGGGCTTTTGTCCCCAGCTGGTGCATGGGCGGGCAGAGCCCGCAGCTGAGGGCTGAGCGCCCAAGCAAACATCAATCTCCCTCTGTCCTCCCAGCCAAGTTTCACAGACCAGCTCTGTTGGTACCTCGCAGCCCCATCGCCCGCCCGGCCCCACCGCGGCCGTCGGAGGCAGGGAGGAGAGAAAGCGAACTGCACCCGCGCTGGTTGGGTCCGGGGGCTGTTCTTTAGAGGGGACAAACGAAACTTCCCCGGGGTCTTGATCTCGTCCCCACCCCAAACCTAGAGGGGACACAGCCAAGGGGAGAGCCATAAGATACTTCACAGCAGTACAGTGCACTCAGATCCTTCACTCCCTGCTCTCCTTCTCCTCTCTTGCTGGATGTCAGTGCCTGTTTGGAGATAAATTCTGCTGCTTCGTAAGCCCCAAGCCACTCAGCTCCTGGAAAGAGTGCATCCCAGAAAAAATGGAAAATGATGTAAAAAATCAACACATCCAGCCTAAGCCCAAGCCCCCAGGTCCCCTGCACTGGTCACTGCAAGGTGGGGGGGCTCATCACTGGCATTAAACACTTCCAAAGGCATGAGGGGAGCACTGCTCTGTGGCCCCACAGATCCTTGTGATTTGGGTGTCCCCAGGGAAGTTTCAGGGTCAGGAGCAGCACTCGGTCCCTGCCCAGTTTGGACTGGGAGCTGCTGGGGCACCCACACAGCTGCAGGGCTGTCCCTGCCCTCCAGCACTCAGCTCCTCACATCCTGGGGACAGCAGCAGCACCCGGGCTGGGGTGCTGAGCCCCATGTGCTCCCACAGGTCACAGCGTGGCCAGGGGCCAGCCCAGGTGGCTCCATCCCCCACCAAAGCCCACAGCCTTTGGACAGGGTCAGTTTTCCATTCTCCACCCAAGGCTGTGCACTGGGGGGTGCATCCCAGCCACCACAGGAGGCAGCTCTGGGCACAGGACCAACAGCCAGGGCTGAGTTAATTACTGGTTTAAAAGGAAGTTAATGAAGTTAACACCAGGTTAATGGGGCTCCCATTAACAGCAAAATGAGCATCATCAGCACTGGCAGCTTCCCGACAGCCTGCCAACAGCATGCCAAGGGCCAGGAGCACACACGGGTTTGGGGCAGCCCTTGCCAGCCCCAAGGGCTCCTTGGAGGCCCTCTGTGTGTCCAAGGAAAAGTGCCCTCGGCTGGGCACTGCAGTGGCATGCCAGCCAGGCCCCTGCTCTGCCAACCACAGAGGGCCTGATCCTGCTGGAACTGAGCTCTGCTGCTCTCCATGGGCAACATCAGGGTGCCCAATCTTCCCTTGTTCCCCCTCTCCTTCACTCATCCACAGCCTGGAGCTCCCTTGGGGCAACACCAGCTTCCAGAGGTTTAGCCAACCATCCTGTCTGGATGCAGCAATGCCTGCAGGACAACATGTCCCACAGTGATCAGGACTCTGGGTTTGGAGCCAGGGGAGTGCAATCCATAAGGAACAGGCGACAGCTCTGCTGGGGCTCTGAGCAACCCCTGCACATTGCCTGGGCACAGAATTGGTTTTTTAAAGAAAATACCAAGCTCCAAAGTCAGCCAGGCAGTTCTGAGCAGGCCAGGGCTGCCCCTTACAAGCGGGGAAATGGACACAAGAGGAAAGCACCAGGAGCTGCCGCTGGGATGGGCTGTGCCAGGGGCACAGGGCCCTTGCAGGACCACAGACCCACAGGGACAGGAGCCCTCCATCACAGGGAAGGTCCAGGCACAGGATGCTCTGGCAGTGTGGCTGTGCCAGCACCCCAGCCCTCAGCACAGCGCTGCCAGTGATGCCCCCACGACAGAGGAGTCCCAGTGCACCCCTCTGCCACCTAAGCTGCGGCAACACCACTGCCTGTCACCCCCACCAGGGCTCTGCCAAACCCCACACCACCACGGCCACATCCACCCCACCCCCAGCACAGCTTTGGGACCAGCCTGCACCGCTCTGGGCACACCAGCCAGCCCACAGGGCACCCTACAGCTCCCCAGCCCAAGGGGTGCAGTGTGCCAGGTGTTCCTGGGGACAACAGGACAAGCAACAGGAAGCAACAGCGAGGGAGGGCTGGAACCTGGAGGCAAGCAGGGATCAGCCCTGCAGCTCTCCTGAGCCCTGGGAATAGAGGATAACAGCTCAGCTCCAGACTGTCGTTTTGCACAAGAGAAAACAAAGCCATGAGGTTTTCCAGCCCCTAGAGTGTCTTGTTTTGTCCGACTTTGAGGAATCTCTGCGCTTCGGCTCCCCAAGGGGCAGGGGGAGGACCAAGCACTGGAACAAGGAGTGATTATCAACCCACAGGCTCTGAAGGGCTTTTGTTCCCTGGATGTGCCAGAGCAGGGATCGGAGGACACCTAGCGAGATGCCTGGATGGCCCCAGCACCAGAGGCACCCACAGCCCAGGGCCATGACCCACAGCCCTGCAGTGCTCCCATCCTGCTCTCCTCCTCCTGCTGTGCTGGGGGCCACCACGAGAGCTCCAGGGGGCTGCAGGGGCTGGTCCAGCCTTGGGGAGAAGCACAGGGGAGAAGAACTGGTGTTATGAGGGTGGTAATGACAGAGGGGAAGAGCACAGGGGATAAGGTGTTCGAAGGAAGGCTCTGTCAGGAGCTGCTCACAGAGGTTTTGAGGCAGGGCTGAAAGATCAGAGCCAAAACCAAGTCCTGGGCCCGCGGGGTACAACCCCCCTTCCCCAGGACCCTGTGCTGACACACAGAGCACACACAGACCCACCACCCTGTGCTTGGGACAGCCCCTAGTGCTCCCAGACCCTGGGGCAGCTCCAGCACTGCTGAGCCCAGGCACAGGGACACACAGCTGCAGGACCAGGCCTGGCAGCAGAGATGAGGCACACACAGAATCACAGAACCATTTAGGTTGGAAAAGACCTCTGAGACCATCGAGTCCAAACGGCGACTGAACACCACCGTGTCAACCAGACCATGGCACCAAGTGCCACATCCAGTCTTCCCTTAAACACCTCCAGGAACGGTGATTCCACCACCTCCCTGGGCAGCCCATTCCAATGTCTAATCACCCTTTCTGTGATTAAATGCTTCCTAATCTCCAACCTAAACCTCCACTAGTGCAGCTTAAGACTATGTCCAGTTGTCCCTTGTTCCCTGGGAGCAGAGCCTGACCCCACCCAGCTCCCCCCTCCTTGCTGAGAGCCAGGGTGTTCCCCCTGAGCCTCCTTTTCTCCAGGCTGAGCCCCCCAGCTCCCTCAGCCGCTCCTGGTGCTCCAACCCTTCCCCAGCTCCATCGTCCTTCTCTGGACTTGCTCCAGCCCCTCAATGTCCTTCGTGAATCGAACTGGACACAGGATCTGAGATGTGGCCTCACCAGTGCCCAGCACAGGGGGACAATCACTGTCTTGCTCCTGCTGGCCATGCTATTGCTGGTACAGGCCAGGTGCCATTGGCCTCCTTGCCCACCAGGCAGGCACACAGGGCCTCCCACCCCAGGGGCACAACATCCCCCTGAGCACCTCCTGGTGCCACAGACCCAGCCAGGCAGGAAGGGACCTGGGAGTTCGGATTGACAGGAAGCTGAACATGAGCAGCAGTGTGCCCAGGTGGCCAAGAAGGCCAATGGCATCCTGGCCTGGATCAGGAACAGTGTGGCAGCAGGTCCAGGAAGTGATTCTTCCCTTGTACTCAGCACTGGTGAGGCCACACCTCGAGTGCTGTGTCCAGTTCTGGGCCCCTCATTTCAGGAAGGATATTGAGGGGCTGGAGCAGGTCCAGAGAAGAGCAACAAGGTTGGTGAAGGGACTTGAGCACAGTTCCTATGAGGAGAGGCTGAGGGAGCTGGGGGGGCTCAGCCTGGAGAGGAGGAGGCTCAGGGGAGACCTCATCACTCTCTACAACTCCCTGACAGGAGGGGGGAGCCAGGTGGGTGTCAGCCTCTTCTGCCAGGCAACCAGCAGCAGGACAAGAGGGCACGATCTTAAGCTCTGAGAGGTTTAAGTTGGATAACAGGAAGAAATTTTTTACCGAGAGAGTGATCAGACACTGGACTGGGCTGCCCAGGGAGGCGGTGGATTCTCGATCCCTGGAGGTTTTTAAGATGAGACTGGATGTGGCACATAGTGCCACGGCCTGGGAACCACGGCGGGGTTGGACTCGGCGATCTGGGAGGTCTTTTCCAGCCCGGCTGATCCAACGATCCCACGATCCCGCGACGCGGCCCCCGCCACGTGCCTCGCGCGCCCCTCACGTGACGCGGCCCTCACGTGACCCTCCCGCGGGAGGGAGGGGAGAGGGGAGGGCGGGCCCTCCGGCAGCGCCGCGTCCGGCGATTGGCTGCGCGGACAGGGCCAGCTCGCCGGCGATTGGCTGCCCGTGGCTGTCCGTCAACGTGGCGGCACGATGGCGCCGCGCTGGGTCGCGGGGGTGATGGTGGCCGCGGTGATGGCGGTGGCGGCGGTGACAGCGCTGGACAACGGGCTGGCCCGGACACCGCCCATGGGGTGGCTGCACTGGGAGCGCTTCCTCTGCGGCACCGACTGTGCCGACCACCCGAGTCGCTGCGTCAGGTACGGCGGGCTGCGGGGCGGGGATACCCCGGAGGAGAGCCCAGGGTAGCGCAGGTACCGGCGCGGGCACGGATGTGCCGGTACCTGCGCTACCCTGGGCTCTCCCCGGCGCTGTGGCTCTGGCAGAGGGTGTGGGTAGAGACAAACTCGCTGGCAGAAATGCGGCTGCCACATTGCCCGCTCTCTGCCCAGCGAGCAGCTGTTCGTGGAGATGGCGGACAGGATGGCGGCCGAGGGCTGGAGGGACGCCGGCTACGAGTTCCTCTGCATCGACGACTGCTGGATGGCCCCGACGCGCGACGGGCAGGGCAGGCTGCAGGCGGACCCGGAGCGGTTCCCCGGAGGGATCCGCCGGCTGGCCGACTACGTGAGTGCCACCTGCAGGGAGGGGTGAGGGCACTGCCATCACCACCCCCTGAGCTAAACCCCTGCCCTGCCACAGTGGGGTTTTCTTAGAATCATAGAATCGTAGAATCAGCTGGTTGGAAGGGACCTCCGAGATCATCAAGTCCAACCCTTGATCCACTACCGCCGTGGTTCCCAGACCATGGCACTAAGTGCCACATCCAGTCTCATCTTAAAAACCTCCAGGGATGGAGAATCCACCACTTCCCTGGGCAGCCCATTCAAATGCCTGATTACCCTTTCTGTAAAGAATTTCTTCCTAATATCTAACCTAAACCTCCCCTGGCACAGCTTAAGACCATGCCCTCTTGTCTTACTGATAGCTGCCTGGGAGAAGAGACCAAGCCCCACCTGGCTACAACCTCCTGTCAGGGAGTTGTAGAGAGTGATGAGGTCTCCCCTGAGCCTCCTCTTCTCCAGGCTGAACAACCCCAGCTCCCTCAGCCTCTCCTCATAGGACTTGTGCTCAAGTCCCTTCACCAACCTTGTTGCTCTTCTCTGGACCTGCTCCAGCCCCTCAATATCCTTTCTGAACTGAGAGGCCCAGAACCAGACACACCACTCCAGGTGTGGCCTCACCAGCGCTGAGTCCAGGGCAAGAATCACTTCCCTGCTCCTGCTGCCACACTGTTCCTGATCCAGGCCGGGATCCATTTGCCTTCTTGGCCACCTGGGCACACTGCTGGCTCATGTTCAGCTTCCTGTCCAACGTTCAGCTTCCCCTGCCTCGCCCTCATGCCCCATGCCCAGGTCTCTTTTCTGCCCTGCAAGCGCAGGTGCACTCCAAGGGTCTGAAGCTGGGGATCTACAGCGACGTGGGGAGCAAGACCTGTGCCGGCTTCCCTGGCAGCTACGGCCACTACGAGCTGGATGCCCAGACCTTTGCCTCCTGGGGCGTGGACCTGCTCAAGTTTGATGGCTGCAACTCTGGCTCGCTGGAGCAGCTGGCAGAAGGTAGGCATGGGCTCCAGGCAGCCATTCCCATGGGTGGGAATGCTCTGCGGGCAGCAGCAATCCCCAAGTCCAGCGTGGGGCTCCAGGAAGTTGCTTTTTCCTGAGCATACCCATTTAAGGGATTTGCTCATAAAAGCAACTGTGAGGCTCTGTTCCCAAGGTGATGAGTGTTGCTGGCCCCAGTGTTTTTACCTGCTCGGTCTCCTGGAGCTCTCCCGAGAGCACAGCTTGGGAAAGGAGCTTTCTCACAGCAGAGCCTGGATCACGTTGAGCACAGACACATCAGCTGCGTGCTCTGGGGGATGGCTGTGCAGCCTGCTCCTCAGCTCTTAACAGAGCAGAGGCTTTGCCCTCCTGCAGTGCCTTTACTGGAGAGCTCAGAGCGTTTCACACACTTACCCCTCAATCCCCGTGGCGAGGCTGTGTCAACGTGAATCAGCCTGAAGCAAGAACAGGTTGTGTCAGCCATGAAAAGGGCAGCTGTGAGGGCTTTTAACAGATGAAAATGAAGGGAATTATGGCATCATAATCCTACCGGGGTTTTCATTTTAAAGCACACCGGTATAAATATCACTTTAAAAGTTATTTGCACACGGGCTGGCAAGGCAGCAGCTGAAAGCTCAGTAGCTCCCTCTTCTGAGGGGGATTGGCTACAGACTTCGGAAGCACAAGCAAATCCCAGTGCCACAGGAGCAGATTTGTGGGAAGAACACTGTAACTTGGAAGGCATTTTTCTCTTGCCTGGGCTCTGGCTGCTGGCACAGTCAGCACCACAGCATTTGGCTGCAGGAGTCCTGTCTCTGCCTGGCAGGGAGAACCTGCCCAAGTGACAATCCCATCGAAGCCAGATGGTGGGGCATATGCCAGCTGCCACAGACAGGAGCACAGCTCAGCACCCTGAGTGACAGCTGAGCTGAAAGCTTCTGTTGGATCATATGTGTAGCCCAGACACAATCCAGTTGTACTGAAGCAGTTCCAGAGGAGAGAGCAGACTTTTCATTCCCTCTCTGCCAATTAGAAGGGACTTAACAGGGCTGTCTGGGGACAAGGACAGGAAAAACTAGTGCTTTTGCATTCCTGCCCAGTCCATATGGTGCAACTGCTTCATGAGAACATATTCCTGCAACATTACCCAGCAAAGCTGCACTGCTTGATAGATACTGACTGGTATCTAGATCCTGGGTATCTAGAGGAAAAAGTGCCTCACAGTAAAGCTTTCAGCCTCTTCCCATGGCTGTATGTATGAAGGGATCAGCAGTCTTGGGAGCAATAAGCCTGCCCAAGCAAAGCTGTGAAGCAGCTCACCTGTCCTTGGGAGGCAGGAGACTGGCTGCAGACTGTGAGCTCCCCTGTCCTCCCTGTGGTCTCAGCCATGATGTGTTCAGCCTTGATTCTGTGAGAGTTGAGCTGAAACCTGAACCTGTGACATTGGATTAGTTCTGCAGAGACTTTGACCCCCAAGGAGGTTGTGTAACCTCTGCCTTGCTTTAGGTTACAGGCGCATGTCTCTGGCCCTGAACAAGACTGGAAGGAGCATTGTGTACGCCTGTGAGTGGCCTTTCTACTTGAGGCCCATGCAGCAGGTAAGATCTGTTTCTCAAGGCTTATCCTGGGGCTAGAAGTGGGAAGAACAGAAAAACATTAAGACTTCAAAACAGCGTCCTGAGAAATTCTGTTCTGGCAGAGACCAAGGCTGTAAGATGGAGGAAAGACTTTTTCCTCTAGAACCCTGTATACCTGAGGTGAGTCACTGCTCTGCTGAAACAGATTCAGTAGGATCCTGAAGCATGAAGGCACAGCCCAGCTGGAGCATGCCAGAGAAAACACAGCAGCATCCATCTGCTTTTGGCTCCAAGGAACCAAGCAGCAAACCTCTGACAGTGCAGACACACAGTCTCAGTGTCACTCCTCCTGGACACAGAGTGCTGCAGACCTGGCCTTACAGTTACCTCTGGGGACCAGGAGAGAGGCTTTGTGACATCCTCCACATTGTTCAGTGGCACATTTCTGCCAGCCAGGGTCTGTGACACACACGTTGCCCTCAGCTGGCTTCTCCTGTGCCATTCCCTCCCACTGGAATTAAATGTATTACTCAGCAAAGGGTGTAGACCCAAGAAATGGCAGTAAGTAATGGGATATTACAGTTTAATTCCACTGGCCCTGTCACACCCTCAGTAAAATTGTGCTGAAAGGAATTTTCTAACAGAGCTGGTGGCCACAACTGTTCTCCCAAGGGAACCAGTTGTGTTGGGACATGGCAGACTGGAGTCACTGGGCACAAAGCTTCCTAGAGAATCAACATGTACCAGACCATCCACATAGCTGGTGATGGAAGGTGTTATCCTAGTACTCCCCCAAATTACCCCTGATCCATTTAGCCTTGTTTACACTCTTGTTGTTGTACAGCCAGGCTCTCTGGCTAATCACACTCATTGTTTTGGCAGCCCAATTACACAGAGATCAAACAGTATTGCAATCACTGGAGGAACTTTAATGATGTCTATGATTCCTGGAACAGCATCAAGAGTATCTTAGAATGGACAGCTCTTCACCAGGACAGCATTGTGAAGATAGCTGGGCCGGGGGGCTGGAATGATCCTGACATGGCAAGTACAGCAACACCCACCTCTGCTGAAGCATCAGCAAAAATTCCTTCCCTCAGCTGTAGGATGGGAAGGGAGGGAACTAGGGGAGAAACATTGAGGGGAAGAGGTCTGATGGGACTCTATGATGAGGATCTTGATGAGAGGGTCCTGGCTGGAAAGGGGAAGAGAACTGCAGGTACAGACAGTACCAAGGAAGCACCATCTTTGTGTAATGCAGCCTCCACAAACAGCACCAGTTCAAAACAAGTGTGGCACTGGGAGACAGTCTCCAAAGGGCTGATGTCCCACCAGAAGGAAAACCCCTGGGTGCCAGCATTGCAAGGAAGGAATACCTTAAACACTGCCTAGCCACTTACAGAGCCGCCTTTACTTCCACCAGTGGCTCATTCTAAATTGCCTCACTAGTCATGCCTTGTTTTTCCCTACCAGCTGGTCCTGCTCCTGGCACTCAGCCTATCTAGCCACACTCCAGAGAGGGGGCCCACCCTCAGCATCCTGTCATTTCCCAGTGCTTGGGTTGGTGGCCCAGTTTCTGCTCTGCAGGAAGCGTTACCAGGCGCTTTTTGTTTACCTGTCACAGCTGGTGATTGGAAACTTCGGGCTGAGCTGGGACCAGTCGGTGACTCAGATGGCCATGTGGGCCATCATGGCAGCTCCCCTCTTCATGTCCAACGACCTGCGGCACATCAGTCCCGAGGCCAAGTGTCTGCTCCAGAACAAGGAGGTGATCGCCATCAACCAGGACCCGCTGGGCAGGCAGGGATACCGGATCCTCAAGGTACAGCAGGACCGGGCTGGGGGTGCAGTGCGGGGCACAGGCAGCCAGCCAGCCCCTCAGAAAGGGGACACAGGAGGAGGGACAGAGGTGCTCATGGTTTGGGGACAGGAGCCCAGTGAGCCTGTTTGTTCCCAACAGGCATGACCATCGCTCCGGCCTCCCCTGAGCCCCAGGTTTGTTTTCTCCTTGGCAGGACAAGACCTTTGAGCTGTGGGAGCGGCCCCTGTCTGGCCGAGCCTACGCTGTGGCAGTGCTGAACCAGCAGGAGATTGGAGGACCCCAGAACTTCACCTTCTCCCTCACCTTCCTCGGCAATGGGCTGGCCTGCAACCCAGCATGCTCCGTGCGCCAGGTCCTGCCAGCCAGCAGGGACTGGGGTGTTTACAGCTGGACCTCCTTCCTGAGCGTGGAGGTGAACCCCACAGGCACCGTGCTGCTCAAAGTCCTGGCACTATAGCAGGCAATCTTCTCCTAAGCCTTAGACTCTGTCTGAACTCCTTGAGGAACTCCTTGTGGCAGGAGTCTCCTTCCTCCCAGCAGGTGCCTTTGTTCTCTCCTCAGGTGTTCATTGCTTGAACACTCAGCCTAATGTGGCAAATACCCATCACCAGAGGGAACAAAGAGAGGGGCACTGCTCTGCTGTTTACCTTTTCTCTGGCATCTCACCCAGCTCCTTCTCCAAGGAGCTGGCAGGGCTCCAGCAGGGCAGCAACTCCTGTTTCTGCCCACTGACACTACCATGCAAGGACAGGCAAGGGATACACCTGCAGCATCCTACAGCTCACCTTGAGCATTTCAGGGACAAAAGGGAAACATCCTGGCCACCTTGCTCTCTTTTCCAGACCAGGGCACACAGTCTAAGAAAAGCTGCTCCTATCCCACTAAAGAAACCCAACACTCTCCTCAGAGCATGGACATTCACTTTCTGACAACTGAGAGACTGGCCTAAATCATTGCACTTAGCAACTTCTTTGACAGCTACTTGCTTAGTGCAAATAGGATTAAGTAGCATGCTGCAGGACTCAGCTTTTGAGAGTTTTTCCTCACACCAGAAATCTTCCTCTCACCAGTGGCTGTCACTTCCCTCTCTGCCCTTCATGTGGCCACTGGAGTTCCCTTCCTCAGTGAGCTGCCTTCCAGAAACAGCTGTGTGCTTGCTTCCAGAGCTGGCAGCAGCCTTTGAATGTCACAGGTCCTTCCAGGACAGGAGATGGATCATCACTTATGCAGCCAGGCATGTACAAGTACGTTCTCTTCTGACCACTACACAATCAGGATTTCTTAATTTGTTTTTCTGTGATTAAGCACTTTGATTAAAAGTCCCTTTAAAAGGCTAAGCTTTTTCTTACTTCTGCTGGAGGACAGCATGGTGTCTGAATTAAATCAGGTTTTAGAAGACAGGCCAGTTTGTTCCAGTCACATAAGGTTTTGCGAAAGGACTGCCAGAAACTGCACTCAGTGAAGCTGACAAGCCACAGTCATACAGTCCATCCCACAGGCCAAAGCCACTGCTGCCTACAGAACTTTGAAAATGCCCATCACATCAGTCTATACTGAATAAGGAAAAACACAGATTCTGTGACAGTTCAGTAACCACGTGTCTCGGTCACTGTAAAGGTCTGAAGAGGCATTTCTCCATCCTCCAGCTGCATTTTCACTAAAAGAAAGTTGCTCTCATAAGAGAGAGCTCAGCCTGGCGTTCCCAGCACCTGCTGACAGCGGATTCCCTATTTACAGGGAGCTGCTGCTTCACAGGGATTATCCTGTACAAGGGAAGGCTGTCATGCAACCTACCACACTCCTGTGGTTGATGCCTATTTGAGACTTCAAATCTCTAAGCCACCACAGCACCTCATCAGGCACCTGCCTAATGGTGCACTGGCTGCTTCAAAGCCTTAGCTCCTTAGGGCAGTACAGCTGTTCCCTGTTTGCATAAAGGGGCCTCCAGCCAAGTGCATGGGCTGTTCAGGTTACTTTGGTCCCCACTGTGGTGGAAACATCGCTGGCTGCAGCAAATCTCACCTGCCTCTTACAAGGTAACACAGTAAGGAGATCCCAGCTACTGTGAGGGATTTTTCAAAAGCCTTCAGGTTTCAAATTGTTCTCTTAGTAAGCAGTCCTGCAAGCCAACACCTTCCCTGCCAGGCTGATGTACTCACAATTCCCGCCCCATCAACATGAGGAAACACATAAAAACAAGCAATGGCTCACTCTAAATACTTTAATATGGTCCATGGTGATGAGTAGGATGATGCTCAGAACTGGATCACCTGGCCCTGTAAGAAGCAAGAGACACAGTCAATTTACTCACCACTGAGTACTGCCCCCCTTTCTCAGCCACTCAGAGCACACAAACCCACCTTTCTCTTCTTGTCTCCTCCCAGTTCAAAGTGCTTGCACCTCTTAATTGCCAGCATCCTCTTGGACCTGCAGTTGGGCTCCACACACTCCAGCCTCAGCACAATCTTCTTGGTGGTCTTGGCCTGGGAGGAGGAGCAGAGTGTTTTAATGAACCGAACATCCCCAAGCAGACAAACTGCTGCTCTCAGAAAACCTTGTTACCTGCACTCCTGAAGGCTCAGCAGTTCATTCTCCTAAAGTGTAAAGAGAAACTGCCAACATAGGCTCCCTCCATTGAAAACAAGAAGGCACTTAAGGATCAGCAAGGGAATACAGTGGATCTGTATCTTTACAATAAAGGACAGTGGCAAAAGCATTCAGTGGGGCAGGGCTGGTCTCTGCAGGGATCAGCCCTGCTGGAAAAAGTTCACGCCAGGGAACACAGGAACAGGCACTTGTACACTGTGGGAGAACAGATTGGCAGTGCTCAGGAGAAGCTCAGCAGAGGACTGGACAAAAGGAACACCTGGAAGCAAAATGACTGACAAACTTTCTCTGGAAGGAGCAGTGACACAACGGGCTCAATGCAGACCCACAGCTCCTGGAAGCAAGATGAAACCCAAAAAAGACTGCAGTGGGAAGAATTCAAAGCTGTGAGGGTGCTGTAGCAGCTGGACAGGGCTGCAGCCACCAGCTAAAAACCTCAGCCAATCATCCATACAATGCTGACTGGGAAAAAACAGAAATGGGGATGGCAATGTACTGGTGCAGAGTGCCAAGAGTGCAGCTGCTTGGTGCACCCTGCTTGCAGAAGCACTTTCTGAGAGGTCTCCCCACTTCCTGGCACAAATTCAACTTGAAAACCTGCTGCCTCATTTTTTTCTTCCTGCTGGAAGAGTTCCTGTACATCTCCAGCAGGACACCAGGGCTTTCCAGCACCAAGCTCTAGGAGCACAACTAAACAGTTCACACAAAACAACACATTGACCCACTGGGTTTTGCTTCCCTGCTGCAAAACACTACAGGTTTTTTCCTGCTCCAGCTCCCTGGCAGGAACTCACAGATGCACTGAGGGAAAACATGCTGCAAGACTGCAGTGCCAGGTACCCACACTGAAGAGGAAGGGTGACAGCAGCAGGTTTCTGCAGCTCATGAGTAACAGGATGCACTGCTGCCCTTCCACTGCTGCTCTGGGGCTCTCAGGAAAGGCCCAGCACAGCAGCTCTCATTCCCTGGCTCAGCAGTACAGATTTCCCTGGAGACAGCAGGCTGTGAGAAAATGATGCTGTGTTCTGCAGTACTTCCAGGAGCTGCACACACTTGGCTCCCATCCTCTTGTCAGTGAAGGCAGCCTCACAAACCCAGCAAAAAGTTTCAGTGATAAACTACTGGCACTTCCAAGGGCATTAGGAAGGCAAGCAGAAGGCTCCTTTCCCTTTGCCATACCCTCCCCTTGGGCAAGCAATGAAGAAAACATTCCTTTCTTTGCAAGTATCCTTCCCAGCAAGACCCCACTCCCCTGCAGAACCTGCTCTGCAAACGCCCCTGCAAATGAGGAATAGTGGAAGGTGTTCTTGCCCATGACAGGGACACTGGAAAAAGGTGATCTTTAAGGTCCCTTCCTACCCAAACCATTCCACGAGTCTGTGCTGTGGAGGGGGAGCTCACACTGCCAGCATGGAGCTGCCCTAACACAGGGCAGGGCACAAGGCTGAGGAATCCTCCTCCAGCTGGGCACCTGGGCTGCCAGGGAAGTCTCCTGTCCTTGTCCCACGAGCAGCACTCACTCACCTTTTTACGGAAGATGGGCTTTGTCTGGCCCCCATATCCACTCTGCTTCCGATCGTAGCGCCTCTTCCCTGTGGGAAGAGATGGCCCTGGTCAGGCAACAACTCAGGAGGTGCTTCCTAAATCCCACCAGGTTTAGGATCCAGCCTGCCCCTGCACAGCCCACCAGCACCAATGTCCCCTCCTCAGCTGTCCCCAAGAGTGGACCCTTCCCCTCGCTGTGCAAAGCCAACAGACACAGGAGGTCGAGGGACCCGATTTATTCAGAGTTCTGCTGGCTGGTAAATCCTCAAAGCCAGCACACGAAGGGCCAAAATCAGGAGCATATTTATACATTTTGTTCAGGTGATACTTGCATCATTAACCCACATCACTTCTGGCTGAGCTGCCACCGGGTTCACTTTCTCTTGCCTTAATCTGAAGGTCCCGCTCCTTTTCAACTCCCAGCCCGTGCTCAGTGGGCAGGGCCCTCCCTCGGGCGGGCAGCCTGGGCTCCAGAGCTGTGGCTCCACATCAGAACAAGCCAAGTTCACCCAGAGCACACCATCTCTATAAACATTTCTACACTTCAACCGCCCCAAACTGGTTTGGACATGTCATTAGTCTTTTTATTGCTTTAGTTCCACATCCTTTAGCTCAATCTGTTCTTCTCCCCCCACAGACACACACCCGCTCCCAACCCACCCCCCTCGTGCAGGGCAGCACCGCCGGGGCCGTGCCCGTCCCTACCCTGGGCGTACAGCGAGTCCTTCCCCTTCTTGTACTGCGTGACCTTGTGCGGCTGGTGCTTCCCGCACTTCTTGCAGTAGGTCCGGCGGGTTTTCGGCACGTTCACCTGGGGCGGAGAAAACTCGGTCAGGGGCGCGGGACACACCACAAACCACACCACACGACCTGACCCATCCCGCTCCAAGGCCCCGCGCCCGCCCTGCCCCACCCCACCCCTGCGCCGCCATCGCGGGCCTGCGGCGCCCCCGCGCCCGCCTGGCCGCCGGCAAAACAGCCGGCGGGGCGGATGGAGCCTGTCCCAGCCCGTCCCCGGGGCGGATGGCGGCGGATGGAGCCCGGCCCGGCCCCGCACTCACCATCTTGGCGGCGGCGGCCCAAAAAGAAGGCCTGGCCCGGAAGCGGAAGCAGTTGGGAGCGGGGGAACCATAGAGAGGAGGCGGCAGGGAGGGCACAGGGCGTGAGCGCCCCCTGTCGCTCGGAGGAGAGCAGGGCGGCAGGTTGAGGAGCTCGAGGGATGCGGGAGGTGTTGGGGCTGGGGAGTGACTGGGATTGGGGTCTGTGACCATGCGGGGTGTTGGGGGTGACTGAGAAGATAGAATATTAATAAGAGAACGGTGTAACTTGTAGCCAATAAAGCTCAATGCCTTCATTTGCTAAAATGTTTATAAACAGTGAAAAGTTTTGCAAGTCACTGTGCCAGCTTTGTGGATTTGCCACCTGGCCCCCCTGTCTGCTCAGAAGTGTAAATAAACCACATATCTCAGCTCTGTGCGGGGATCAGCCTTGTGCACAGAGGGTGAAAGAACCCGTTTGGGGACAACATGGGGACGGGCAGCCCAGAGGAGCCTGGCACTGCCCACAGCCCGGGGCAGGCTCTGGCCATGGCTGGTGGCCCAGTAGCCCCAGGGTGATATCCCCATTGCCTGCAGGAGGAAACACAGATGCTGCCTTTGAGTCAGAAACCAGAAAAAGGGGAACTGAAAGGGTGGGGTTGGCCGGCCCCGTCCTTCCTCCCTCCCTGCACGGCAGGCCCGCCATCCCTCCCCGCTCCCGCCGCCACAGCCACCCCAACCCGAACCCGCCGGGGTGGGCGCGGGGCAGCGGTGGCACCGGAGCCCGGCTGGCCAGAGCGGCAGGAGGGCTGGTGAGTGCACCCGGGACATGGCAGGAGCACCAGGGTGACGGTGTCCTGGGAGCCGGCAGGGCCCCGTTGGTGTGGCCGTGGCAGAGCCATGGCGGCAGGAGGCTCCATGTGGCCCATCCCGGTGGCCTCGCACCTCTGTTGGCCTCCTCGCGGTGCTGGGGGTGGGAGAGCCGTGCTGGGCACAGGCCGTGTGGTGCCGAGGTGTGGGCGAGCCGAGCTGGGAAGGCTTGGCCTTGTCCCCACGGCCTGAGCGGTTCCGAGCAGGCGGCATCTGACCCCAGGCACAGGCCGGGGGGCCGGGGATGCCACAGGGCGGGGGGTGCAGTGCTGTGGGGGTGCCGGGGGCTCCAGGGCGCACTGGAGCAGGGGGGCACGGCAGTACATGGGTGTCAGGGGCCCCAGCGGTGCTCCAGAGCAGCGGGTTGGGGTGCTGACAGTGTCTGTGGCCATTCCTTGCTTGTGCTTTTGGCAGCGGGCACTGCTGGGGTGCAGCTCCGGGTTTGTTCACCCATCCCTCTTGCGCGGGAGGTTTCCTCCTCTGTCCCTCCCACCCATCGATTTTGACACCCTCCAGGCTCAGCCTGAAACATGGGGGCTGTGAAGTGTGTCATTCCCAGACACCCTGTCACCCTTCTTTCTTGTCCCGAGCGTGCCAGCCGCCCTCCAGCCCCCCATCCACCAGTGGTTCAGCTCCTTGGCAGGAATCGGGCAGGGGGCAGAGTTTGCCTGTGCAGGGGTGGCCCCGGGACCGTGGTGGAGGGGCCAGCAGTGAGTGCCAGGCTGGGGGTGGTCTCAGAGCACGCTTGGCTGAGGTGTGAGTGTGGCAGGAAGTCCCATTAGCTGGGGGGGCACAGGACATGTTTCCACCCACCCACTCACCACCTCAGCTGTCTGAGCACACAGTGATGGCTGAGGGGGTGAGTCCCATGGGGCACCCACCACCCCAAAGCACAGGCAGGGACAGAGCAGGTCTGGCCCACCTCTGAGCCTCCCCCAGAGGAGATGGGCTGTGGGGAGCGGGGGAGAAAAACAGCTTCTCCCAGTTTGCCCTCCAAAGCTGTGTTTGCAGGAGAAAAAAAGGGAACAAGGTGCAGGTGAAGGGGAAGCAGGGAGTGTAGGTGGTCAGGGCAGGAGACATGGAGCAGGGCTCCAGGGGATCACAGTTCAGCAATGGCTCCACAGAGTTCACTCAACAGCTCCCCATTAGGTCCAGACTGGAGTCAGGTGTTGGTCACAGCCCACAGCTCCAGCCACAGGGCTCTGGGGGCTGCTGGAACCGTCTGGATGTCACAGGTCCTGGGTACAGCATGGAGGGACAGAGTGAGATGGATGGGCTTCTTCAAGAGGTGGGCTGGGATGATTTACAACCTCTGAAGGCAGAGCAGCAGTGGGATGCAGGGCTCTCATCTGAGCCCTTTCCTGCCCCAGCCTACCCTGGAGAGGCTCAGGACAGCTTTGCTGAGGAGGGTTTGGGGAGGATTTAACCCCTCTGGCTGCTAGCCAAAGGCAGCTCTTGAAGTCTGGCCTCCAACAAGTGCTGCTCACAGGGGAGGAAAGGGGATTGAGCATTGTTCTTGCACTCCTGCAGGGTCCATGGACACAGAGGTGAAGGATGACTTTAGGGCTACTCCGTGCTCTTGACAGCCCAGCACGTGACTATTGAGGGCCAGGACCTACCCAGCACATTTTAGGGATTGGCCTCCCGTGACCACCCCTTGTGTGCTGCCAAGTCA
Source organism: Pseudopipra pipra (assembly GCF_036250125.1). NCBI lineage: Eukaryota > Metazoa > Chordata > Aves > Passeriformes > Pipridae > Pseudopipra > Pseudopipra pipra. The sequence goes on from NC_087561.1 coordinate 2,527,676, forward strand.
GCACGTCCCCAGCACAGAGTGCCTGCGGTGGGGCAGGAGGAAACGGCCCACGCAAGTGCACATGCACAGTGTTGGAGGGGAGGAGGCGCCTGCAGGGTGTCACTGCTCGGGCTCCACGCTCCTCCCTGGGGATACGCTGCTCACAGCTTCCCAGTCTCCCTCCCTCTCCAGGCTGTCCATTCCTCTGCACACCCTTCGAGCCTCTCCAGCATCCAGCAGGAGCAGAAGCCATTCGGGTGGTGGCTTGGTCTGCAGACTACTGTGGGACAGGGGCCAGGAGAGGTCACACTGCAAATAACCCACACTGACCTGCCCACACCCCTCTGCAGCCGGTTCTCCCCGCCACGGGGGTCCCAGCGACCCTGCCTGCCCTTTGGGCAGGGAGGAGAGGGCACCTGAGGGAGGTCCAGCAGTTTTGGGGCTGAGCAAGTGCCCTGTCAGTGTTGTCTTGCCCACAGCAACCCCACGAGCACAGCGCGGAGGAGGCCGGGGGGTGACATGGCCAGTGTCCTCCTGGAGAGCATCTTCCTGAAGCGCTCGCAGCAGAAAAAGAAAACTTCTCCCCTCAACTTCAAGAAGCGCCTGTTCCTGCTGACAGAGAGCAAGCTGTCCTACTACGAGTATGACTTTGAGCGAGGGGTGAGTCTGCAGCCACAGGGACTGTGCCATGGCAGTGCCCAGGGGTCTCCAGCACCCAGCCCAAGGGGTAGTTGGATGGGGACATGGGTTTGGTGACCGTTTGAGCCAAGCCCGTCTCTTGCAGCGCCGGGGCAGTAAGAAGGGCTCTGTGGACATTGAGAAGATCACCTGTGTGGAGATGGTGGCACCTGAGAACAACCCTCCCCCCGAGCGGCAGGTCCCGGTGAGGAGGGTCCCGGCATTCCCTGCATTTGTCCCCCTGTGCCCTCACTGGGAGAATAGGGAGAGTTACCCTTCCCTGGGGTGGTGGCAGTGGAGAACAGCCCTGCTTTGCATGGGGCGCTCTGCCCATACCATTCCAGGGGGTCCGGCTTGATGCAGAGCAGGGGGATGCCAAAGGCTGTGGGTCCCAGGGGAGGTGCCAGCAGCCAAGCACAGGATGCCAATGTCCATCTCTGCCTCTCTCTTCCAGAGAAAAGGAGAGGATTACAACAACATAGAGCAGATCTCAATCATCGAACGGTTCCCCTACCCCTTCCAGGTGAGTCCTCACTGCACTCCCTTTGCTGGGCCGTGCAGGGTCCTGGGGGAATGGCATCACTGCCCCAGTGCCAGCTGTCACTCAGCTGTTTGGGGACACCCTGCTGCTACCCACACTGCACAGGGCAGCCAGGTGAGCTGCTTTGAGCCCGAGGCAGATCTATTTAAGGAGACTGCTTAGATGGAAACCTGCTTCTGAGCTCTGTCCCGATCCTCTCGGTCCCCTGGCTGATGCTGGAGGGATGCTATCTGACGGCTGCTTGCTCAGCCCCAGCCCAGCTGCCTGCCCTGCTGGCACCCAGTGCGGCCCCAGCACACCGAAAGTCAGAGAAGGAAGTGGAAAAATCTCAGGGGAGGGGGCTTATTTATAACCTCTTTGTCACGGTCCCAAGAGCAGCGTGCAGGGCCAGCAGGCACCAGCATGGGCTTGCCCTGCACCAGCTGCTCAGGGTGGCCACGAGCCCTGGCTCCCCCCGTGAGCCCCGTGGCCTGGGGTGCTGAGGTGTGGGGTCCTGCAGGTGGTCTATGACGAAGGGCCCCTCTACATCTTCTCCCCGACGGAGGAGCTGCGCAAGCGCTGGATCCATCAGCTGAAGAGCGGTGAGTCTGGGGGCTCTGCAGCTCCCTTGGAAAGCAAACACAGGCACTCAGCTGTGCCTGTGCCTGACTCAGAGCATCAGGCTTCCAGGGGCTTTCTGGCTCATGGTTATGTATTCTCATGCCCATGGAGGAGGGAGCTGCTCCTGCCCCGAGGGGGTGGACACTCACCTCTGTCACCCTCTAACTTCTGCAGCACCTCACCTAGCTCGGCTGAGGCTTCTTGTCCTCTCACAAACCTGCTCCAAAGTAGCTCAGGCAGGCTCAGAAATTATTGGGGGCAAGAGGAAACAGCAGATGTGGCCACACAGCTGTACTGCCTTGCAAGGGGAGGGTTGGGTGCTTTAGGAAACATGGACAACAAGCCTGCTGGGAACCAGGGAGTGTCTTTCCCAGCCCATCCAGAGCCTCACTCAGAGCTAATGCTCAGCTGTGTTGGTGCTGCCTTGCCAAGCTGAGAGTGTGTTGAAGCAGCATTGCCAAGGGGCTTGGATCAGCCAAAATCTGCTGGAGCTGCCTGTATGTGTGTCTTGCGGGCAAGCGTGTGTATCTTTCTGTGGCTTTGTGCTGGTGGGGTGAGATTAGCTGCCTGAATTGACACAGGGAAGTTGGCTGGAGCGAGGCGGAAGAGCAGGCTGATAACAGGGAAGTCAGTTATCTCACAAGAGCCCTGACAGGCAGCCAGCCCTCTCCCCACTTCCCTGCTCTGGGAGGAGGGTTGTTGTGGCAGCTGAAGTCAGTGTAAAATCCACAGGGAAAAGGGGAGAGAAAATGCTGGCCTTTTGCTGCTGGGATGTCCTCATCCAGAAAAGGGGCCCTCTGTACCCCGTGGAGCTGCTGTGGGCCAGCCCTGTGCTGCCTTGGTGTTTAGGCACATCCAGTCGTCCCTCTAGACTGGGGAGAAGTATGAGGAAGATGTTTGGTGCCTGCCTGGCAAGGGAGTGGTGTCCTAGCAAGGGAAGTCTCCAAGCAGGCAGGGTATGGTAGCAGTACCCTCCTCTCCCCATGACAATCCAGGCACAGCACTGGCCTTCCTCTCCACTTCTCAAATATAGGGCTCAAAAGAGCTGTGAACCATGGGCCTGGGGGGTTGCTGGATATTTCAGCTGGCAGGAGGGCCAGTGCCAGCAGGACTCCCTTTGCAGAGCTGCTCAAGAGCTTTGATCAAATCCGAGAGGCAAGCCTGGCCCTTCCTGAGCTGAGGGCTTTGTGGCACAGGGATCGATTCACAGCCACAGCTCTGGAACGAGGGCAACGAGCTGAGGGAAACCTGGGCAGCAGGGCCACAGGGGACTGTGTCAGTAACACAGCTGAGGGTGGAATGATTTAATAGGGCTGCCTGTCTGCATTCAGGGAGTAGAGAGGTCTCCACAGGAGGCTGGGGACACAGCCCTGGGTCACACGCATCTCCCCTCCTCTGCCACAGTGATTCGGTACAACAGCGACCTGGTTCAGAAGTATCACCCCTGCTTCTGGATCGATGGCCAGTACCTGTGCTGCTCCCAGACTGCCAAGAATGCCATGGGCTGCCAAATTCTGGAGAGCAGGAATGGCAGTAAGACACTGGGCACCCTCCCATTGCCTCATTTTCCCCCCTCGGGGACCACCACAGCACAGTCCTGGGGATGTCTTCTCACCTTAGTCCCTCCTCTGTTCTGAAGGTTTGAAAACTGGGCGGTCGCATCGCAAGACAAAGAAGCCTCTTCCCCCAACTCCTGAGGAGGACCAGGTAAGGGCCAGCCTCAGCATGTGGGTTGGCTCCAAGGTGTTTGAGAAAAGGTCTGCCTGGTAAAAGCCAACATTTCCAATGACTGCTTAGAGATGTACAGGATTCAGCTCTGGGGACCAATGGCAAGGTGGTGTCCTAAGGGAGAAGGAGCTTGAAGCAAGGGGTGGAACTCAAAGGCCTGTAGGAAAGTCAAATGATCTCAACTCTGAGGTTCCTTGGGGCAGCTGGGAGGATAAAGCCCTAATGTAGGCTGGAGGAGTTATGGGTTAAGCCAAAACGTAGGGAGAAAACACTTACCTTTTGTGAAGGCATGAAGAAATATTGTGATAAAAAGGGATGAAGGAGACACATGTGGGAACTGAGACAAATGCTGCACTGAGCTGGCCTGAGCCCAGTGCTCTGCCAGGGCTGGGGAGGGTCTCTCCCGGTGTGTCTGCCAGCCTCACCACGTCCCACACTCCCCCTCTCTGTGGGAAGATGGTGATGAAGCCTCTGCCTCGCGAGCCGGCCCCCAGCACAGCGGGCGAGATGAAGAAGGTGGTGGCCCTCTACAACTACCAGCCGATGAACGCGCAGGACCTGCAGCTGCAGAAGGGAGAGGAGTACTTCATCCTGGAGGAGAGCCACCTGCCCTGGTGGAAAGCCCTAGACAAGAACGGGTAAGAGCTCCCACTGCCCTGGCACTCGGCCTGGTGCCCAGGCACTGGTGGGCAAACACATCCCTGCCTGCCCACCTGTGGCCTCCCCAGGGAGGAGGGTGAGGGAGGCTGAAGCAGGCTGGGCTATCAGCCCTGCCCAGACATGAACAAAGATGGGGTTGCATCAAGGTTTTTAAGCCCAATTCTACTCAGCCTCCTGGAACAGGAACACCCCATCCCCTTGGCCTCCTCCATCAGTGTGTAACCAGCCCCTTTTCTCCTACAGGAGGGAAGGATACATCCCCAGCAACTATGTCACTGAAACCAGCAATTCCCTGGAGATCTTTGAGTAAGAGAAGGCACAGGGGCCTGGCAAGTTGCACTTGGTTGGAGACTTTTTCCATTCAGCTTTCCATTCAGTTCTGCTAACCCAGCCTGGCTGGGTCGCTCTCCCTCTCGCACACCCTTTGGAAGCCTCCAGCCCCGTGGCAGCCCCATGGTGCTCTCTGCACCACCTCTCCTGGCTGGGCCAGGGTCAGACTGGGCTGGGGACAATGGTGGCTGGGATTTCCCTGATGGCTGTGTCCCTGTTTCAGGTGGTACTCAAAGAATATCACTCGGAGCCAAGCAGAGCAACTGCTGAAACAGGAGGTAAGTGTTGCCTCCTGAGCCTGGGTCTGTTCTACTCACCAGCCCTCCATGGGCTGTTCTCACATTGTGCCCAGCATGGGACCAAGCCTGGCTTGTGCTGGGAGGGAGTGTTGCCCCAACAGCCCCAAGAACCGTCTCTATCCTAACATGACCTCCTCTGAGCAGTCACTTCAGGAGGTGGCCCCACAGGCAGAGACTGGATTTAGGACTCCTCTGACTCACTGCACCTTCTCCAGCCATGCTGTGATCTTCACTCACTTCAAGTCTTGCCTGTTACAGTCACACCTCCCAACAACCACCCAGTGCCCTTTCCCCCTTCTGTTTTAGGGTAAGGAAGGGGGTTTCATCGTCCGAGACTCCACCAGCAAGACAGGGAAATACACTGTCTCCGTCTATGCCAAGTCCTCTGTGTAAGTGGATCTCACAACAGCTTCTTCCTCCCTCAGAGGGCTCCCCCAGGCAACCCTCACCCTCTGCCTGTCCTCCCCATGCCACTGACCCTACATACTCTCTCTCCAGAGACCCCCAGGGTACGATCCGCCACTACGTGGTGTGCTGCACTCCCCAGAACCAGTATTACCTGGCAGAAAAGCACCTGTTCAACAGCATCCCAGAGCTCATCACGTACCACCAGCACAACTCTGCAGGTCAGTGTTTGGGAGACGCAGTGAAGCCAGCAGTGTTTTTACTGACACCATGGTACCCTCACCTTCCTGCACTGAAGGCAGGAGGCTCGTGTTCCCTGTTGGAATGTGGCAGGTAAGCCTAGTATGGCAATCCACATTTTTGTTTTTCAGGGCTCATATCCAGACTGAAGTACCCCGTGTCCCAGCACCAGAAAAGTGCTCCTTCCACAGCTGGCCTTGGCTATGGTAAGCCAGCCTGGGCTGGCTGCAGGGTCTGTCCCTACTGGCAGCAATTTTCCAGGGCTGGGATCCTGGCTGTTCCATGGCAGCAGGGCTCATAGCATTCCCAGGAATCACTTCTCTACACTCCCTTGCCCTCTGGTGACAGTACTGACCAAGAGACCCCACAATCTACCTTGCTCCCCATCCCATGAAGGAACAGGTCTCAGATTCTTCTGTGGATGTTTTTGTGGATGGTTTTTCAGGGAGCAAAAGCTCATGAGCTTTTCTTGGCCATGCTAGACCAGATGACTGGGAGCACCCTGTGGAGAGGTCACCTGCAGCCACATTATGCTCACACTCTGTCCTAGGGTCATGGGAGATCGACCCCAAGGATCTGACCTTCCTGAAGGAACTCGGCACGGGGCAGTTTGGAGTGGTGAAGTACGGGAAGTGGAGGGGCCAGTACGACGTCGCCATCAAGATGATCAGGGAGGGCTCCATGTCAGAGGATGAGTTTATAGACGAAGCCAAAGTCATGATGTAAGTGGTGAGCACAGTGCAGGTCAGTGCTGGGCACACCTTGGCAGAGTGGCTGCACTCCTGGGTGGTGTCAGGGACAGTCCTGGGCAATGTCACACTCTGCAAAATGCATCTGAGACTTTGTGCTGATTCCTTAGTGAGTTTTTCCACCGTCAGCTGGATCTGGAGCACCTTCCTTTCCCAAACTCTCTTTATTCACAGGTGCTTGCTTTGCTGCTTGGCCTTCTAGATGCTCAGAATTGCCTTGTCCCCAACACAGGAACCTGTCTCATGAGAAGCTGGTGCAGCTCTACGGGGTCTGCACTAAGCAGCGTCCCATCTTCATCATCACGGAGTACATGGCCAATGGCTGCCTCCTGAACTTCCTGAGGGAAACTCGGCAGCGGTTCCAGCCTGCTGAGCTGCTGGAGATGTGCAAGGATGTCTGTGAAGCTATGGAGTACCTGGAATCCAAGCAGTTCCTGCACCGAGACCTGGTAGGGCTGTGGCTGAAGGGCACACGTCCAGCTCAGCAACAGCCACAGCATGTCCTGGACAGGGTCCAGATAGTTCATCAATATGAGGAGAGGCAGCTCTGCAGCCTCCTCTGCAGAACACCTCTCTAAGCTTCCCTGCCCACCCATAGGTGGGATGCTCTGCAGTCCCTTCCCTGCAGGCAGGAAGAGATTGCAGAAAGGGCAGGACTAGATAGTTTTCCAGGAGATGTGAAATGCATCTGTGGCTGGGGCAGGGTTTGTGTTCAGTAGCACAGGCATCACTGGCTCAGACATGAAAAGAGACCTCCTCTTGACCCCCATGAAAAGCTGGGCCTGCAGTTTGTCAGGCTTTGGGCTAGCATTGCCAACTGGCCATCCTGCCATACCTGATTTCCTGGTGCTGCTTTGTTCAGGGAAAATCCCACGAGGGAAGTCGCTCCTCCACAGATAAACAGGATGCTTGGAGGCCTCTTTTGCTCTCTTGGCTGATGACTTTGTAGCTTGCCCCCACCCAGGTGAACTTACAGGACAAAGTGAAGTGAAGTGTTAAGTGGGTGGGGATGAGTTCAGCTGGTACAGGGGGATGGGAGAGGCAATATCAGGTAGGAGTAATTGCCTCTATCTCTCTATCCACAGGCTGCTCGAAACTGTTTGGTGAATGACCAAGGAATTGTGAAAGTATCAGATTTTGGTCTATCCAGGTCTGGTAGACATGTCTGTGTCACTTTTTTGTCTCAATCCCCCATCTCCTCCTTCAGTCTAGTCTTCACTTTAGTCTTTGCTCCCAGCATCCTCCAGCTCTGCTCTCCCATTGTCTTCTCCTGTCTTTCTGTTTCATCTGCCCGGCTCAAGCTTCTGCCTCTTCACTTTCCACTGTCCCTTTCTTACTCACCCCAGCCCTTTCCCCCTCCTCTTTGCATCTTCTTTCCCCCACCTCTAGTCTCCTGGCTGCAGCTTTCTCCCCACATCCCCTTTTTGCTGTGCCTCTGTGCCACCCTATCCCTTCCCCAATGTTCACTAGCACACATTTGTTTGCAAAGGGAGATTTTTGCCTGCTGAAACCCATGCTGACTGAAACCCCTGGTCACTCTGAGAGCTGCCCATTCCTTTCGGGCTTGGTGGGTTGCATGGAGGAGTGAAATGGGAAAACCAAGGCAGGCCCTGATCCATTTATCTGCTGCAGGTACGTTCTAGATGATGAGTATACAAGCTCCATGGGGTCCAAGTTTCCAGTGCGGTGGTCTCCTCCTGAGGTGCTTCTGTACAGCAAGTTCAGCAGCAAGTCTGACGTCTGGTCCTTTGGTAAGAGCATGGAATTAATGACTTGGAGGTCAGGAAGAGCACCCCAACAGCAGCGAACCCCCCTGCAAACTAGAGTCAGGCGCAGGCGCTCCCACACCACAAGCTCTCCTTGCCATTCCCTCCAACAGGCGTTCTGATGTGGGAAGTTTACTCCCTGGGGAAGATGCCTTACGAGAGGTTTAACAACAGCGAGACAACGGAGCACGTCATCCAAGGCTTGCGCCTGTACCGGCCGCAGGCGGCCTCGGAGCGGGTCTACGCCATCATGTACAGCTGCTGGCACGAGGTGAGTGGATCCCACCCCCAGAGACCCCCTCCAGCTGCCCCGGTGGGTGACGGGGCTCCCTGGGGTGCAGGGGCAGACCCGGTTCCATCACTGCTCCCCTCTCGCCCGGCAGAAGGCTGAGGAGCGCCCCACCTTCACCGCGCTGCTGGGCAGCATCCTGGACATCGCTGACGAGGAGTGCTGACCGCGGGCACTGCCCGCCGAGCCCTGCCCAGCGCTGGCACTGCCCGCCCGGACAGACCCGTGTGCCGGGCGGCACCGCAGCACTGCTGTCACGGACACGGCACGGGGGGACCTGGGGTCCGGGGGAGTCCAGGGATACCCATGGAACTCTATCACTGCCCCAGAGCTCCATCACCGCCTTGGAGCTCCATAACATGCCCAGAACTCAATCACCACCCTGAAACTCCATCACCGCCTTGGAGCTCTATCACATCCCCAGAACTCCATCACCACTCTGGAACTCCATCACCACTCTGGAACTCCATCACCACCCTGGAACTCCCATCACCACCCTGGAGCCCCATCACTGCCCCAGAGCTCCATCACATCCCTGGAGCTCCACTACATCCCCAGAGCTCCATCACAGCCCCAGAATTCCATCACACTCCGAGACCTCTGTCACATCCCTGGAGCTCCATCACATCTCCAGAGCTCTGTCACCGCCCTGGAGCTCAATCACATCCCCAGAGCTCAATCGCACCCCCGGAGCTCCATCACCCCTGGAGCCCCATGCCGTCCCCGGAGCCCCATCCCACTCTCCCCCCGCTCATGGACAATAAACTCCCCCATCCCGTCCGGGCTGCGCGGGTCCTCCCGGCCGGCAGGGGGCGCGCGCGGCGCGGGGCGCACGCGCGGCGCGGGCGGAAGGGGCGGGCGCGGCACCGGCGGCACGTGAAGGTCGCGGCGCGGCGGCACCGGGAGGGACCGGGGGGACACCGCGGGGACAGCGAGGGGCTCCAGGGCCGCCATGGACTCGCCGTCCGGCGCCGGGCTGGGCGGCGCCGACCCGCAGCTCCAGCGCTTCATCGAGGTGGAGACGCAGAAGCAGCGCTTCCAGCAGCTGGTGCACCAGATGACCGAGCTGTGCTGGGTACGGGAGGGGCGCGGGCGGCTCCGGGGACACGGCCGCGCTGGTGGGGCAGAAGGGCTGGGAGGCCGCGCAGAGCTGTGTCGCCGGGGGGAGGAGGGGGAGGCTGATGGGGACACAATGGAACCGCCGTGGGAGCGGTCCCGGGCCCGGTGAGCACAGGGAGAGAGGGAGAGGGGGTTGTCAGATGCGCCCGAGAGGATGAGGATCCCGGGGCGATGGGGACTCCCGAGGAGTTGAGGATCTGAGAGGATGGAGACCCCCAGGGGCTGAGGACCTCGAGGAGATGAGGATCCCTAGGGGATGGGGATCGCGAGGGGATGAGGATCCCGGGAGGACAAGGATCCCGAGCAGGGGGGTGACACCATCTCGTCCGAGGGCTGGCGATGCCTGGGGGCACGGCTCCGGTGCAGGGGGGACAGGGGGTGTCAGGGTCGGGCTGCGGTGCCCCCGGGACCAACAACGGGCCCCCGCTGTGTGTAGGAGAAGTGCATGGACAAGCCGGGCCCGAAGCTGGACAGCCGGGCCGAGACGTGCTTCGTGAACTGCGTGGAGCGTTTCATCGACACCAGCCAGTTCATCCTGAACCGGCTGGAGCAGACACAGAAGTCCAAGTCGGCCTTCTCGGAGAGCCTGTCCGACTGAGCTGGACCCAGCCCCTGCCAGGCCGGGCCTGGCCCAGGCCCACTCCTCCCGAAGGAGCCAGGATCAGCTCAGGGGGTTAGGATTTAATTAAATGCCATCTCGGGGAAGCTGCAGCCAGATGAGAGCCCACAACAGAGACACGACGCTCCACGCCGGGGTGATGTGCCGCTCCCGGTGGCTGCCTTTGTGCTGGGACCCTGCACTTGGGACGTGCCCCCTCGGCTGAGGAGAGGGGTGGTGATGCTCATTCCATGGGTGTTTCCAGTGCTGATGTGAAGCTGGGCTCTGGGTGAGGCCAGCCTGTGGTTGCTGCCTTAAACAGTGCTGCAGAGACCAGCCCTCCTGGGTACGTGCTGACATCCCCCTGGGCACCATCCCAGGCTGGGACAGGCACCTGAGCCAGAAGAGCTCCTCGGGAACAGTGATCATCCCAGGCAGTGTCACCGCTGGAAAATACTGTCAGGCTTCCGTAGGTAAATCATTCATATGCCCAAGTGACCAATTTTCACACTGCAGCAAAACTCTGTCAATGCTGACTTGCTCCATTAACTGCTTTCCCTGGGTAAATGTAATAAATAATAACTGGGTCAATTTTTAACATGAGATTCTCCTTTGTTCAGGTAGATCACGGCTGAGAATGGAAAATCTGGCCTTCTTGTCACTCCCCCTCCATCCCAGTGATCCTGTTTGTTGTAAAATTAATAGGAAGAGGGCATAATTGTCTTTGGCTAGAAGGGGTTTTTTCTCAGTTTTGATTTGTTGCTGAATTAATTTGGTCCCATAAATCAAACCTGTTTCTGGGAGAGTCTGTGGCCTTCCCCCTTCTTCCCTAAAGGTTTAACAGCTCCTGCTGTCCTGTAGTTTCTTTAGAGAGACTGAAAGCAGGAAATAACTAACCAGCTGCTTTATCACCTCGTGCACTTTTACCTGTGGAGGTCGCTGGTGGGAGGCCCGTGGGTGTGTCTTCTGGACCTCTGCCCCAGGACACAAAGAGGAGCTTCTAACTGGAAAAACAACCAACAACTGATCCGCTCTCTGGGAAGGCAGTGTGGCTCTGGGAAGCCTGGGGCTGGACAGCACCTGTGAGTGGCTTGTGGCCAGCAAGCCTTCCTGGGAACAAATTCAGGATGTGTTAAACAGCTGTGCTGATATAAACCCACATCAGTGAGGACACAGCTGTCTGGTTATCTTTCAGAAACTTACCTCAATAGCTAAGGACTAGGTTCCCAGAGTAAGTGGTTCCCTCTCCTGTCCTAACTTGAATTTCTCTGGAGCATTTGCAGAGTTCTTCCTACCCCTGTGATTCTTCACACCTTTCAGCTAGCCCAGCTCTCGGTACAAATGTATCACTCACCACTTGAGGAACTGAACAGATCAGTTTTTAATAGAATACAGTAAGCAGGTGCTTCATCAACCTGCACAGCAGATGTTGCATGAAGAGGTTGGTCCCTCTGAAGAGCCACAGCAGCATGTGGCAGCACCACTGAAGTTTCCCAGTTTGGGCTGTATTCTGTTCTTGGATGTGAATCTGTAAATAAATTCTAGCAGAGTGAGCAAAACAAGTACTTGACAGAGGAATCTTTAATTACTATTCTGTGTGTGTCACCTTTCAAGCCAGACATCCATCTTCTCTCTGTGTAACCTTAGCACCATGTTAGATCATTTTGTAGCTGTTAATCCTGTTTTTAAAAAATGCTACAAGGCCTCCCCAGAGGTGTGGTGTGCCATGCAGGGTTAGCACTGTGTTAGTGCTGCAGGTCTCTGCACAGCCAGGTTCTGGGTCCTGATGAGGGCAGATCAATTCTTCACGTAAAAGAACAGCGAAGAAGCACAGGATCCAAGGAACTGGGCGCTTCCCAGGGCTCCTGTCTGGAGCCACAGGAGGCTGCTGGCTCTGCCAGACTCCTGTCAGTGGCACATCACCCATGTGCCACCTGGGACAGGCAGAGGGTGACTGCCAGGTCCTGCTAGTGCAGCAGCAGCTGAGGCAGCATGTTCAGCCTTGGCAGTGGGAGCAGAAAGCCAGCAGTTCACAGGCATCCTCACACGCTTTCACTTCTCCTCCTCTGCGCTCTGAGAACCTTTGTCCTCTGAGGGCAGCAGAGGCTGGTGCTGACAGGACTGGTGTCTGTCTGCACTGCTCCATGGGGGATGTAGGTCTGCCCTGCCTGGCTGCAGGAAGAGGGGCAGGAGGCTGGGGGTGAAGGGCATGTCCCTGAAGGCGTGCAGGAGGAAGATGCCAGACACGATGGTGAGGAAGCCGCTGATGGAGCCGACGACGTTGTCCAGCACCATGTGCTGCCACTCCTTGAAGAGGATGGTGGAGCACGTCATGACTGCTGTGGTGAACAGCACATAGTAAACGGGTGTGACCACAGATGTGTTGAAAATGTCCAAGGCTTTGTTCAGGTAGTTGATCTGGATGCTGATGCAGATCACCAGGCACACCAGGAGCACCCAGCCCAGTGGCTCTTTCAGGACTGGCTTCCCAGAAAACAGTTCTTTGAGGGCAATGCCCAGGCCTTTGACGCAGGATACAGACAGTGAGCCAATGGCAGAGCAGACCAAAACATAAACCAGCACGTTGCTCTGTCCATAACGGGGTCCAGCCACAAAGATAAGCAGAAGGGAGCTCACCAGGACACAAACAGCAAATGCAATGAATCCTTGGGGAAAGAATGAAAGAGCTCTGTCAGAACACAGTGACAGATGTAACTGGACAGCAAGCAGAGACAGAGGACGGGGTAACTGCCCCATCAGTCTGTCTTTTTGGCCTCCATCTGAAAGGAATGGGGTTGGGAAGCCTGAGCAAAGCTGCAGAGCCAGCAGCAGCTCTTTAACAGTGCAATCACAAGTCAGGCTGTCAGATATAGCCCATGCTGGTAGTGGCAGGGGCACAGCCAGGCTCCAGGGCACTAGCAGTGGTGGGAGGCTTGTTCTGCAGGAGGCCCAGGAGGGTGGCAGAAGGCTTGGGAAGCTCTGGAGGCTGTGGTGTGATAAAAAGGAAAGTGCCACGTAACAGGAGTGCGAGGCCCTGCCAGAGTGTTCCTTCTAATGAGCAGCAGCATCTACCTGTTACTCTGCTTTGCTCTTCTGCCTGTGCTTCCTTCCACCATCTCTTGTGGCTTATTCTGCCATTTGTGCTATTGCCCACATCAAAGCCTTGCAACTTGATTTACCCTCTGACATAAGCACCAAGACTACCAGATCTTGGATGTAACTCATTGATTTCATTCATCTTTGCCTGAAGGTCCTCCTCTGCCTTCCCTCAGCCACACCACTGCCACCCTTGTGTCCAGGAATTCCCTCTCCTATCCTGGCACTGCCACAGGCCAACCCCTTCTGCTGACAGCTGCACCTAATTCCCCTGCTCTTCAATTTTTGCATCTATACCTCATAGACAGTAAAATAAAAAGCCCACTTGGTAACTGCTAATGATTCCAGTTCTGTCTGCAGGACAAGAAACACCTCCATTACCATTTAGTTCAGTCCTTACTAATCTAGCCAAGTTGTGTCCCACCTTCTACTGTCAGTTCTGAGCCTGAAGTTGACAGGACCCCTTTTATTTTAGTACCTGGATCTTTCAGCTTCTCTGCCATTGACTCCAGGCTGGAAACCTCTTCTTCCTGTGGAGCATGGATCACCATCACAGTGGAGCCCAGGATACTCAGGATGCAGCCAATCTTCCCATGAACATTCAGCTGCTCATTGAGGAAGGTGGAAGACAGAACTGCACTGAAAGATAGAAAAAACCCACTCAAAACTAATTAAGGCAAGAGATGGGAGTACCTGAGGGAAGAGAGGAAGGAAAGCAGAGCACCTGCTTTCATCCCTCAGGAGGTGAGGTGAGGAAGTTTCTGAGGCTACTTACCTAACAAGGACACTTAGAGCACCCAGTGGAGTTACCAGTGTTGCAGGAGCAAAGGCATAGGCAGCAAAATTTGCAGCTTCTCCAACTCCCACTGCAAGAGAAATTCTGTTGGGTGAGCATCGAAGTAGGAGCAATTCACCATAATACAAGTTTGAGTCTGGTCAGAAAAGCCTCGGTTTCCACCTGAGCATCCTGTGTTTCTCTGAGGTATGTCATGCAACCGGGAAAGAACAGCACCAGCAAGAACAACCAGAAGCCCCACACACGTTCTCTTGGGAAGGGAAGGCTTAGTGTTATGCATGGTGATCCTTGGTCACATGTGCCTATACAGCAAGCAGCAACCACAGGAAACTATTGCCACAACAGCCACAAAGCTGAAAGGAGTTTGTATTTCTAAGAGGTGTTCTTCTCCTGGAACTGCTTTTACAGCTTTTTAAAGGGTAAATCAAGTACAGTTGGTTCTTAACATTGAAAGGTGTGAAGTGGAGCTGCTGAAATTGCTGTAGCATCAAACACTGCTGGATGTTCTGTTATCACAACATTCTCTGTGCAGGCCACTTCAGAAGCACTCAACCCAACCCAGCTAGACCAGCTCCTCAGGTCCTGCTTAGCAGAGAAACCTGGTAATGCACGAGACTTAAGGATATTTTAGAGTTAAAATTAGATCAGCATCATCCTCAGACACTTGGATAAAAATCAATCAAACAATGACCATCATAATAAAACATGAAAGTGACTAGAAACAACCATAAACACTCTTAAAAGAGAAGGCTGTGGGGTGACCTAATTGTGGCCTTCCAATACACGAAGAGAACTGGAGAGAGACTGTTTACAAGGGCATGTAGTGACAGGATAGGGGGGAATGGCTTCCAACTGGCAGAGAGCAGGTTTACATTAGATATCAGGGAGAAATCCTTTACTTGTGAGGGCAGTGAGGCCCTGGCACAGGTTTCCCGGAGAAGCCGTGGCTGCCCCATCCCTGGGAGTGTCCAAGGCCAGGTGGGACGGGGCTTGGAGCAGCCTGGACTAGCGGGAGGTGTCCCTGCTCGTGGTCCTTAAGGTCCCTGCCACGATCCATTCTGTCACAAGCGTGTCTCACCGCGGGGTGAGCGCGGTACTTACTGCACAGCAGCCCTGCCCACCAGAGCCATTCCCGCAGGTACGCGTGCCCTCCTTGCCCTGAGTGCGGAGGAAAGAGAAACAGGAAGCCTCAGATGAAGCGACACGGACGAAGCGACACGCGAGGCTCGCAGGTCGCGATGCCCGGAGCGGCCGTACCTGCCCTGGCGCGGCCGCGGCGGCACAGCCGGAGCAGCCCCTTCTTCTTCAGGACGAAGCTGCCGCCGATGAAGGCGCTGGAGGCCAGGGCCAGGGCCAGCCCCAGGCCGAACCCGGCCCCCATGGCCCCGGCGCCTTCCCCGGCGGGGCGGGGAGCGGCCGGGGATGGAGCGGAAGGGGCGGGCACCGGGCTCGGCTTCCGCGGGAACGGGAGCGGGCTCGGAGCCTCGGCGGCGGCGGGGTGAGCGCGTCTCGTCTGCCGAGCTGGAGGAGGAAGGATGAGCAAGGGCAAGGACGATGCCCCGCACGAGCTCGAGAGCCAGTTCGTGCTGCGGCTGCCGCCGGTGAGAGCCCGCTCGGTCCCGGCGCGGGTCACGGCGAGCTCAGCCCCGTTTGCCCGGCGAGCGCCGCGTCTGGGGGGTTTGGCGAGTCAGCGATGGGATCTGCGGGTCCGGCCAGGGACGTGGAAGCAGGCTGGAGGCTCTGGGACCGGGGTAGCCCGCTCCCAGTCTTCTGGACGGGTTTTCCAAGGCCTCCCTTGGAGAGGAGCTCCTGCCACACAGAGCAGGAGGCTCGGGAGATAACCGAGAGGATTAGGTTGTGGAGACTTAGCAAGTGCTGGCTCTACGGTTGCTGTGGCTGTAAGCGGCCTTGATGATATTGGTTAGATGCTTGAAGCTGAGAGTCTGTCTTCAGTGGTGCACAGTGACAGGATGAGGAGCAGTGGCCATAAAACAAAGCACAAGAAGTTCCACCTCAACGCAAGGAAGAACT
Organism: Pseudopipra pipra; assembly: GCF_036250125.1. Taxonomy (NCBI): domain Eukaryota; kingdom Metazoa; phylum Chordata; class Aves; order Passeriformes; family Pipridae; genus Pseudopipra; species Pseudopipra pipra. The sequence goes on from NC_087561.1 coordinate 2,543,580, forward strand.
TCTTTGCATTGAGGGTGGCAGAGCACTGGAACAGGCTGCCCAGGGAGGTCGTGGAGACACGTCTGTCTGGAGACATTCCAAACCCACCTGGGTGCCTTCCTCTGTCACCTGCTCCAGGTGACCCTGCCTTGGCAGGGAGGTTGGACTGGATGATCTCCAGAGATCCCTTCCAACCCCAACCATTCTGGGATTCTGTGACTGTCCTGCTGAGACAACAAGGGCTTGGTGCAGGGAGCTGTAACTTCCCCAGCTCTACGTTGGTCTGGCAGGTGTGTCTGTCGGGGCCCTCACACCACTGTGTCATGCCAGGGCTATGGAGAGCACCAGGAGCAGCAAAGTCACAGGACTGACGGGATGTTGGGAGGAGGGTGCAGTTGTCATCGTGGCTCTTTCAGTTGCCATTCTGCATGGGGCTAGCAGGTGTTTAAAGCTGGGTGGGCTGTGCAGAAGCCTTTGGGGATTCTTGGAGGAAGCACACCCTTTCCTGAAGTAAGTGTGTCCAACCTTGCCAGGAATATGCCTCCACTGTGCGGCGAGCGGTCCAGTCCGGGAATGTCAACCTGAAGGACAGGCTCACCATTGAGCTGCACGGTGAGTGAGCAGCACCAAGGCATCTTAAACCTCCTCTGGCTGTCTGCAGGTGAAGCTGTGCCACTTGCATGTGTTGTCCTCTGGCGTTTCTGTGCCTGGGGATGTATTGCCCAGTGTGGCTGTTTAGCCACAGCACTGACCTGTTCCCATGGCTCTCCACAGCGGATGGGCGCCATGGGATTGTCCGTGTGGACCGGGTGCCACTGGCAGCCAAGCTGGTGGATCTGCCCTGCATCATCGAGAGCTTAAAAACCATTGACAAGAAAACCTTCTACAAGACAGCGGATATTTGCCAGGTATGGGCTGTCCTTCTCGCCTGCCCCAACAGCTTAATTCCTTGCTCCCCTCCCCAGGAGAACCTTTGCACACTCTGGCAGCTGGACATCCAGTATAACATGACCAGTTTCTGTATTCTCACAGTATTAGCAGTTTAAAATTCCCCATTCCGCTTGGTGTTTAGAAACCTCATTTCTAGAGCATGAAATACAATTGTCCTTGTGACAGCTTAACTGCTGCTGTGTCCAGCTGAGCTGGGTGTGAAACTGTGTTTCCCACACCCTGTGCCCCTGAATCCCTTTGGCTCACAACATTCAGTGGGCAGATACTGTTCCTTCACATCCTCGTGTCCTTGCCTTATGATAAACCTTTGCGTTTCTGTGGGGATTCCAGATGCTTGTTTGCACCGTGGATGGTGATCTCTACCCCCCTTTGGAAGAGCAGACTGTGAGCACTGATCCCAAGGCAAACAAGAAGAAGGACAAGGACAGAGAGAAGAAATTCATATGGAACCATGGCAGTGAGTAGAGATTGTGCCAAACCCCTCCAAACTCCTCCACCTCAATACCCCACGTCTGTGCAGGGTGCTCACAGCTGCCAGGTACTGGCTGTGCTGCTGCTCCATTTCCAGGGCGCTCTCTGCTGCTGAAGGGTCTCCTCCCTTCTGACATGCACTTCCCTCACTGGGCCATCTGCCTGACACGTGCAATCTGTTTCCTCTGTCACAGTCACTCTTCCCCTGAAAAACGTGCGGAAGAGGCGATTCCGGAAGACAGCTAAGAAGAAGGTGAGTTGCTTCTCCCACAGGTGCAGATGCAATACCCAAGGGATGGGAAGGCAGAGACATTAGAGCTGTGATTGTCTGTTGGTCCAGAAAACATGGGATTTCTTAACATTTCTGCACATTTTCTTGCCTGAGATGAGGGTGAAGGGAGGGTAGTAAATTTAAACACTTCTTTGAGTGCTTCTTCCATGTTTTCCAAGATGCTCCTGAGGGGCAGCATTGCTGCTGGACTTCATTCCTGTGGCTGCCTTGCCATAGCACATCTCCTCCTGCTCACAGAGAGGAAAGGAAGGGAGACTCGCATGGAAATGAGGCTTCACTCATTCCTGCTTTCCCAATCTTCTCTCTCTGCCTGGCCCTCTCCCTTCCCCAACAGGCAGTGCTACAAATAGTACAACTGTCACTTCAGCAGGGGGAGTGACAACAGATGGAGCTCAGAGACTGTCTCTGTGCATATGCACAAGCCAGGCAAGGTGCTGGGGAGATGCAGCACCCTGAGGCTGGGAAGACTTGTTCTTCTCTCCTTTGCAGTTTCTGAGAACAGGATGGAGTGTGATTTTGCATGACATTTGGGAAACAAATTACTTGAGATGTTCTTATAGCCCACAGAAGAGAGATCACAGCAGTAAGATTCCTGATTAATTTAAAAGTGAAAAAGTAAACCATCTTTTGAGTGAGATCAGAAGGAGTTGAGCTGACCATCAACACCTCAAGGACTTTCTGCATACACATGGACAGTCTTATTTCATAAGTAGCATGAGCAGAAAAACGAGAGCACACAACCCACCAAGGAGCTCTGTACAGAAAAAAGAGGGATTGTTTTAGGGGAGTGCACAAATTACTTTTTGGTTGAGCATAAACAAATGCTGAGCAGAAAGCTCTAAGAGAAGAGAGCCTTGAAACAGGGCTCTGTCCAGAGGTGTGTTGGGGTTGACCCGCACCAGCAACATGCACAAGGCATTTAACAGTGTCTCTGTTCTCTTTCCCCTCTCTGGCCCAGTATATTGAGTCTCCTGATGTGGAAAAAGAGGTGAAGCGTCTCCTGAGCACCGATGCCGAAGCTGTCAGTGTCCGTATCCTTTCAGTGGGGAAAAAAGCTCAAGAGTGGGACAGGACACTGTGTGACCTGGGGGTTCTGGAAAGGACAGACAGATTGAGCTCTGCGTGGGTGGGGGAGACTGGGAGATAAGTGCACAAGAGGCACTGAATTTTGGGAGCCTCATCTTTGCCATGTTCAGAGCTTATTGTTTCCTCATGGTGATCTTTCTTGTTGTGCTGAGCAGGAACTGTAATAACAACAGAGGAGAAGTCATCAAAAAAAGGAGTCTGGGGTGTTTCATCCTGGGTATCCTTAGCTACAAGGCCAGACTTGCTGAAGGGGCAGTGATCTCCTGCAGTTTTTAGCATTCTTCCATCATACCACATCTTCCACGTTCCTCTTTTCCCCTTGACTCACCTGTTCCTGCTGTCAGGCTGGGAAGTCATTGCTGAAGATGAAACAAAAGAAGTGGACAACCATGGTTCACTCACCAGCCTGGACATCTCTTCCCCAGGGATGTCGGGACACAAGCAAGGCCACGGCTCCTCAGGTGCAGTGGGGAGGGCTCTTGTTTTCTTCCCACCTACTAAGTGATGTGGTCCCTGGCGGGCAGAGGGTGCTGGGAGGTCATCAGCTGTGTTTTAACTCTTTTTCCCCCACCTAGAACACGATGAACTGCGGGAGATATTTAATGATATCAGCAGCAGCAGCGAGGACGAAGATGAGAGGGATCATCATGACGACGAAGACCTGAATATCATGGACACTGAGGAAGACTTGGAGAGACAGCTGCAGGACAAGCTGAATGAGTCTGATGGGCAGCAGCAGGAGAATGAGGGGTCCAACCAGATTGGTGAGTGGGTGGCAGAGCACAGCAGAATTGTTGGGATGCCAGGCAGGCTGCACTGCCCAGCTCTGCTGCTGCTCTGGGTGTGAGCTCACTCTCCCTTCCAGCCATAGGGATCCAGAAACAGATTGACAATCTGAAAAGTAAACTCCAGGAAACTCAAGACAGGAGGAAGCGCCAGGAGGATCTCATCATGAAAGTGGAGAACCTGGCCCTCAAGGTGAGAGCTCTTCTGGAGTCTCTTCAAGTCCTCTGCTTAGCACTGGCTTGCCATTAGATCCAGCAGACTGATTTAGCTGCTGCCCTGGAAAAGCCAGGGGTCTTTGCATGCTGGATTAAAAATAGTTATGGTGTGGTCATACACACTCCAGCATTTCCCTGTGGAAGCAAAGCAGTCTGTGGAACTGGAGGAGATAAGGGGGTGTCAGTGCAGCTTGGGGCTTGCTGCACTACTTGACATGTTGTGCCAGCACCCATTCAGTTGAGATCACATTGGTAACTGTGCTTTGGCATGTTTGTCTCTACAGACCCGTCTCCAGGCTGTCCTGGATGAGTTCAAGCAACAGGAAGAGCGAGAGAAACAGCAGGTGAGGAAGCTCCCACAGTGGAGTGGAAAGTACTGGGGCACAACGTGGTTCTAGGCTTGGCCTCTGACAAAGTTTCCCCAATCCTGTACCACACCAGCTGCTGAGAACTCCAGTATTACAGGTCAGGTGGGGTTGTACCTCACCTGTAGTTGCATGGAGCTTCCTGAGGCACAAGGAGATACAGGGAGTGGGTTGACTGCAGCCTTCCTTCTGAAGGAGCAGTGAGCCAAAACATGTCCAGTCAGCAGTCTAAAGCTGCCAGGATTGCTGACACTCAGACCCACTGGCATCCATGTACCAGAAAGGCAGTGGCTGTAGACTCTTGGCAGATTTCCTGCCTGGGCAGCTTTGTTCCAGCCAGGTACCAAGGCAGGAGGTTCTTTCTCCCAAGTTCCTGTGGGCAGTGTCAGTTCTGTTCCAGAGGTGCCCAGGCACAGCTCCGGGCAACACACAGGCAGAGCAGCCACTGGCACAGGTAGAAGATCTGCAGGAACACAGAAATGCTGAGGCTGGGGCTGCCCAGAGTCCCAGCCATGCCTGACTGTAATTCTCTCTCCCTCTTCCCAGATGGCATCCCTGCAGGAGCAGCTGGAGTCCCTCATGGAGAAATGAGGAGTGGGCTTGGGTCTTTGTAACTGTGAGCAGAGCTGAAAGTGGTGGTCACCTGCTGTGCCGAAATCTTTGCTTTACTCACACACTTCTGCTGCCAGAAGTGCTGCTGGGCAGTGCTAGAGGTTCCATGTCCAGAGCTGCTTCCACATCCATTGTGCTGGGTTTGGCTGGTGGAGCTGAAGAACTGGACTGTGCCTGTGAGAGCAGCCAAAGCACCGAATTTACTGTAAATACTCACTGATCTCCCTGGGACAGCACAGTGTTGGTTTCTGCATCTTATTGAATCTGGGGCTCGATGGGCTGTGGCCTGGTAGGAGCTTGTTCTTGTGTTTGAGGAAACTCTAAGCAAACTCTAATAAAGTACCATTTCCAACCCTGCTCTGTTCCTGTGTGGTCTCTCGAGGGTCTGGCTACTCACAGCCCCTGGCAGGGAGCTGTTCCTGGGCACCTCTGGGGCACTGCTGGGCTCCTTCCTCAAAATGCTCCATGTGGGGCTGGGTCAAAAGTGACTATGTGCCATCACTCTGGGGGAGGAACGAGGGCCTCCTGAACAGGGAGTTTCTGTAATTCCTCACAGACTAGGCAGGCAAATCCCAGATTAACCTGACAGGGTGGGAAGAGGATTAGAACGGTGGTTACAGGAGGCAACGGAGGACACTGGGGGCTTCAGCAAGTGTGTGCTACGGCGGGACACCCCTCTCACAACCCAAAGGGCAAGGGAAAGGGAGAAGGCTTCCAAGCACTGTCCCCTGCACAGAAAGGAAAAGATCAGCAGCAGCCCTGGGAGATGACAGCTGTGTCCAGATAGCCAAGAGAGATAAGCCTGAGGAAGACGTGGAGCTCAAGAAGGGCGAGAGCGTGCTCGCGTGCACGTGCCTGTGAGCTGCTCCTGGGGGCTGGCAGGAGCAGCCATGGAGGAAACCTACCTTCTGAACGTGGAAGGGGTCAAAAAGAAGATTCTGCATGGAGGCCATGGGGAGCTGCCAAAGTTGCAGGATGGGAGCAAGGTAAATTGTCTTTGTTTGTTGTTCCCCCAAGGTCCTGGGAGAGGGAGTGGGTCTGACACCACCAGTCCTGCCCATTACAGTTCATAAGCTGAGCTCCAGGTCTGGAGTACAGCGAGACCCCTCACAAGAGAGTGTAGGAAGGGCTGGTTTGGGCACAGGCAGCCACACTGCCCACGGCCTTACCTTGCACTGGGCCTGTGACACCTCCTCCCTCTGTCCTGGTGCCGTTAGAGCTCAGCAGTCCCCATGAGTCGCTGAAATTTGCCTTTCCTGCCTTTCCTCCTCAAGCAGGAGTGAGGTGAGCCAGTGGGTTGTTCTTGGGAGATTCCCCAGACCCTGGGTATGGGCAGATCACTGTGGGTTCCACCAGGTCCTGATGCATACTGCGAGAGCACCCTCTGTACTGGACTCTCCATAGGGGGATCCATAGGGAGCAGCACAGATGGGCATTAAGATGCTCCACCATCCACCTGCTGTCTTCGGACAAGTGGGCAGCAGTCACAACCTCCTGCTGCAGGGGGAGAGCTGCCAGTCAAACCAGCACATTGCTGGGAGCAGGCTTGACCCCACAGCTCAGGTCGTTGGACTGCCAAGGGGACTGAACACTGGGCTTTCTCCGGGGCAGTTCACCTTCCACTTCCAGACGCTGAAGGACAACTTTGAGCGGACGGTGATCGATGACAGCCGGGAAGCTGGAATGCCCATGGAGATCATCGTGGGCAAGATGTTCAAGCTGGAGATATGGGAGACGCTGCTCAGCTCCATGAGAATTGGGGAGGTGGCAGAGTTCTGGTGCGACATCATTGTGAGTGAGGGGCCCATTTTCCTCCTTCCTGCAGAGCCAGGGCACAGGACCGTGCATCCCACAGGTGCTCCAGCTTTGTCTGGTGCAAGCACAGGGGGCACAGGTGTCACTTAGCCACAGGTCACCAGGGGGGCTGCCCCAGAGGAAGGGGCACAGACTGTGCCCATGCACTGAGTGCTCCCCCTCCCTGCAGCACACAGGCATGTATGCCCTGGTCTCCAGGGGCATGCGGAGGATCACAGAGGGACGGGACCCCCTGGAAGGGCAGAAGCACCGCTGTGGCATGGGCAACATGTTTGACTACCACAGCACGGGCTATGCTGACCTGGACGAGCTGCAGCGGACGCCGCAGCCCCTCATCTTCATCATGGAGCTGTTCCGGGTAAGGGGGATGGAGGGATGGCTGCCAGAGTGGGAACGGCCCGGACAGGCAGCTCAACTCCTCCCGCCCATGCAGGTGGAGGAGCCCTCAGCATACAAGCGTGACACCTGGGCCATGAACAAGGAGGAGAAGCTGGCAGCAGTGCCTGTGCTGCACAGCGAGGGCAATCGCCTCGTCCTCCGCAGGGAGTTCGCGCAGGCAGCCGCCAAGTACCAGGAGGCTGTGATCTGCCTGAGGAACCTCCAGGCCAAGGTGAGCCTCCTGAAACCCTGCCTGGGTTGTGCCTCAGAGCGCTTCCCTGTGGGTCTTGGGTGCCTGGGAGGGGATGGCCATAGCCCCGAAGCACCCAGTGTTTCTCCCTGGGGCAGGAGAAGCCATGGGAGGATGACTGGCTGAAGCTGGAGAGCCTGGTCACACCCCTGGTGCTCAACTACTGCCAGTGCCAGCTGGAGCTCGGCGAGTACTATGAGGTGCTGGAGCACACAACGGAGCTTCTCCAGAAGCACAATGGTACCTGTGCCCTGCATCCCACCCCCCTGCTCCTGGGGACTCTGTCCTCTGGATCCCCCATCCGTGGCAATGCTCATCTCATGTCCCTCTCCCTGTGATAGTACCTATGTCACCTGGATCCCCACATCCACTGCAGAACCCAGTTTCCCCTGCCTGTGACAGTGCCCACGACCCTGGTTTCCCCTGCCCACAATGGCACCTCTAGGTCCCACCACCACCCCACTTTTCCCCTTTCCCTGATGATTCCTGCACCCCCTGTGCCCTGCTGCCCAGGTCTCCCTGCCCTCCCTTACAGGTGTGTTCACCCCACGTCCCCCTGCTCCTCGTGCCTCATGTCCCTTGGTTCCCAGGGCCTCTCCAGCTCCCGTGGCTGGTGGCCCTGAGCTGCAGGACCCCCACTGGGGGCTCTTCTCTCCTGGCAGACAATGCCAAGGCCTATTTCAAGCGGGCAAAGGCTCATGCTGCAGTCTGGAACGAGCGGGAGGCACGGGAGGACTTTATGCGCGTGGCTCACCTTGACCCCTCCATGGCGGCCGCCGTGAAGAAGGAGCTGAAGCAGCTGGGGGAGAGGATGAGGAAGAAGCACGTGGAGGATCGGAAGCGCTACCAGGGGCTCTTCCAGTCGCCCCAGGGTCGGCGGGCCAGCAAGGGGAAGGAGAGCAGGGAGGTGGGTGACGGGGCACCTCAGGGGGAGGTTGGGGTTCAGGAGAGCCCTGGGCAGGGGGAGCAGGATGGAGGGACCCAAGGAACAGAACAACCAGGGGCTGCCCAAGCAGAACAAGGGACCCCCAGGGCTGAGGGTGAAGGGGTGGCATCAGAAGGAGAAGCAGCTCAGGGACAACCTGCAGGGGCAGAGGTGGAAGTGAGGGATCAGACAGGACTGGGGGAAGAAGTAAAGCTGGGCACCTGTGGGGCAAAGCCAGAGGGCCTGGGAACAGAGGAGGAAGATGAGAAAGAGGAGGAGGGAGAAGAGGAAGAAGAGGAGGGGGAGGAAGAAGAAAAGGAAGAAGAAAAGGAAGAAGAAAAGGAAGAAGAAAAGGAAGAAGAAAAGGAAGAAGAAAAGGAAGAAGAAGAGGAAGAAGAAGAGGAAGAAGAAGAGGAAGAAGAAGAGGAAGAAGAAGAGGAAGAAAAAAAGAAAGAAGAAGAGGAAGAAAAAAAGGAAGAAGAAGAGGAAGAAAAGGAAGAAGAAGAGGAGATGGAGGAGGAGAAGGTAGAGAGGGGGACAGAGGAGGAAGATGAAAAATTGGAGGAAGAGGAGGTGGAGAAGGTGGAAGAAAAGGAAGAAAAAGAGGAGAGGCAGGAGAAGGGAGAGAGGGGGGCAAAAGAGGAAAATGAGAAATTGCAAGAGGGAGAGGAGATGGAAAAGGAAAAAGAAAAGGAGGGAAAAGGGGAGAGAGAGGAAGAGAAGGTAGCAAAGGGAAAAGTGGAGGAGGACAAAGAGGAAGAGAGTCTATCAGCAGAGATAGAAAGGCTGGGTGTAGGGCAATGTGGGGCATCAGGGGGGACAGAGGCAGCAGGGATTGAGCAGGGGCTGGAGCAAGGAGCCGGTGGGACAGAGGAAGCTGGCACAGGGAGTGCAGCTCAGACTCAGCCAGACAGAGCCCCAGAGCCGGGGCCTCCCAGTGAGGGGCTGGAGCCAGCTGAAGGGTCCCCAGAGATGGAGGACATGGAGGATGAGACACCTGGAAAGGCTCTGGAAGAGGCAAGCTGCAGGGAGCAGCGAGCAGGCAGCAGATGAGAAAATGCTGGGGAAGGGAACAGAGAGCTTCACCTCTGGGGCAGCCAGAGAAGGGGGCAGTGGGCAGTGCAGTGAAGAGCAAGGCCAGTTACCCCTGCATGGGGGAAAGGCTGCTAGAGCACTGACAAGGAGACACAGCACAGGCAGCAGGGCTTCTGTGCCCTGAGAGGGAGCCCTGGGGCTCGGTCTGGCCCAGCAGTGACAAGGGAACAATGCTGTCCTAACCCTGCCATCACTGAGCCCACTGTCCCTGCTGTGCAGCAGTGCCCTCTGCACCCCTGCCCCGACTCATGGGCTCCAGCGCCTTTCAGCTGGGCGCCACGGAGCTTTGCTGGCTGAGAAATAAAAGCTCTTCCCTGGCACCATGTGCTGGAGTTGTTCCTGGACGTGACCGGCTTCCCTGATCATAGACCACACCTCCTGCCTTGCCCTGGAGCCCGTGGCACAGGGATGGGGCAGTTCGTGCTATTCCTGAAAGAGGCAGTTCAGGAGGTTGCATTTAAGCACCCACACCCATTTAAGCTCCTGAATCTCTCCTGTGTGAGAGTGTCCCCAAACTTCCCTGCAGTGGCACCATATCAGGACTTTGCCCAGCACCACCAGCCCTTCCAGACAGGGGTGGAGCAGGTCCAGCTAAAAAAGTATCAGTCCTGTCCAGGCTTTACCATCAGTCTGGGCTGCACCCTGCACAGTGGGGAGGGCCTGAGAGCCCCCAGCCTTACCCTGAGCTGCTCCTCACCTGAACTCCTCGCTGGGCACAGTGAACACGGGCAGCACTCAGGGCAGAGGCACCCGGACACCTCTGGGCACTGAAGATTTAATGCAGCTCCAGAAAGAAAGCATGGAAGGAGAGGACTGCCTTGCCTGCCCAGCATCCCACTGCTGTCCCACATCCTTCCCAGGGCTGAAGGGTTTCCTACAGCAAAAGTTCCTGGGTGAGAAAGAGGGACTGTCCCCACACAGGCCCTGTCCCAGCCCCCAGGCTGCCACATGGCTCTGGACAGACCTTGCTGTGAGAGGACCAAGAGGGTGGTTGGCGGACACACCTGTGTCTGAGGAACCTGGAGCCCTGCTCTCAGCTTCTTTTCTGCCTCAAGTGGTGTTGACAGCCAGGGTGACAGTGCAGGTTGTGTCTCAGCAGCCCTGCAGGAGCTGTGCCAGGGTGGCACAGCAATGGGAGCTGACTCAGATGAGATGCATGGATAGAAGAGGCCAGAGCACTCATCCAGGTCTCAGTATAAATACAAATTTATTCTCTTTCCAGAGCAGAGATGGCACAAAGCAGTGAGGACAGCAGCACCACAGTACATGGTTACCAGAGCATTAGCCAGCCTGCTCCCATCCCGTATCCCAGCTCCCAGACACAGCCCAAGTGCCCAACCTGGTCACCTCTGCTCCCCACACCTGGCACTGGGACATGCAGCTCTGCCCCCTTTTTCTTCTCCAGCTCCCCCCAGGCTGGATACTTCTCACCTCATCCTCAGGCCAAACCTCTCTCCTCCCCACACTGCACCCATCCTGCCATTGGGATAACAGAGGGGTCCAGCCAGGTCTCAGGGGCTGGCCTGTGGTCCCTCTCACCATGCTGACACACAGCATGCCCAAAGCCAGCCTAACACCAACACCACTGCTACTGCCCTCCTGCTGCTCACCCGGCTGTGAGAGGGGACAGCGAGGACAGCAACCCACACCACTGCCAGCAGACACTGTACACAACACGCTGAACACAGGGGCATAAAGGCTCACACCACCTCACCCCTGGTGTGGGCACTGTTCTCGTCTCTGCCAGCACACTGAAGCCAACTGCACAGCCCTGGGCCTGAGCACACTGCCCTGGTCCCAGCTTCCTTGAATACAGCTCACCACTGCATCCCGTCCCAGCCAGCAACAACAGCCCTGTCTCTGTCCTGGCACCAGAGCACCGGAGCCACCTCAGCCCCCATTCTCGGTCACCCCACAGCACCTGACTCTGCCTCTTTCTCGACATAACACAGCCAGACAGCCAGTATGAGGGAGCTTTTGGGACCAGGAGCCACCCCCACCCCCGAGCTGCCCTGCCAGCCTGCACAACAGCCCCCCTCCACTGACCCACAGGACTCACCTGCTTCCAACAGGGGCCTTCAGCCCCCCAGCTCAGCTCAAAGGCAGGGACAGCAGCCAGACAGCTGCTCCCAGGGGGCAGAAAGGAGGTGCCCTACCTGTCCTGCTGTGCACCTGCATCAGACCAACCCCAGGGCTGGAGTACGGCTGGAGAAACCCCTTCCTGCGGGAGCTGAGGCTCCCCAGGGATGGAGCTGGGTCTGTGCAGGACAGGCTCTCTGTGCCACGGCAAAGGCACAGATCCCCAGGAATCCAGGTGGGATGGAGAGCCTGCTGCGGGACCAGCCCTCCGAGAGCTCCCCTCGCAGCAGCCCTGCTGCAACACCAGCAACAGGGGAGGTGCTGGTTCCCAGGGGAGCAGAAGTTGGGCTGGTCTGAAAGTGAAGGGCAGCTACACTTCCAGTATTAGAATTTAATGGAGTGAGTCCATGAGAGTGTTTAAGTACAGAATATATAAATAATATATAGAAATATATGCACATTAAACGATAAGGCTCTGTTATAAAGACCCTCTCAATATAAGGCTACTAGCTGGGCTGAAGCTCTAACATGGACTCATCCCTACTCCATAAACCTCACAGACTCTCTCCAGGTGGTACGTGCCTGGCTGGCTGCAGAGCCTTGAGTGGCAGAGCTTGAACCATAAGGCTGGCAGCTGGATGCTGTTATAAAGAGTTATTTTAAAAACTGGGTGGCTCCAGGAGTGTTTTGGTGCCCATAAACCCGGAGGCTTCTGGGCAAAAATGAAGAGTGGGAGACTGAGCTCTGCATCCCCCTCAGTGCTGCAGGCAAAGGCAGCAACCCCTGGGTGCCAGGGGAGACAGGCAGTTTTCATGGCTTCAGTTCTTTCTTCTAAACCACTCCACCCAGGCTCAGACACTGTGGCCAAGTGACCAAGCCAGCCTCCTGGGAAGCCCACAGTCCCACTCCCGCATGGCCTATGTTCCCCTGAGATCTTCTGGAGCTGGCAAGCATCCTGCACAACCTGCTCAGAGGGAGTCTGTGCAAGGCCTGCTGCAGCACAGGGAGCATGGCATGGAGAGGAGGGGGAGGAAAGCAGCCAGGTAGCTGGTTAGGAAAAGCCTCTGGCTCACAGGAGGTGTTAGATAAGGGAGGTCATACCTGAAAGAGAAATAGACAGGTCAGGAAAATAGGACCCAGAGCCACCTGCTTAAAGGGGGCTGCTACAGAGCCAGCAGGATCCTGCTCAGGGATGGTGGGAAGTGGGCAAGAGTCTGCACAGGCAGACCACCACCTCGTGTTAGTGCTGGCACCAAGCTGTCTCCCCCAGGTGAAAGACCAAGTGCTGCTCCTGGACTGGAGCACAAGAGGGAACGAGCAGAATGACCAACACCCAAACCCACTGGGTGAGTGGAGTGCCTTCCACACACACATCCCCCAGTCTCCATCCCTGCTGGGAACAGCTGTCCATGAGCAGTCACGAGAGCTTCCATCATCGCTTCCATCTCACCAGGTAACTGGGGCCTCAACCTCTCCTGGAGGGGTCTGGACAGGGAGGAAGCCAAGAGGTGGCTCAAAGTGGTCACTACAGGCTGGATCCTGGCAGGTCTGTCCATCTTCACGGTGGGGAACCCCGCAGGGTGCAGGGTTTTCAGCAGGGCAGGAGGCTGCCTTGCACCTCATCTGGGGGCATCTATTTGGTCCATACTCTTGGCAGCTCTGATGGCTTCTCCTTGCAGGTGTGAAACCTCCTCCTCCTCCTCTCTGCTCCCAGGCCACGCACCAGTCCCAGCAGCACTGCAGCAGCAGAGCTCTTGGCTGTAAGCACTGGGGGTCATCAGCTGTCGCAGGGAAGCTGGGATCGGGGCAGGGCTCTGTGGGGAAAACCTCATCTGAGAGAGCAGCAAGAAGCGAGAGAGGAGGATTTCACTCAAGTACCTCGAGAGTTGGGGAAGGCGCTCCGCAGCTTCTCCATTATGTCTTCCAGGCACATGCTGACTTCCTGGGTTTTGGCTTCCACCTCATCTGCAGTGGAAAAGAGGGCAGGAGGACGTAAGCAGGCTCTCTGGACAGCTGCCTCACTGCCAGCACTCTGGCAGGGTGCAAGCAGCGTCCCCCAGCATTGGACCAAGGGAACAGGGCCAGGAGCTCAACCCAAACCCAATCCTCACCTGCAGCTTCGGTGTCAGGGGTGTTGTGCTCTTTCTCCTTTGCCTGGCTGCCCTCAGACTGATGTGGAGATGAAGCCAAGGAGGATGCTGCTGAGCCATTGCCATCTGACTCTGCTGGAGGCTGGAGTGAGAAAGGAGGTTGTTATAGTCCCCTGTCCTTTTCTTCCCCCAATTGTGACCATCCCTTTCTGCCATTGTCACAGCTCTGATATGGCAAAGCCCGCCCCAAGGACCCAGATTCTTGCTCTGAGCACACCTGCAGCAGCAGCTCCCTCAGCCTGTGCAGCTGGGACTCCAGCTGCTTGTTGTGGTCCTCCAGGATCTGCATGCGGGTCTCCAGGCGGCTCTTGTGCTGCCGGAGGATTCGCGCTTCCGCCAGGAGCTCGTCGTTGTGTGGGTCTTGCACTGATTCAGGGGAGCCTGTAGCCAAGGTTGGAGACTCCACTGCCTCATCATGCTGCCACTTCAAACGCCTCAGCTCTCCCTGGAGGATCCTGTAAGACAGTCCGTGTCAGCATCACCGCGCTCCTTCCCAGGGAGTGCTGGAAACACCCGGCAGCTGCACACGGGGGATGGCCCACGACTTGGAGACAAACCTTTGCCGCTTGTGAAGCTTGAGGATCAGGATGCTCCTCTGCAGGGCAGCCTGTCTGTGGCTCTGCCCCACTCAGGGAGTTCACAAACACATTTGCAAATGCTTCCCAAGAGTTTGAAAACAAGGGCAGGGAAAGCATCATCTCCTCTTGAGCTCATCTGCCCTGCCTAGAACCTCACCTCATGTGGTCCAGAGCAGCAGCACCACCACTGTTCTCAAGGGGCTCAGGGACATGAAATACAGAGTGCCCTGAACTCAACTCAACCAGTTTGTGGTTCAGGAAGGGAACAGTTCTGGGGATGTGGGAAGGAACATTTTGGGGAACAGAGTTATTTCCCTTCCTTGTAGTGCACACCCTCACTGAGCGCTCCTATGTGTTAGCCTGGACACCCTCCAAAACAGCCCACTCAACATCTCCAATCCCCACCTACAGATCCAGCAGCTATTCCCTTGCTCCACTCAGCTTCACCAGGCTTCTCCAGTCCCTTCCCCTCCTTAGGCTATAAGCCCCACTTTCAGAGCTGCCTGTGCCTCTACCTGTTTTCATCCTCTAAGTGGGCCAGGATTCGCTCCAGCTCTCCCTTGTCATCCATGTTGAGGCTTCCTGGAACCTGCTGGCTGCCCCCAGGCTCTCTGTCAGTGATGGGGCTGGAATGGCGTAGCAGATACTGGTCCTCATCCCTGTTGCAGCAAGGGGAGAAAGAGCTTAGTGAAGAACATCAGTCTGATGGGATTTGTGTGCCCCCGGGGAAGGACAGCCTGCAGGGAGATGGTTTCATGTGGGGGAGCTCATTCTGGCTGCTCCAGGCCTAGAGCTCAGAAGTGGCTCAGCATCCCTGGCTAGCTGGGGGTGCCCAAGAGCCTCTTACTCAAAGGGACTGGGAAGGAAAGCATTTCTGTGCCCTGGCTAAGCATGGATGGAGCCATAGGAGCTCTGACTCATCAGGAGGTGAGAGGGGAAAGGAGGCAGAACTCACAGGCTGTCATCAGGGGACAGGCTATCATTGAAGAAGGAACAGTTCTGGCTTTCCATCTCTGCAAGCCTAGAGGAAAGAGGAAAAGGTTGAGATATGGTCAGAGACACCCTGAATGTCTGCTCAGTTTACCCTCCTTATTTCAGCCCCTGCAAGACCCCTTTCTGGTAGGGTCTCCCAGCTGGCCTGCACAAGTTCTCCCCTCTTCACAGGCTCTACAGAGCTTTTTCTTTTTAGAAAACAAAAATACACTGCTGGTCTCATGACAGTCTCTGGAATAAAGGGCTGCTGCTGTGCAGTCAGCTCAGCCTCTGCTCTCATAAGCAAAAGAAAGGGGTGAAAGCATTCCAGGTCCAGCCTGGGGCATGAGCTACAAGTACAAACTCCTTGTCTCCTCAGGTCCCCATGGTGAGGGCAGAGGCACCACAAACCACAAGGCAGCAGCAATGGGAAGCTTGCAAGCAGCACTGGGAAGCTTGCAAGCAGCACTGGTGAGCACACAGACAGAGCAAGATATTGAGGGATCTCCCTGGTGAGAATCCAACCAGCAGCTCGTGCTGGGAAGAACAGGACAGTCCATGGAAGCTGCTGCATCACTTTGACACCTCCTGTCAGGTGCATGGTCTTTACTGCCAATTTACTTGGCATCAGCCACGTCCCAGGCAGGTTTGCCTGGCCCTGCCTGAGGTGCAGCATGCTGGGAAGGGTGGAAGGGGCTGCAAGCAGCAAGAGCTCACCATACATCTGCCCCCAAACCCCTCCACACCCATGGAAGTCATGCTCCATGCCCTGGTGTGACAGCAGTGCCCAGTGGTGGTACCTGCTGGCAAAGTGCTCGATCCGGGAGTGTGTGTCGGCGTGTGGCAGCATCGGGGAGGAGGCTGGTCTGGAAGAGAAGCACACTGGTCAGCAAGGCTTTGGAGAGGCTGCCCTGATCTCAACTGGGCTGAGAAGAGCCAGGGACAGGCTGGAGAGGGAGACTGACATCTCTGTTCCTTCAAGAACTTGGTGCTGTATCACCCTCAGAACAAGTGCCCCCTCCAGCCCGCCCATGGGAGCTCTGTCTCACAGCTGAAGTGCTCCTTCCACCCATGGAGCCCACCTGTCAGGCTGAGTCAAAAGACACAGCCCAGGGCACAGTCAACTCACGTCTCAGAGAAATCAGCCTCGAGTACAGACTGGACAGGCAGGTAACCCCTCTGTGGGTGCTTGCTGAAGTACTGCTTGGACCGAAACTTGTTCTTCAGCGTTGTGGCAAAGTCTCTCATATTCTCACTGGACGTGGTCTGCAGAGACACAAACATTACAAAAGTGCTGCTTAATGAAAAGTGGGGCAGCACAGGTCAGCTCTCACAGTAGAGAAGTCCCCTCAGGCTGGGGACAAGCTCCACAGAGGAAGAGGCACTAGGGGCACATGGAAGGAAGCTCTGTCAGGCTGACATGGGATCTGGCACAAGCCAAGCTGGGCACTGGTTGGTGCTGTGCATCCCTTTCGCTGTGAACCCCAGAATAACAGGGACACAGGCAACTCTCAGCATGCAGACGGTTAAAAAACTGTACAAGGGATTCACTTCTCGTGTTGTACCAGCCTAAACATCACAAGGCTGCTGCTGCCAGTGCAGACCTGCTCTGAGCCAGGACTCTGCCAGCCCTGCCCAGCTCCATACCGGGGTGTAGTACTCCATGATGGGGTAGTGCAGCTTGTTGCCCTTGCTGGCTCTGCCGGTGAGGAAGCAAGTCTGGCAGATATCCACATTGAACTGCTTCAGGCTCCGATACCTGGAGAGGCCAAGAGGCCATAGGGAGACAGTGGAAGTCAGTAAAAACAGGCAAGTTTGAAGCCCAAGAAGAGGTCAGCAGGAGGGCACAGAGGTAGCCTGTGTTGCTCTCACATCCCAGTGACCCACGGTGCTGATGGCTGAAGTCCCAGAAAAGCATCCTGCTCTTTCCCCTTAGCTGGCCCCAGGTCTGCCCTGCCCAAAACACTGCTGGCTGCAGAGCTCTAGGTTCCCCCAACAGCACAGAACAAACTCTGCTCACTCCTGCAGGACACCATGCCCTCCCCTTGGGGGCCCAGGTCCCATATCACAACCCTACCTGAAGCCCTTGATGGGGCACTGCCGGCAGACGGAGCACTTGGTCTGGTGCTTCACCTGCTCGGCCATGGTGACCCGGTGCAGCACAGCCAGCCACACCATGGACTGTGGCTCCAGGTTGGCCCACTCCAGGAACTGGGACGCCTCGATGGCAGGCTTCCCGTTGCTCTGGGGAAGGCAGAGGAAGGGGCTGCTCAGAGCAAGGACCAGCCATGAGGGACACAGGTCCCTCTGCACCCCTGTGAGCCTGTCCCCAGCACGGCTGCTGCGGAGGGACGGCGTGGCCGTGGCCCTGCACTCACGAAGCGGAAGCAGCTGCGGATGCTGGGCTCCACGTTGCTGCCCCCGAACGCTGCCACCTCCCCGAGCTGCCGTGGGACCTGGATGGCCTCGTGGAGCAGGACACCGAGGTGCCGCTGGTCGCACAGTCCCCCAGCGTTGGCCACTTGGCTGAAGAGATCTGCGGGCAGGAGAGACACAGCCTGGCTGATACCCAGCTGATCCCACACCCTGGGCAGGAGACAGGCACGGGGAGCAGCGTGTGGGTGACACCAGGGGCCCCACTGATCATCTCCAGCAGGCAGCTCAAATAAGAGAAAATAACCTTTACCCTTATCCTTCCAGCTCTCAATAACCAGGGGTTTAGCGTCTTCTTGGGACAGAGGTTACACACCTCATTTCTTTAACAGCCACAGCTAGCCTGTCCTCTATGAATTGGCCCAATCCCTTTTTTTAATCCCTTGGTGCTTCCTATGCCACCTCCTCCACAATATTCCATGGCAGAGTACCAGGGCTAAAATGCAGCAAGGAGAGCAGCTCCCTTTAACTCGTCTGAAACCTGCTTCCCCAACATGCACCCCCGGGTTTTTCCCCTTCTGGGAAGTATTGGATAACTGTTGCCTGTGTGCCTTTTCTGCTCTGTTCCTTACAGTGCCATGCAAGCAAGAACACTGCAACACCAGTCAGTCTGCAAAAAAACCTCCTCCTAATTTAGGTGGCGTAGGCCCAGGGAGGGAGGGAGGGAGAGGTGGCAATGCAAGTAGCTTAGTCACTGCAGGAAAGATGTTTCTTTGCTCTTCCTGGGCAAAGAAGGTCTAAACCAGAAAACAAAAGCACTCCTGGTTTCCCAGGTTACTCCACACCATTTTCTGGGGTAGGGAGACAAGGGACTCACACTGAAACTTCTCCTTGACCTCTGTCCCACACAGACACGCAATGCCTGTCTTGAAGGAGAGAGCCCTCATCTTCCCACTGCGGCCACTGCAAGGAGAGATATTGCACAGGTGTGAAAATGCTTTGGAGGTTGGGTTTGGTTTTTTTTTTTCAGGGGGGTCAGCAAGGCAAGCACACACCAGGCAGCCCCCTCACTAACAGCCAGAGCGTTTTTGGCAGCACTCCCAGCCAGAGAAGCAGCACAGAGGTCTCCTTCCAAGCGTGGCAGCCCCACAGCTCAGGGGGGCCCTGGAGGAGCGGTACCTGTCAAAGACGTTCAGCAGCCAGTTGAGGCTCATGTCCACGCAGAGGGGCACGTTCACCAGGATGCCCCGCTCCTCCTCCAGCCGCTCGTAGAGGGCGGTCAGGCAGTGGATCACCTCCACCACGTCCATCGCCCGGTCGCTGGGCTGCAGGTCGTGCTCGTTGAAGATTTCCAAGGCTGTGGCCAGGGTCACCATGTCCACTGCACAGAAAGCACAGGCAGAGGGAAAGAGGGGAAAACGGGACAGGTGAGAACCAAGAGGGGAGAGGTGCAGCCCTGCCCTGACCTGGGGCAGTGTGAGTCCCACAGCAGCGGGAAAGATGCTGGCAGGATGGGCACAGCTCCTAGAATTTCTCTCCTGTTTGTAAACCTCTCCCAAAATACTACATCTCCACCTTGAGCCACCATTCTCTGTGACCTTCCTTCCTCATTGATGTGTCCACCCATGGAAGGCTCTGTGCAGAGCCCTGTGCACCCAGAGCCAAGCTCTCAGCACGTGCCATGTCCCTGTGGAGCTGGTGTAGGGAGGTGAGGGGGCACAGAGCTTCACAGACCCTACCAGCAGCTGCCCAGGGGTGGATCAGTCCTGTCTCCAGCTCTGACAGGGTGTAGGAGTTAAGGCGCAAACCCAAAACAGGGCTAGGACAGCGTGAGCTACCCTGGCTGCCCTGCTTTCAGAGCTCTGTGGCTGCAGGTTGTATGTGCTACTGCATTTAGCAGCCAGTAATCTTTCTTTCCAGAAAGTCTTTCCATTTCCAAGACCACTTATGATCTCAGAGCCCATTGCCACACTCTAACTTCATTCTGTGGAAAAATCCTCCCTTCTTCTGTCAAAACTGCTAGACTTGCACTGGGTACTCCCAGTTCACATGCCAGTGAGAATTGCTCCTGCTCACCCTCGTGTCCACACTGCCCACAATTGCACATGGCTCTGATCTGTCCCCCACTGCCTCTTTCCTACATGGCCACTCCACCAAACTCCTTGCCATGGGGAAGCTGTCTTGACAACTTCCTTGCCCTTTTCTCAGGTATGTCTTGAATAAGGAGCACTTATTCAAGTCATTTCTGGGCTGGAGAGGAGGAGCCAACACAGCATGTAAGATGCAAAAGATGCCCAAGCAGCATGTGGAAGAGCTCTGCTTTGTTCTTTGCCCTTTTTCTGACCACACCCTGTGTTTCTGTAGCCGCTGCTGCATGGACACCTTTACAGGATGGCAAAAGACAACTGCTGCTTTGCTCCATTTGTACTACACCAGCCCCAAATGTCCCCAGATATGGCACAGCCTGCTCACCACAATGTCAGGAAAATACTCCACGGCCAGGGTTCAACTCCCTTGAGAATCTAACCTCCTCTCACCCTCACTCTTTGCCTTCTTCCAGGCCTTTCCCAAGATGTCAAGGAGCACGGGACCCCACTGTACCTCTTCCATGTCAGGAACAATTAATTCAGGAAAAACCCCCTCATCTTGTTGCTGGTTAATTTTGACAGAGACTTAGGTGAGAGGCCCTGTCAAAAGCTCTAAGCAGCCAAGGATGCTGCATCTATCAGATTCCCCTCTGCCTGCTTGCCAACTCCCCCGGAAACTCCTCAGCAGTTTCCGAGGAGCACCTCCCTCTGGGAGAGCTGGGCATTGTGTTGAGCTCCTATGGCATTATATTCACCTGGCTATTAATCCCCCAGCTTTTACCAACAGTGTAGACTTCAAGTTTATTAGCTCCCTTCCTCCTCTTCCAGCAGTGAAGCCCTCTCTGCCCCTGCCAGTGTGATTGGTTTCTGCTCTCTGGTACATCCATGACTTCTCTGTGCTCGATCTGAGCTACTTGGTGAGCCCCTGTGTGATCCCACAGCTTTGTAAATCTGAGCTGGACCACTTTGTTCTCAAATCCCTTGGACTAACACCTGCCTCTGATATATTTCCACCCTAAGCCTGTAAAGAAAGGCACTGACACAGACTGGTGAATTTGCTCGGCTTTCCAGCCATGGGCTGCTCTTCCTGGTTTCTCGCCTCAGCTCCCTGCCCCCTGGTGCCTCCTGCCTTTGATGTGCTGATAAAAGCTTGTGTTAGTTTAATGCCTCCACAGGGGGAGAGGCAGCAGGAGGGAAACCCTTCCCACACTCACATCGAAGGGCCTTTTGCACCCGCCGTAGTTTCATGGCCGTCCGATACGCCGAGAACTTGATGTTGTTCAAATCCGCTGCAATAACACAGGAAAAGGAGAATGAAACCACGGGGCAACATCCTTATCTCCAGGGCAGGAAGCAGCAGTTGCAGTTCCCAGGCACCAGCTCCACCAGCAGAAGCAGACTACGTGCAGGAGGATGAGGAGCAGAGTCTGGCAGGGAGTCACTTTGCTTTTGGGGACCCTGTGCCAGAGGTGGGAGGGCAGCCTGGGGGGATTTCACATGCACCCCATGCCGCAAAAAGGTGGATACTACTTGGAGTGGTTGTGTGACAGCCTCCTTACCCAGCGTCTGGTACAACTCTGTCATCTTTGGGTGGTCCCAGCATGTCGTCTGGGCCTGGTGGCTGGAAGAGAAACAGATGGAAATCAAGAGTCAAGCTGGCACTCAAGCAGCTGCCATGAGAGATTATGAAATGACCTGGCTGGTGCTGGGAGTGGAAACTGGGGCTGTTGCACCCCTCTGAGCACATTCCCCAGGACAGCAGCATGGTAAATGCCCACAGAAGGATGCCTTCACTTGCTACCAGCTCCCTCCCTTTCCAGACAGCGTTCCCTCTCATCTGGAAACCTCTGTAAGCAGGGAAAGCCAGGCTCTGCCAGGCTGGGGGCAACACATCTCACTGGTTGTCAGTGCTTAGATCATTCTTCTCACTGCCCCCCACCCCTAACTGGTCCCCAATTCCTGTTCCCACCAGGCCAGAGAAGGCTGTGACTGGGAGTACACTCACTTGATGTAGTATGGCACTTTGTTGGGGGAAATGGCTCGTTCCCAGGGGACTTGGACAGAGGCTGCAAGGAGAGAGACGTGTCAGATCAACACCAAACACTCCTCCAAGCTGTTTCTGATGTCAGCCCAGTAGGACTGTGCCAACAGGTGGGTGCCTCTGAAGAGGCTCTGCCTTCCCAAATCACCAACTGGGGGTGTTGGTGCAGGCAAGGGGATGCTGCTCATAAGAAACACAAGACTGCTGGTCTTATTAGAGACATCTTGTCTCTTGAGACAGGGGCTCTCTATCTGGCTGAGCTCATAACTCAGGAACAGACACTTCCTGATGCTTTTGATGATGCCTGAGGCAACACTGTGGACACCAGTGGGCAGAGATCATAGCAGGTGGGATTTGGGTGCACACACACAGCATTACTTGTCATGGCCAGGCTCAGGCACCCAAAGCATCAGCTGTTTCCATTACTCCCACTCTGTGTGTCAGCTGCAGTATCTTGGGAAGATAAGGACACATCCCATAACAGTTATGTCCCATCCTATGTTTGTTATCTAGAGGATGGAAGCCCTTTTATGGCCCTCAGTTATATTTTCCCTTTTCACAGGCAGCTTATCAATCCCTGCAACTGGAAAAGTCATTCCTTCTTTCAGATAGGAGTATGTGGTTTGCAGAGAAACACAGGCCAACAAATCCCACCGACATCTGGAGACCCTGCAGGGCTCAGCCTTTCCAAGGACAGGCTCTGGAGCACAACCTGCTGCCCATCCTTGGCAGGTCTGTCAGCCAGCAGCTCTGCTCTGTAGAAACAGCATCTCTCTGCCTCACCACATGAATGAAAACCACCTTAACAGGCACATTTTTAGCCTCCAAATGACTAACACGGGATATGGGGGACTGCCTTTTTCTGCCATCTGTTGTCTTGGCCACCCAGTCTCTGAGGCTGACACAGCCCCAGAATCACCTGGGAGATGCTGCTGTGAGTGTCACAGCTCTGTGCTCACGTCACACCGTTGATCCCACTGGGTGAGGTAGCACAGTGCTAACACTGGGAGATGCCTCCTGCTTTGGTTCCTGTGTATCAGGCACCGGCCTGGGCCATTTTGGAGCTGTGTGTGTGGCCCTGGGCTCAGGAACAGGACTTTGCACCCAATTCTCCTGTGCCACAGCCCACACCACTGTGCAGAGGCAGCCTCAAGGCAGGAAGCCAGGAGGACCCGCTCACGTACAGGACAGGAAGTGCTGGGAGCCTGGTCCGAAGTCCCGGTGGGCATCTTGGAGCTGCTTCAGGCGTTCATTTATGGAGGCCTGGAGAAGTGGACAGAATAATTCAATGGCAATCCATCAGGCAGTTCCTGAAGACCCATTCAGGAAGGCTTGTGGGTGGACTCAGACATGCCCCAGCACACAGGTCCTCTTCCTTCTTCTCCTAAGTGGGTTTTGCATCCCCCAGTCTGCTGAGCCCTCTACACCTCCTCCCCCAGGGTGAGGCAGCACAGGGCACGTCTTCATGTGCATGTACACATCACCTGTATCCACAGTTTCACAGACATCCAAGCAGCCACAGCTGGTACTGACACTTCCCAACTCCCTCCACCCATCAGACCCTGATTCTCCTCAGCATTTTTTGTTCCTCCCATTGCCTTTTCCTGATCAAGACCTCTACAGATTTACCAGCTACTTTCCTCACACTGAACTGATCTCTCATCCACTAGGAACACCAGCTGTAACATCCCTTCTATGCCAAGCCTTACTTTACCATCCTTGGAGCTCAGCAGTGGCGACCCTTCCCCACCATCCTCCTGCCCATGGTTTACTTGCAGTGCTTGGTGCTGACTCCTTCCCACCTGCAGCTGTTTCCAGCGCGTGTTGATCTGCTCCAGGGTACGGGAATTCTCCATGCACAGGTGGACATCTGAGATGGCAAGCTGGTGTGCAAGATCATTGACCACTTTCACCCCATCCTTCATAGGGGAGAGCTCCTCTTTGAACAGCTGGAATCCCATGCCCAGGGAAACAGGCACAGAGCAGGGGAAGAAGGAAAAGAAGCAGGTGAGTGGTCACAACTTGGATCTGATTCCTCTGCTACAAGCTCAGGGTGGGCCAGTGGCTGCCAAGCCACTGCTGAGTAACCCTCCCACAGGATACCTTAGCAAGGGAAAAAAAAAAACACAGACCAAAACAACCAGGCTGCAGATTACTCAAATCTCCTGAGAAGTGGGATGGGGACAATGAATCATCTGTGCTGAGCCACTGTACCTGTGTAAGGCCATGACAAGGTACTCAGCACAGCCAGTTGCTCAGGACACTGTGGGCCAAAAATACCCTCACAAAGTGAGGGGGCTGTGGGAGGAAGGATTGGGCCCCTGAGATCACAGGTAATGAGGCTGCATTGGACTGAGCAGTCCAGGAGGGCAGCACTGTCCTCCTGGGAAGCAGCATTTCATCACCTCTGGGGCCAAGGCTGGAGGCTTCTCAGAGCCTAAAGTACCTTGGTTGACTGGATGTGCTCTGGCAGGGAGTCAATGAAGAGGTCCCCGATGGGCTCCCAGGTTTCACGCACGCTTTCAGCCTGGTCCAGGGTCGTGCTGAGCTCCTCCATGGCCCCTTTAATCTCGATCAGCTGCTCCAGCGTTCGCTCGATGTGGCGGTGCTGGTCCACACACCGGGCTGTGAGCTTCTCCCACAGCTCACTGGCCACGTTCGCCTGCTTCCAGACGAAGCGGCTGATGTTCTGGATCCGGTGCCGGGGAGAGACATCTGTGAGGGCAAAGCAGAAGGGGAACAGAGAGCAAAAATGAGACCCCAGCCCAGAGGAGAGCGGGGCAAGAGATGGAGGGAGGACAGGGAAATGGAAGATTAAAAAATCCAGGGAAAACTGGAAAGAGGGAGGGAAAACAAATAATAATAGTATCACCTCTGCACTAGCTCCCCTAGGCATCCAGCCTGCCCACAGACTCGTGCCCACTGCTCCTCACAGGGAGAAGCCCTGCTGCCCTTTAAAACCCTGCCCCAGAGCACATCTGATGCTGTCTAATGAGCTTCTGCCTACACCAGGGACAGTGACACTGCCCTGTGCCAGTCTGACCTTCAGCCAAAGGACTGGGAGCAGCCTGAGGCACGGTGGTGTGAGGCAGAGCACTGATGTGCCTCCTTGTTCCAACCACCTGCACTCCACTCTTTCCATGCCAGCCTGGGAGGAGCTATGCTATGAGAGAACGAGGAAGGGGGAGCTCCACAGACCTTTGCTTTCCAAAGTTGGTTCTTCTAATTCCTCAAATGGATGCTGGGAAAGGAAAGCCTGTGCTGACTCCAGGACAGAGTAAATGTATGGTCCCCGAGACTTCACTTCTTCCATGAACGCCTGGAGAGCAGAGCACAGAGATGAGACAGCAGGCTGAGACAGAAAATTGTGCCCTGCTGCCCCCTTGCCAAAAGCAGCAGTTATTTATTCACCCCAGGGCCCAAATCACACTGGAGACACAGAAGTTAACATTAAGAGAAATATTTTTGCTGTTCAGGGAAGGAATGACCCCCTACCAGAAGGTGGCCCCTGCAGAGGTTTGGCCTGCAGCTTTGCTGGATTGGGGAGGCAGAACAGCCAGCCCAGAAGGGTGTGTTGAGCCAGGGCTGCACAAGGGGAACTGCTTTATTTATGGTGCTTTCACAGGCACTACTGGAGACACTCCTCACTCACACAGTGAGAGCATGGCCACGCAAACAGTCCTTCCAGCAGCTGTTCAGCAACAGGTCCAGCTGCTGCAGGAGCAAGGAGAGGAACAGCAGGATGCCTCAAAGCAGCACATCTACCAAGGAAGACTTCAGAGGCACACTGGTTTAAGATGTCCTCTCCTCCCCTCCAACTGCAGTTCCCACACCAGTGCTGTCTGCTGGATGGGCTATTTGAGCACCAGGGAAGTGACTCCAGCAGGGATGAGGGGTAGCAACAATAAACAGTTCATTTTTGTTTTCAAGGTAAAAACAACTATAATCCAACAGCCACTAGCAGGGAGAAGAAAATTCTCTGATCATGGGAGCAGGAAAATCTGATCTGTCTGTGTTTACCCCAGTTTCAGGTATGATGAAAATGTGTTACTGCAGGAATCACTCGTGTCCCAACCACCGGGTTGCCCTTAGACCAACCAGCTTTCTCAAGCCCCAGGATCCCAAAAGCAGAGGCCAGTGAGAGACAATTCCCTCCAGTCACCCTCATCTCATCCCAGCAGAGAACAGTGGCAGGGGACATACCGCGTGCGTCTCCTTCTCCTGCTGCACCAGGAGGACGTCGCCCCGCAGGGGCAGCTGTGCTGAGAGCTCCTCATCCTTCTGCCCCAGCCAGTCTATGATCTCCTGGAGAGGCACCTGCAGCTTCCCACTGTGGTCAGAAAAGGCCTCCAGCCGAGCCCTGGCAGGAGAGCAAGGACAGTGAGTTGGCAGTCAGACAGACAGGAGAGGAGCAGGTTCCCTGGAGAGGGGAGGCACAGCACCATGGTGGGGTGGGGACCCCCAGGACCCCACCAGTGAGTGTCAGCACACCTTAACACGGGCTGTGCATGACCCTCAGGCAGCATAGATGTTACACTGCCAGGTGGGGTGAAGCATGGAGGCACTGGGGAGAGGAAACCCTGAAGCTGTTCCTCACTCTGGAGCCCAGAGCAGAGGACAGAGTCACTGTGTGTTCGCCTGTGGGTCAGAACTGTGCTCTGGCTAGCACGGGGGGCTTGGGTTGGCATTTACGTGTCTGGGCAGCTTCCAGGAGCCTTGGATTAAGGCAGGACACAATTAACACGCCCCAGTTAAGCTCTCTGTCATGCTGGCTGTGGAGCTGCAACCTCTGACAGTCTGGAAGGCATGTTCCCCTCAGTGGAAGTGCAAAGGGCTGCCGGCAAAGGGACAAGCACAGAGTGTGTGGAGGCAAAGCTGTGGGGCAAAAAGAGACCAGCTGCAGAGATGGCAGAGGATAGAGGGAGCAGTAGAAAGCAAGGAGAAGGGAAGGAGGGGAGGGAGGGAGGAAAGGACGGGATGGGTGGAAATGGAGGGGATGCTTTTCAGCATAAGGAGAAATATTCAGAAGTCTGTGGACAGGAGGGAGAACTGAGCCAAGGTCACTGTGAATTCATGTGGCTCATCAAGCGAAAAAGTTCCAAAGCCTCCTGACAAGCACAAGCAGCAGGCAAGGCTGGAAGGCCAGGCTTGCTCCAGGCAGGGATTCTTACCGAAGGCTGTGGGATTTTTTTTTTATCTCGTTCCAGCAAAGATTCATCTCCAGAGGGGCCTGGGGCCCGGCAGCACTGCTTGGAGCCTGGGGGGTTACACACGAAGGTCCTGCACCATCCTGCGAGGCTTCAACCTGGGCAGAAACAGAACCATGCTGCATCCAGACATCACTGCCCAGGGCTTTGGGCACCTGCCTGGGGGCACCTACCCCACCCTGTCCTGACCCTGACTCATTTTTCAACTCACAAAGGGGTTGCCCTGCTCCTTGAGTGGTCTCTCAGCAGCTCCCAGGAAGCCCATGGTTGTGCCCAGAGGAAGGATGCAGTGCCAGCTCCAGCAGAACTAAGAGCAAAGGTTGAAGGAAGGGCTTACTGCACGTCTCCTGCTCTCCTCAGTTATCCAGCAATGAGCTTAGCTCACTGCTAGCTGTTAAATCGGAGCTGGTCCTTATGTGTCACAGTCCCTGCAGGGCTAATGATGATTTTTTTCCATGCTATACAGGGCTTCTGTGCTTCTAGAGGAGACTGGTCCTTCTGTTCCTAAGGAGCAAGGGGATCTGCCAACCTCCTTTATGTCATCCCCAATACTGGGAGTTGCCACCTGCTCCTCTACAGAAGCTCAAGGATATTCCCTGCCTGCACAGCAAATCTGGGAAGTCGTTTCTCCTCCACAGATGCTGCTTCTCCTCCACACCTCTCCAGAGGGAGCAGTAGTGGGAAGGGTGCTCCAAAAAGCCATGGAGAAGGTGATAGCAAATCCTAATCCAGCCACTCGAAGGAAGCACACTTTGCACTGCGCCACTCAGCTGGGAAAATGGGCTGCTGATCCCTGGACAACAAATCCTCGGTGGAATCCTCTCCTAAGCCTTGAGCGCTGTGCCCTATCCCTGCTCACAGTGGCAGCGAAGACACAGTTGCACTTGCTGGTGATGATACACACCAGCAGGACTAGAAGCACCTCACATAGGGCTCAGTGAGTGAGAGAGGGTTTTCTCCAAAAAACATCATTCCCTGTGCAAAACACATGGACACATTTCCACAAGTGAGACAACGATGGGTTCTGTCGGAGAAACAGCAGTGTTTCGATCGAATGCTACTTCGATATTGGAGTTCGTTTGTGATAATCAGCCCCAGGTGGTTAATCAGCCATAATTAATTGTGTTAGCGCTTTCTAAACAGAGCATACAACAGGAACTCCTTTGCCAGACAAGGACAGCTGCCTCTGGGGGAAAGCAGCAGCTCTTCCAAGGGGAATGTGTAGCTACTTGTCAGTTGTCCTGTCCGAGGGCTCACAGAGGTGTCGAGAGGAGAGAACCAGCCAAGCCAAGGAAAACAAGGGGCAGAACTAAAATCACCAGACAAGGAATTTGGCTGCACAGCTAAAAATACCCCCTCCACACCAGTTCTCAGAGAGAAATCAAATGATTGCCAGGACTGGTGCTAAGTTTGATTCATCCAAAAACATCTAACAGGCTGTTCTCTGCCTCCCCATCCTGCCACTCTAGGAGCACCAAGAAAACAGAGAAAACCATCACCCACAGAGTTCACAGGATTCTTGGGGCCATGAATAATAATCCACTCAAGCTAAAACTGCTGCTTGCACATAGAAAAATCAATACTCTGCATGTGCAGATCTTCACGGCACTGAAGTAGGTCAGTCCCACAGCAGTGCCAGGGAATGCTCCAGCCCTCCCCTCTATCCCAGGAGATACCAAAGGAAGGGAGCAGCTCTACCCCAGTGTGAGGGCAACTGCAACACAGCTGTGCAGATCACACAGTCCTTCCAGCTTTGTTTAAGAAATTAAAAGCCCACCAAGGCTGTGACTCACAGACCAAGCCCAGCAGATAAGCCCATGGCAGTGACCAAGCAGAGTGCAGGTGCTGAACATCTGCTTCCCCAGGACAAAGCCCAGTACAGCACAATACAGTGCTTGCCCTCTGAGCATCTCCTAAGCACCCTTTCCCCAGATCCCCAGCAGCAGCAGCAGCCTGGACCCACATTCCCCCTCCACCCCTGAGGAGCTTTATTTTCGGGCGCAGAACACTCACGCAGGCTCTGGCAAGTGCATCTACCTGTGCTCAGCCACAGATCCGCTGCAGGGCCCCCCAGCTTCTCCAAAGGAACCAGCATTGCCCCCCAGCCCTCCGGGTGCCACAGGCAGCACCCAGGAGGGCAGCAGGGAAGCACTGGATGCCCAGCAGAGCAGGATGCCCCGAGCACTGACCCCCCAGGAATGTGCAGGGGGGCGGCAGTGCCTCACAGCCAGCCTCAATCCCAGCTTTGTCCAGTGGCATTCCAGCAGCCACCAACCTGCCTTAACCTCGTGGCTGCCCTTAAAGCACAAAGGGGGCAGAGATCTGCCCGCTATAGGGCAACCCCCCCGTGGGAAATCAGGTGTGTGCAGAGTCACTGGTGCCAGCACTGGGGAACAACCCTCTCTGCAAGGGCATGGGCTGGGATGGGGTGACCAGCAGAGACTTTACCCTCAGATGCTGGAGCACATGCAGAGCACACAGGAGTATTTGCCAGGAAAGAGATTTATCCAGGAAATGGTCCCAGCAAGCTTTGGTTATCCAGAAGGTAAATAGTCACGTTCTTGAGACCTAATCCCACAAAACAAAAGATGCCCTCCTTGTCCCCCACGTGCTCCAGGACAAAGATGCCCCCCCCATGCCCCAGCACAGTGATGGGTGCCAGCACAGATGTTCCTGCCAGTCTGGACTGGGTGCAAATAGTTTCTTTTTGCCAGAAGGCTCTGGGCTGGCTTCCTATGTCCCCCACAGTCCTGCTGCCCAGAATTGTTTCCATGCTCTCTTCCACCTACAAGGAGGGAAAGAAAAGCTCCCTGTATCTCTCCCTCTCTTCCCCTCCTTCCCTGCCTGCACATCTGACTGCTGCTGTCCCTCTCTCCAGGACCAGCACAGCACCTCCTCTCTCCTCTCACCACCTCTCAGGCCCAAGAGATGCAAGACCAGCTCCCAGGCAGAGGAGGGGGCTTCATTTGCTCTTTATTAACCACTCATGCACTGGCTGGGCAGCAGCACCATAACAGCCACCCTGGAGCCAATAAGCCCTGACTCAGCTACCAAGAGGCTGCCCCACTGCCTCATTCTTGCATCCTGGAGCCTCTCCAGAGACAGCTCTGCCTTCTTCCCTCAGATCCAGGCTCTCTGGGGCAGGATGGGGCCAGGTTGATGGTCATCACAGCAGGGAGGAGCCTCAGCATCAGCCTTTGCTTTCCATGTTTGAAGCACAATGAAACAGGAAAAGGCAAAGCTGGGACCTCATTTGTCCTGGGAAGAACACTGCCAGCACCCAAGGGAAACTTTGGCACTGTCCATCAGTCTCCAGTCAGCTGAGACGTACCCTGGGGCCAACAGCTACAGGTAAAGTGGGAGCCGTTTTCTGGCAGAGCTGAGGCAGCATTTCTGCACTCTAAAGGTGCTAAACCAGCTCATGACAGCTCAGTGCAGAGCACAGGCAGCTCTGCAGACAGTTGCCAGCACACCTTTCTGTTCTTCACTCCTGCCATTTGCCCAGGGATCCCCAGAGACCTTCCTTCCCTCCGGTGAGGAGCCTGGTCTGTCGGCTCAGAGACCCTGGGGAAGGAGGAGGGAAACCAACAGTGGGAGCACACTCTCTGTTCCTCAAGATAATTAGACTGGAAAGAGGTCAGACTCCTCCTCTGCCTTAGAGCATTCACCAAGGGCTCATTTCCAGCCTCTTCTCTGCAACCAGGAAGGTTAGAAATCTGCATTTTCAGCCAAAGCTGACATTCTTCCAAGTTTCCAGGAAAAAAACCAACCAAATACGTAAGAGCTGTTAACAGCAGCCTCTCGCTCTTTATTTTGGAAGAAGCTTGAAATGCAGCTCTGCAGGTTGTCCCTCCTCCTCTACTTTGGGCAGCACTTCACAGCTGGAACGCTCAAGGAGAGCTCACGCTCCCGTTAAGTGCAAGCCCCTGGGAGGCTGGGGCTGACAGCTTTCCCTGCCACAGGAACAGAGGCCCTGGTTTGCCCCACAGAAACTCGCAGCCATGAGAAAGGCTCCCAGAGCCAGCTCTTACCTGAGACAGCGGGGGGGCAGTGCTGCTGTGCTGCGCCTGGCCTGGGACGTGCCACTCAGGACACCGCGGGAGGACATAGAGCCATTCCTGCATCACCAGGGGCTGCATCAGAACTGATGTTCATGGGGGTGGAGGCAACTCTGGGCACGAGCACCTG
Source organism: Pseudopipra pipra (assembly GCF_036250125.1). Lineage (NCBI taxonomy): Eukaryota > Metazoa > Chordata > Aves > Passeriformes > Pipridae > Pseudopipra > Pseudopipra pipra. The sequence goes on from NC_087561.1 coordinate 2,574,475, forward strand.
AAAAGCAGCATTAGAGTCCCTGGGTCAGCTTGCACCTCCTCGTGGAGCTGAGCCCCTTCCCAGCTGCCTGGAGCGCTGCTTTTGCGGCAGCTGGAGACTAAAAGGAAGCAATGTTTTATTTAATATACTTCTCCTAATGTTGCAATATTATTTCACCTAAATGTCCAACTCTTTTTTTTTTTTTTGCACCTGATTATGCAATTTGCTGTGTTGATACTCTGTTAGTAAGCCCCACAGAATATTATGCATTTTTAAAAAGGGTTGGATTTTTTGAACTACACAAGATGTCTATGGTTTCAGAAAAGATGGAAGAGAGGATCTCACTGTTATTACCTCTCTTCTAGTTTTGGTTGGGTTAGAGTTAATTTTCTCCCTAGTGGATGGTACAGTGGTATGGTTTTTAATCCCAGACAACAAATTATGTTTAGATGTAATAGACATATCCCCATAATAGACAATATTTCCAAACATATTATTTTTTCTTTTATGTTCAGAAGGCAAATTGCCTAGACACTCAGCCTCATGCATCTCATACACACATCTCAGACTATCAGCTACACCTCCTTATGAGATTTTACTCATTACAAGTTCTAAAATTCCCTTTTTTGTTATGTCCATTTTTTTGAATGGTATGACCTGCAAAGCCAGTTAGCAGTGGCCCCTTGACTATTCTGTAGATTGAAAATACAACCTCTGGTCACAACGCTGCTGGTTTTTGTTGTTTGGACTCTGAATAAAATAAGCTAAAATAGTGATCTATCTCACTGCCAGCATCATCTCAGCTCTACAGAAAGCCATAAGAAATAAAGCTCAGAGAAGGCAGTATTTACCTGAGTCTGACATTCCTGCAACTGGAGCACAATCCCACAACTCTACCTTCGAGCAGTGGCAGCACCATGAGAGGAGCTGAGCACCAACATGTTCCCAGCTGGATGGAGACCTCACATACAAAATCTGTGAACACCACACAGGGTGTTCACCCAGCCCAGACTCAGCACATGGTCAGATGAGCAAATCAAGAGTGATCAAAACTGCCTGTGATGGGTCCACAGTGCTGTGCTGCCTCCTGTCCAACCCACTGCCTAACTCAGTGATTGCTTTCCTGCTTCTAGAAGGTAACAATCCCCTGCCCCAGCAGCCAGACCTCATGTCTAAGTGGAGATGAGGTGGCTTCCAGGCACAGACAGAACACTGATGGAAGAAGGTTGTTGGGTCCTTCACACCCAGCTCAGTTGGACAGCTGAGAATCTTCCTGCTTGGCCCTGCAGGGCAGGAGCAGGCAGCACATCCTGCACTGCCAGCAATCCCACTGGACAGACAGGTGAGGAGAAAGCCCTCCAGCCCTGGCACACACTGCCCATCTCTCACACTTTCACATCCCTCACTCTTCCTGCCTGAGCTTTCACTGCCTCTCTCCCCTCCATTACACACATTAAAAGAACAGATTATCCTGTTATGATTTTTTTTTAATCTCTTAGCAGTTTTTTACAGCCATAATTCTCTGCCTTTCCAGCAGAACAGCTTGTGCTGAGCTCTCCAACATGCCAGCAATCCAAGGTCTCGTCCTCTCTCCCTCCCGCCCATTTGCACCAATAAACGCTACAGGCTGTGCATCACAACACCCTCACCCAGCTCCTTTCCTCATGCAGGCAGGGGATTATGAGGACACATTAATAATTACAAACCCCAGGGTCTTCAAAGCCCCCCAGCCCCTTGGGGCAAATTCACCTCATTCAATTCCAAGGGTTTAGTGGGTGATTTCTGCCAGCAGGTAACACCACACCCTGTTCCTCCAGTGCTTGTGCTATATGGGCTCTGTTCCCCTAAATGACCTCTGGGTGACAGTCAGCATAGCAGAGACACAATTTTCAAGGCGTGAAAAGTTATTTTGCCTCAAAGCCTAACACAGGAATGCCTTTGAGCTCTTCCCCACGAGTGGGAAATCCGTGGCTTTTGCCAGTGAGGTTCTGTGTCATCTCATTGCAGGTGCCATCCTGAGGCCTCAGTTCTTCTGTGGCCCATTGCAATGAAGTTGCAGTGATGGTAATGTTTCAGCTGCTCTTTGCCACTCTGCAATAACAAAGAAAAAGCCCAGAGGTGGAGAACCCACAGTAATGTGGAACTAGCTGACCTGCACAGCAGCCAGCACGAAGGAGGACATTCAGTGGGAGAGAGAGACAACCAGACAGAGAGGCACGTCTGCAAGCAAACCAGCAGCTTCATACAACCCCTTGCCACATTCCCTGCTGTTACAGGAACCAGGAGAGCAGAAATGCTCTTGATCTACTCTGATTTTCTGTCAAGACACAAAATAGCTTCAAATCTTCCACTTCTGCTCTAGTGCTGCACTATAGCACTGTGTCTGGGCACTGCAGCACTAGAGCAGATATTTTGTGGGTGCTTCCTGGCTAAATACCTATTGCTGATGCCTGTATCTGTCAAGAACCACACCTGTGACCCACTTGGCCTCCTCCTCACCCCCATTCACCCTCTGCACTCTGCTTTAGGCTGGTGCTGGAGACCCCAGCACACGACAGCCAAGGGACATCAATCAAAACAGATTTAGGTGTTGACAACTAAAACTATCGTCCTATTGTAGCCTTGTACAAGCCTCTACTTGAAAAGGAGTTGGAAATCCTCCTTCAGAGGACTCAGGTCAGGCTGTCCAAACAGTTATAAAGCAAAGTTGGTCTCCTGGACACATTTCTGTGCAAGAAGAACAAACATCAAGGCCCAGGTAAGTAGAAGCAGGTGAGAATTTCCACAGGAGGACACTGCAAGAAGCAGTTTTAGAGTCACCACGGGGCAGGCACTGGTGCACTGCACTCACACAGTGGAGAGGGCAAGGAGTGAAACCTTTTCCACTGGTGTGTCTCACCTGATCCTCACTGGAGGATTCTCACCCAAAGGTGGTCAGGTTGGTCCTCAGAAGGATCAGGTGCAGCCTCATTATATGATTCTCTTTTGCATCCTCCCACATTAAAAGCACCCAACACTTGCCTCTGCTCTCAGCCCACCTTAAGAAACGAAGCATTAGATGTTTCACAGTGCTGTGTTAGGGCTTCCAAACATTTTAGTAACCAAGCCACCACTATTTAGCCTAGCTGAGACCATGATCCTTTAGTTGAAAAATAAGAAAGCCCAAAATCCTGACACTGCATTTCAACAATTGAATGCTTGGGCACTAGAGTGTATTAAAACCAAAATAATTGCCTTTTTCCTCTTCCTGCAGGAACTGTACCTGTTACAAATTCAGCACTGGAGAGCCTGCCTCACTCCCTGCTTTACAGGCAGTCTGGCAAAGGCAGCTGGAATGGCCTTTGCTCAGCCAGTTCTGCTTCAGCTCTACCACACAACTCACTGCTCTGCTCAGGGGTCTCTGTTCTCTTCCTGCTTTACAGCAACCCTGGCTGGCTGGAGAGGCTGTGTCCCATCTCCTGCAGCATCTCCTCTCCATCCCAGCCCACAAGAAGGTGACAGCCTGCCACTGTGCATGTGCTGCACAGTCTAATTCTGCAATTTTGCTGCATTTGTTTAAAATCCTCCTGACACAAACCCATATCCAAACTCTCCCAAACATCAGGAGAATTCCCGCTGCAGCTTAAGGTAACCCCAGGATTAGGAACCTGACACAGAAGGTAGAGTCTAATGTCAGATGTTGAATTTCTGGCTCTCTACTACATTTAACAGCAGCAAATACAGCATATAAGTCAAGAGGTCTCTTGATCACCAGGCTTATGCTTTGAATTGCTAATTTCCTCCAAAACATTCTTTCCGGGCGGAAACTTTCCACTTCAGATCTTGGCCTATAAGGAAAAAAATATGGGAAAATTTTGAGGCAAGGCAGCTCAGCCTTTATCCCATGAGGGGGATGGAAATACAAACATGTTCCCTGCTGCTGGAAATGTTAATGATTTTGTTGTTGTTTAACTTACTGTACAAGAGAAGTAACAACATTTCAGCTCAGCATGCTCAGTGTCCTTTAAGGGGGAAGGTGGGAGGCTTGTGGATATTTCAGAGTTCAGCTCCCGTGTGGATGCTAACAAAGGGAGCATTCCCAGGCTGTCAGACAGCAGGACTCCCTGGACTGCCTAATAGCACATCCTGTTTCAGCAAAAGTTGTTTTTCTGCACATGTAAGTAAATAGTTTAAGCCTGAGATCAAGGGCCAGACAACCTACTTCCCAAGGCCCCACTGGTCAGGGTTTGGTGAGAGAGAAGGAAGAGAAATCTTTCTCCCACTGGGACCAACATACAAACAACACAACTTCCTCTTAGAGTGTGGGTCCTTAATTTCCATCTCTTTACAAACCAGGAATAGATACCCAAACACACTCCCTAAAAAAAAAAAAATAAAAAAATAAAAAAAAAAATCCCTAATTTCTCCTGGTTCTTACGTGCTCCTGTGTACAACAAAAGGGGGAAAAGACTATCAGCTGTCTTTCACATAGCCAGGCATTTTCAAACCCATCATCCAAGGGCTAAAAATCCCAGGTGCCAAAGAACCTGGTCCCCTTTATTAATTAGAATGAAGGGTCCTTGGATTAATCACCTGTCCTGAAGAAGTAACATAAAATCTTTGCTGTGTCTGGTAGTGAGTGGCACAAAAGATGTCTTAATCACTGAGGGTGGGTGAAGTGGGGACTATCCCATCTAATGAGCTGCTTTCTTAAATGACCACTTAGCCTTTTAACTCATAGCCAAAATGTTATTTTAATTCAAGGGATAAGCAGGTGCCACACGTCTTAATAAAGAAGCAGCATCTCCTCTGCTGGCTCAGTCACTCTCCATCTTCCCAAGCAACAGAACATGCACGTTCACACAAAATCTCAAGCTGAAAAATTTCACCAGTTCATTTTGCACTGGGAAACTGTGATGATGATGTCTCCACCTAACCAGGTGAGTGTGGGTGTATGCCCACAACACAGCCATGCAGAACCGACTACCCCTCTCTCTGCTTAAAAATATCTTACGGGAATTTATTTAGGAAGACTGAAATCTGAATTTCTTTCACACATCATTTCAGAGTCCCAGCTGGGTTTTGAGTTGCTCTCTCCAAAGCTCACTTTTCCTAGGAATTCTTCCCATCTCTTCTCCTCCTTTGGTTAAAGGGTAATGACTCGAGCACCCAGAGGACCCAGCTGTGAGCCAACAGCCCTGTTGTACTGGTGAAAAAAATTGTTGTCTGACCTGACAGACAAAGGGAGCAGGAAAAGGGGAAGGAGCAACCTCACAAAAGGGATGGGGAGGGAGCAAAACTTGCCTAATGATTGAAAGAAGGTTGCACCAGCCATAAAAATTGAAAACACTTCTTCAGAAACTTGGCTCCTGTAGCCCTGAAACCTGCCAACTTACACCCACTAAAAATCTCAAGTCTTGTCTTTCTCCTCTAAGCGCCTGAACTTTCCCTTCCCTGCTGTTGGAGGCAGGAACCAAGACTTGCTGCACTGTGAAAAGCACAGCCCCCATTGCCACACTGTGTCACTGATCAACAACAGTGGGAAGAGCACACTCCCCACTCGGGGATGGCTCAGGTGATGCTGCACTGGCTTCTGCCTTCCCTGGCACTTTGTTTCTCATTCTCAGTATAAAACCAGTACCAATTTCTCTAAATTGAATATTACACCTTTCCCTCAGGATTGTCTTTATGATAAACTCCCAGTCGAAGCACCAGGTTCTCTGGGCTTCTGAGGCCATGAATTTTATGAGCAGGTTGTATGCCCCATGAAATCACATTTCCTTTCCCTACTTGAGATGTGTCAGTGACCTTATTCTCGTGCTAAGGGAAACAACAGAGGAAAATGGGATGGAGCTCTTTTGTCTCAATTCTGAAAAGATCAGTTTCACCTTTATACACCTGTGAAAATGAGGGGTTTTAAGACTGAACATTTTCTGGTCAGTATGTCTTGCTTCATGAGACTTAAAATTCCTTTTTTATGCTTTTATTATAGGCATGCAGGCTAAAGTGGAAGCCATGAATATATTTCTCAAAATGTGATTATATTCAGAAATTCACCGTATGTCTCCAGAACTCAGGGCTTTTGTTTGAACCTGTTCATTTAATCCCTTCCCTATCTCACTTTGTTTAGTTTTGCAAAGAGCCACTCCAGCCTGAGCCCCCATTCACAGTTACAGTCCTGGCCAATTTTAGTGAGCAGCATTGATCCACCTCAGGTATTAACACAGAGACAAGGTCCTCCTCTCAGCTTCTTCAGCTGAGAAAGAGGACCTGAACAGAGCATCACATCACAGTGCCCACTCCAACACCCTCCCATCCCAGCACTCCAGGCACCCACGTTCCCGGACACAGTGCTGCAAAATGAGATAGTTTGAAATTGCATGGCTACAGTCTAGTCCCTGTCCAGAGTGCCATCTCCAGAGCCCTGCCTGGACAACTCCCACAGCAGCAGAGAAGGCAGCTTTCAGCACAGGGAACTGGCAGGGGAGGATGTGAGATGGCACCAGAGCCACGGCAGGCACACAAGCTACACACAAGTGCCAGGAAAACAGGAACCCTCCTGGCACAACTGAACCTGGTAGCTGGGACCTCACACAGCTTCCTCAACAAGGGCACTCTGGTCAGACAGGAAAGGCCATTACAGAGAATAATCAAACAATAATTCTCAGGGGTCCAGACAGGTCTGTGACAGCCGCAGGAAGGAAGGTGAGGAGGACCTTGGATTAAGGCAGAAGGAAAACAGACTGACAAAAATTTGACTCGACTTTTTTTTTCCCCAACACTAAAAACCAAAATCCAAACAAACATTGGTTTCTCCCAGAGACAGAGTGGCATTTAGAAGTGTGGGAGTAATTGCTCCACACCCCTGTCACTGTACATGGGCAGTCTCAGTGTTGAAACCCCACAAACACAATGCTGCCAGTTCCACCAGCTGGGATGCTGTGCCAGAGGGAAGACTGAAGGGAACAGGCTGGACTGGGGACCCATAATAATCTGTGGCACTAAGTCTTGACAAACCACAGCCCAGGCTACCCTGTCTGGCATGGAGAGGGAGGCAGAGTGCTGAGCCCTGGGGAGCAAGAAAGGTCCCGTGCTTCCTGCAGGCAGTTCTGCAGTCGGTCAGGGCTGCCTGCATCAAAGGGACAGTCAGTGGTGGCAAGAGAAGACCTTGAGAGGGGAGGAGGAGGAACAACGAGTGAAAGGGAGTGGGGAGAAGCTGGGGGAGGGGAGGGTGGACACATAAAGGAGCAAGGCTGGACTGTGTAAGGTAATGAATGAAAAGGGCAGAGCTGGGACTATAGTCTGATCCTTGCCTACTACTCTAGAAATATTTGGGTCCCTGCCTTGTCCTGCTGTCTAACCCTCCCAAGAAGATGCTGGAAGGCCACCATGCACCCTGCCTAGAGTAGTCCTTCAGCTCAGGCGGAAACACTGCCAGGGTAAATAAGCCTTCAGTGTGCAGAGCACCAAAGCCGGTGAAGCCGGGATGCCGGCTACTATTGTTTGCCCTGGGAATCCGCATCTCTAACTGGTCTCCAGTTTCTCCCTTGTGGAATGGTCTTGGCCACCTCTCTTGCTCCCACCCTGACACCCTTCTCTTCTTCTCTACAAGTTTCCTCACCCGCACAGGCATGGGCAGTGTTGCTGCGATGGGATCTACACACGCGCACACGCCCAAGGAGCGTATTTCCGAGGTTAACCATCTGTCCATATTTTCCCCCTTTTCCAGTCCAGCCAGGATCTGAGCGCGAAACAAATTTTTGTCATGGCCTACCTTCCGACTCCACCAGGTCTGAGGCGCAGGGGCAGCGGCCACCGGGCTTCGGGAGCGGGGAGAGGGGCTGTGTGTGTGAATCAGCAGAGGAGCCCCGGTGACAGGGATTCATGCTGGGGCTGAGCACTGCTGCACGCGCCTGCCTCTCCTCCTCCACCGCCCCGGCTGCTGTGTTGCTATGCAATCACATCACCAGGAACAGCATCTCCCCGAGCCTCCGAAGAGATACCCTTGACTCGGCAAAACACGGGAGGAACAAGGACGATCCCACCAAGTGCCCGGCCCTTTGGAGATCTCGGCCAGCGATCGATCCGGAGGGAGGGGAGGGAGAAGAGTGGGGATGGAAAGACAGACACGCACGGGAGGAGGAGACAAAATACACATGGAGAGGGAGAAAGAAAAGGGAGGAGGGGAGATGAGGAGATGTACGAACGCAAAAAGCGCTGTGGTCTGACCTCTGGAGAGCTGACACGGGCTGCTGGGCTCAGACACGCTGCCCGCTGCTTGCCGACATCTCCCACCGCCTCCCAGGGCTGGCAGCTCTCATTTTAGGTTGGATATGGCCCTGCCTGTGCTGGAAAATGCCAGACACATTCACCTCCTTTCTTAACCACAATTTGAGTATCTGGTATAAGATTTAATAACTTAAAAATAGCCCATTTCAAAAATGAAAGTTAGAGAGGAAAAAAAATAGCATAACCATTTCATTTTATGCTTCCTATTCTTCTTAGAAAAGAAAAATAAGTAAAGGAAGAGACGATTCTCCAAGCTGGGGTGGGGAGATGTTTTTAAATGTCAGAGTATCTTGTCTCAGCTCACAAGACACAGAAGTACTTGAGCTGCTGAATTGGCTGAGGACACAAGCAGACACAGAGTTGGGATTTTGGTTCATAGATAACAGTTTACAGTTCTTCAGATCATTCCACCCAAGGATTTCAAGCTACTCAAATTGCCACTGATGTTATTCTCATATAACACAAGAAGAAACAGAATTAAATTACTTGGTTAGAAAGAGAATTCCAACCTGATGCTAGCCTTGTGTTTTAACCACTAGACTTTCTCAGCCTCTCTATGGGAAAATTAAAACTTAGGAAACACTATTTTCCTGATCCTTGTCAGAAAAACCTTTAATGAGCCTTAGTGCTTTTTTCCCCAGAGCTGACAGATTAAGGTTGTTAATTTTCTATTCATACATTCATGTTAAACAGAAATATCAGAGCTGTTTGTGAACGTTGTCCGTTTTCCATTCCCCACCTCAGGTGAACCCCAAAATGCAGGTTCACTTGGCTCGTTCAGACCCAGCAAATGGACATGTAACAGCTTCACAATCCCACTACACTCCTGAAAATCACTTCTGGCCAAGCCACCTCTCTCTCAGCTGTGGAAATCACAACTGGCAAACTCTTTGCAGAGCCACAAGGCTTCCCATGGGCTGGGGAACAGTGGTCAGCAAATGCTGCTGCACAGAGTGACCGTGCCCAACCTGCCTCAGTTGCCCAGTGCTGTGCCCAGCGTGGTGTGGGGGGCACTACCCTTGAGCCAGTTTTGGCACCTGAAGAGCAAAACTTTCTGATGCCACACCATTGCTGGGAGGTGAATGTGAATGGACCAAAAAGCTTTTCTAGGTCACCAACTGAAACCTGGAGAAGGCAGTAAAAATATAGTTGGTCTTCAGTAAAATACATTTGAAAGAGTCCTCAAAAAACCAGTGAGCTCCTCTTGATGGGACCAGCTGGAACCTGCAGCAGGTGTGTGGCTGACCCTGAGGAACTTCTTCCTTCATCCTGGGTAGATGAAGTCAGGAGCAGAGCCCATCAGCACACAGTGAGGCAAGATGCACAGAGAACTCATGTAACTACACTGAAAGGAGGTTTTTAAATAGCAACCTCTTTATAGTTAGTCCTGAAAGGAGCAACACTGAATACTTCAAGTACCAACCCAAAAATGTGTACCCTCTCCACACACCTTCTGCTTTTAAAAGCCATTTCAATAGCTGCTGCTTCCACAACAGCTGTACCGATGCAACAAAACCCAGTCTGAAAAGCTGTATTTAGACCAAAAAAATAGATATGGATAGGAAGACAAAAATGAGCAGAGACTCTGCTGGGCTATTTTTGTTCATACATACAAACACACAAATAATAAGTCCTGGGTTAAGTAAGGAGAGCAAGGGGGAAAATAACAGAGCGGTGGAAGGGCTATCCAGGCAACTCCAAAGACACCATTCTCCAGAGAGACACGGCCAAATCCAGTGGCAGGATGTATCTGTCACCACCAGCATCTAAAAGGGACGTGACAACATGGATAAACATATCAAGCCAAGTTGCACATGCACACAAGACAGACAGAGGCATTAACAGACAGCATGAACCACAAAAACAAGGTGCTTTGCAGTACATGCATCCTAAATTATTGATGGTTTAAGGATAGCAAAATGCAGCAGGAAAAAACCAAAATCTCTTGTGTCAGTTTAGTTTAAATTGTGAGACAAACCAGAATCTCTGGTGAGAGAGCTGCTTCCATGGCTGGGAACGCCCTCCCAGGTCCCCCCGTACTGTTCTAAGGATATAACTGGGGCATAAGGATATAACTAGGAATTCAGAACTCTAAGGCAATCAGGGAGACAAACTCAGATTTGTCCTAATCACAGTTTTCACATAAACACTACAACTTTTTTAAGTGTATGAGAAGGTTTTTGAGATGAGATGCTAAATTTGGTGTGCTTTGGGTTCTGAAGAGAGCTTAATCCTAAAAAGTCTCCCAAGGAACTCCAAGAGCCCAGCTTCCAAAAGATACAGTGGTACCTATCACATGCCTTTGCCTAACAAAACATTTCAGACGTTTCATGTTTTATTAAATGGTAAATATGTACCTTTTTAGGATGTTCCCCATCAGGGACATCTCTATATGCACCATGCTAAACACAGTATACAAACATAAAAACATAAACCAGTGTATCAACACAAAAATTAAATCCAGGTTTTATAAGGCATGAACATGAAAGTGACCTATATACATATATATACTGACAGTGGTTTTAGTTTGAAAAATTTAAAAAGCTAGAAGTAAGGGCTGTCTCTGGTCTCACCCTAAGGTCTCTACTACATTCTTTATATGCAAAGTCAGTATTAATCACTTGTAAGCTGGAACATCCATAACACTAAATATTTTGCATCACCAACCAATAAAAACATTAACTAAAATTCTGGCATTCCCATTTTCAACACACCACCTCAGGTTTCAATAGAATTAAAGGCTATTACTTTTACTTTTTTGCTTCCCATAAGTTCCCACCAATTAACTTTCTCTTCTAAAATAGTCCTTGTCACAGGGAATTGGTTCCCAAAATGCACACTCTCTCTTCCCTCCTTTGAAACATCTCTTGAAACAGAAGGATCACCTTCCCTCTTGCACAGAAGAGGAAATGCTGTTACCATCCCTTGGAAATTTTGCTACGTTCTTTCCTTTTCTGAGTAAAGCTCAGATTTACCAATTTACCCCAATAGAAGTATTTTAGAGGATGATGCTTTGCCCAGGAACACAGAATGTAGACTGGGCAAGGTAGATTACAATTTACCAGTGTGGAATAAGTTCTCAAAAACGCCTCCTATGGAGCACTGCCAGGAACACACACGGGGAATGCAAAGTGAAGAAAGGTTTCAGGGAGCAGGAGGCAGCAGCAGCAGCAAGGAAGGCAGTAGGTCAGAGCATGATCACAGAACTGTATCCAACTGATTTTTGCCTTGCACAGAGCACAGCAGCATTTTGTCAAGGGACCTCTGATGAAGAACCCACCTGGAGTTCCCAACAGAGAAGCAGGTGGAGCCTTAGAGATTAATTCCTGAACTAGTGTTGGAGAAGCTGTTGGAGGTTGTGAAGTTCCTGCATGCAGAAAGAAAGTCATTGATATCCTAACAGCCTCCAAACCCCAAATGCCTACACTAAAGAAAAGAGTTAAACATTGACTAAGAATATATATGGAAGCAAATCCTTGCTAAAAGGAGAATATAGGAAGAGACCAAAAGGAAGAACACTTTCTCTAGAGTCGTACACCCACAGTGTTCTTGTGGATCCAGCTGCTGGAGAAGAGTTTGGTGAAAGGCTTTTGAGCCAAGACAAGGTCCCTTATGGCTTGAAGAAATCCTGTTCCTCTCCAAGAGCCTGCAAATTCCCGTTTTCCTGAGCCACAGGGTTCCCTCATCTGAATCCCTTAATTGAGTAACAGACAGGACTCTCACACAGCTGTCCATATCCAAGCAGCTTTGATGCAGGATCATTGATCTCAGTAGTTATGCTGTGCCCACCTGTGAAGGGAAAGCCAAAAGGAACAGATCTTGCACAAAGGGACAGACCTGCCCATCAATTCCAGTACATTAGTCAGGCCAGCAGGCCTGTGAGCACAGCACAAAGAGCCTCTCTTCAACAAGCAGGAACAAAACTAGAATTAGGGCCCTAAATTCAGCTTGAGAAGAACTTAAGAATAGTTGACTGGATATTGTTCCTTTTTTTGTTTGTTTGTTTGTTTAAACAACTGATGTCAAATAAAAAACTGCCCCTCCTTTGCTGGCATCAATAATCACTAAAATCTTCCCAGAACAGATTCTACCCTGCTGAAAGCATTTAGAAAAACAGCAGGATGCTTTCTAAATGCATGGTACCTGGGGTTAGAGAGAAGAATGGGCAGAGAAGTGATACGAGCAGACAGCTGACATGCACTCAGAAACAGAATGAATCCCCCTTTTCATTTGCTCCTGAACAGGCATTGAAAAAGTTCCCCCCTGAATGAGAAATGGGGGCCATAGGGGAGAGGGGAACTCTTGTCAGAGCACCAAAAAGGAAGGAGTGGGTGTGAAAAGAGTGTTAAAGAATTTGGGGGAGAGATGGAGAAAGAAAAGAAGAAAAAGAAAATGGTAGAAAAGAAAGCAAAACTATGCAGGAGAAGGGTTAAGACAGACAGGCAGCTTTCAGAAACTGTTTCATTCTTCAAGAGCTGTCACCACATTTACAATGTGCTTTCCATCCCCTTCCTTATTTACTGGGCTGTGCACACAAAGGAGCAGAAAGCAAATCACACAGGAGCTGCTGAAGATTCACTTCGACACAGAACAGAGGTGCCCTTAGAGAAAGGAAACTGCTTAGTGATCCGTGTACAACCGACCATGAAGGCCTGGAGACTCCAGAGAGAGGGCTGGGAGAAAAACCTGCAGAGAGCAGCCTCCTCCTGCAGAGATCACACACAAGACTCACAGGCAGCACAGACACTGGAGGAGAGCAAGTCAAACTGCACGGGGATACAGCTGCATATAAAAATATACCTATACACAAGAAGCTTATCCCTGAATTCTTTAAAGGAAGAGCCCAAATGATTCAGGCAGAGAATAAAATTTTTCCAAGTATCTGAGGCAATTTGCAGCCTAAATCCAGTGCCTGAAGCTCAGGAGCTCAACCACATTAGTGACTGAAATATCCCATCACCTACAGCCTGGACTGGAACAGCCCATTCTGTGTCACATTTCTGGCGGGTACCACAGCTTGCCTGGTGTGTGTTCACTCATTAAGCTGCAGAAAGGGATCGTGTCTGAGCCTACAGATTTCTAAATGCTGTCAAGGTTAAAACAGTATTTAGAGTCTGTGGAAGCACCTGCAGCTTTTTTTTTTTTTTTGGAAGATCAACTGTTTCACTTTCCACATTTGTGCAAGACTGTAGCGAGCCTGAAAATGGAGATTATGGCACTTTTAAAAAAAATCTTACCCTCTTTTATACAGACCTTTTACTCCTACAAGACAGGAAACTGAGAGGCAGAGAGGCATCCTCACAAGACACATATATAAAGTTTGGTAAGGTGTGTAATTCAACACCTCCCTTGCCAACTATAATTACTTGGAAGTTACTTGGACAGGTCTAACAGATAAAGTTCTCAGGAATCCGGTGCTGAAAACCACGTCACCAAATGCTAAGAAAGACATAAAAGGCATTCTCAGTCAAAAACAAGGTTTGGTGAAATCAAACCTCAATCAGATCATAATAATTCCTTTTCTTTTAAAAAGCACAGCAGTGAGGGAAATCTATCAGTACAACATAAATCATCTTTCCTAGAAGAAAATACTTGAGGACTTTGTTCTTTTAAGATATTCCTCTTCCAGAGCAAGCTTGTTACTAATATCTGCTGTTTTCCACCCAGACTGGATGCATCCTCTGACTAAAAAGCACACAAAGAGCTCCCTCACGCACTTTCAGGAGCCACAGAGCTACAAATAAAATCAGTCCAGTGCGTATTATTAATGACAAGTTATCAGAGGATCTAGGACAACAGGCAGACAGGAGTTTCACTGTGCTGTGACTGTAGAGAAAATGAATCCTTTGCCAGGTCAGAGCCCTCAGTTTCCCTTATTCTTGTCTCCTGTGTGCAAAGATTTGTGATAAGCCATTTTGTCACAGCAGCCAGAGGGAGATTACCCTGCCCTGAAGGGCTTATAACTGAGCTTTGACTAAAAGACAAAGGGAACCAAGTGAGGAGACATTGGGTAGAGGCACAAAAAGCTTAAACATTACATAAAAAAGGCAAAAGTGAATTTTATTTTGGTACCAACTAAATGTTGTTAGAAGAGTTCAGGAGCACATACATTGGCGGTTGTTAGAGCTGCGGTACAAGCCTCATAGATTCAATTTTCTGAGTGGTTACAGCTGTACCACCTTCTAAATCCTTGGGTCCTGATTTATTCATGGCATTAGGAATGCAAAATGCAAGCAGAGGGAAGTAGGCCAACAAAAGAATAGAAAGCAGGGATACAGAGGAACCAGTTTCTTCATTTCAGCTGAAAACAGGTTGAAATTATTAACTCTTTCAGAGCAAGCTCTCTCTGAAATGCATCAGACTCTGTTGCCCTAAGATGCACAAATGAGTCTCTCATCCCAAAATAAAATAATGATTAACAGAAATCCAAAACAAACATGGCTTCAGAAAAAAGAATTCAGATTAACTGTAGCCCAAGGCATTTGTATTTTCAGATGCATAATGTTCAGGCCAATGTGTCTGACAGGGAGGGGTTAATGGCTTCAGTTGTGTGAACTGGGGACCAGATGTTCAGCTGGTGCAACTCAACAGAGATCCATTAGAAATTAGTGGAGCTGGGCCTACTTAGCCCAGATAGGATTCTGGCCCTGTACCTTGAAATCCTATCTAATACCCTGATTTCACTCAGATTTTTCCAAAGGGAAAGGCCTCACTTTTTGAAAGCATCTGAACAGGCTACTGGTAATGCTACAGGATGTGGTTAAATTGAAACAACCACTGCCATGGCCTGCTTGTAATATTACAAAACCCCTACACCAAAAGCCTGTAGAAGCCTCCTGACAAGGAAGGGCAGACAGAAAGTGGAGCTTCTCAACAACTTTTTCTCCTGGGGAGACAGGACACAAACCAGCATTCCCAGCCAACAGCAGAAATTTGGATCTCGAAACATCATCCTCTAGAAAGAAAACACACACTCAAGAGCAGACCCAAGTCATATGAAATAATACTTTCCTTCTAGTGAATTGTGTGGAATATCACTCCTTCAGAGGAAGCTTGCAGGCCTAACCTAAACCTCAATATTCTGTGGGGTGCTGGTTGACAACATGTGACCCTTAAACGAACTTTTCAGCCTGCATTGTTTCTATCATATAGTACCACAACACAATTAACACAATTCTTCTACAATTTCAGTGTCTACATCCACTGACACCTTACAATGGGCAGAAACAGGCACTGGAGGTGAGTCACTCATTTGTCACTTACCAGGAAATGAATGGGTCTTGACTATCTCCAGTTTTATGCTCTGAGCAGATGCTGTGGTCAGTCAACTCCTTGAGCACGTGCTTGTGATAGGAAATGGTTTATAAGATTTACCATGATGATTAGAATGCAAAGAGCAAGCAGGAAACAAAACCAAAACCAAACCAAATCAACAAAAAACCCACAAAACAAAACAAACAAAAAACCGAAAACAAACCACCAGAAAATAGAAAAGGTACAGTAGCATCATTCCTCCCTAAAAAGGCCATTCTTCCATTCAAGTGCAATGCTAGTGAAGTTAGATATTTATAAGAAAAATGTCCAAATGTCAAAAATAACAAGAGCTGCCACAGCACACAGAGAGGCTAAGTCCTCTCAAGTGCCCAATGATACCAGACACACCATTGCTGCACGGCAAGGATTTTAAACAGCCATTTTGACCAACAAAGCTGACAGTAAAGGAAAGTTATCTGTCCTATTACTGTAATTCTGCAGCTATAAGTGTCCAGTCTGCACACTTGAATGACAAAACTGTGCACAGTCTGCTTAAATTCTTTCATAGCACAGGGTATAATAAAAGACCTGTGATGTAACAAGTCTCCCATGACATGATCTTGTGTTTTCTCAACCAAACACCAACATCAAGGGAAAACTTATCTGAGGGATAAGGGACCAACAACTACCTAATACTCAGTATATCCTGAAGGATTCTGCTGTAAGCTCCTTCAAATACATTTACATACATCACACACACTCTTAAGAATCTAAGCATCTCTCACAAGTGAAATGAAGCCTCTGGCAGCACCTGCCAGTCTGACAGGAATGCCAGTGCTCTGCTCCTTCCACAAACTTCAAACAGCACCCAGGCAACATGAAGCCTTGTCTTCCTGGCTAATGCTTCTTTGGGATGCTCTGTACCTGCTCCTTTCCCCCCTGACTGAGCCTGCCATACACAGATCTGTGAGTGGGTCCATGTCTTCATCTGTTTTCTAGCCTTATTCCTATAGAGAATCCCAGTACAACAGTGTGGAAGTATGAGTCTGGTCAGTATCTTAAGGACAAAAGCTAAGGATTAAGCTGTCCTTGGGGAATGCAGTGCACAGGCTTTCCAGCATTAGTGGAAATAGCATTTCTAACACCTTTCTGAAGGCAGTTTCACAGAAAAATTATAAAACTCATTATATGTTAGGGCCACGTCTTGAAACATATCCACTTGGAGGAATTTGTAATATGTAAAGCGTCCCCTGTTGAGAAAATATAATCAGGATATTGAAGATCTGTTCCTCTTGACAAAAATTAGCAGGCAGCACTTACACTATCTGGAATAACACAGATGGATGAGAAAGGGCATATTAACAGACCATCAGTTTGAGCTGAGAACTGTGTTACTCAACTACAGTCTGATTTTGAGAGGATGAAGGAACCAAACACATCTTTAGTGGCTCTGGGGTCACTCTCAGGACTGATTCCTTTACTACAAATTCACAAACTACAGATTCACAATGCAAAATTCAGTATACTCTGACCCAACTTTCAAGTGGTTACAACCTTGTTTTACCACAGTAAAATAACATTCACTCAAATTCTGGAAACCTCAGTACAGCTTCTTCCCAACTGCTATTCAGTGTTAAAATGAAATGACAGGAGATGATACTTTTTGTAGCAGAGTTTATTTAAAGTGGCACGTTGGAAACATTTGACATATTATAAATTATATATATACGTACATGTATAATACACAACACCTACAGAGTTAGAAACACAAAAAGGAAAGCTACATTTGCACTTACCAATAGAAAATGGTGAACTGGTGGCAATATTGTACAAGTCCTCAAACCATCAACAAACCATCAACTGAGCACTGACTTTTCCAGCTGCACTAGAACATCATTATAAGCAATGTTGGTAAAAAGTCCTTTCTGGAAGCTTCAAAATGAAAATGAATTTCAGGAAGGTCAGTTTGTTCAGCCTGCTAGAAGACAGTACACACGTGGTACAACAGGGAATTGGGAAACACACGTTGCTCCAATCCAACACGTAGACAGTACCCCTAAAGGCTGATGGAGTTACCTGATCCTGAGGAAGGCAAATCAGGTCAGAGATCAACATTACTTATAAATGAAGCAGCGTTGCTCACTGCAGTTTTGAGATGGAAAATGTCTGATTCTCAAGGAGATACTCCAACAGAGAGAAAACAGGATGATAAATATGAATGGGACATAACATACAGCTCACCAATTTCACACCAGAGTTCAGCAGGGACAAGAGGCAGCCTAAGCATTCCTTCTGTGTCTTCACTTTCATAAAGTAAATGTCACTACAAGAGTAATTGCTCTGTTTCTTTCCCCTCAGGAAGTAACCAGTGGCACAGTCCTTTAGATTCTGCTAATCTGTTCCAGAGGACAGAAGAGCTCCAGTGAGTCCCAGGGTCACGCTTCCACATTCTCCGCTTTTCTGCGAGAGGCCTGGGAAACACGATTGATGCTGCTCTCAATGAAGACCTTCAGGCCCTCCAAACCTTGTGAGTAGAGATATTCCAGATACCAGTCCCACCTCTTCCCCTACAAAACCGGAAAGGATAGTCAGATGTGCAGGACAAAGTTTTGTCTCTTTCTTAGACCAGTTTGAAAAGCTCTGCAAACATTGCCTTCCACAGTTTGACAACATCCGCATGTTGTTTGACAACATCCACGTGTTGTTTGACAACATCCATAAATGCCCCTGTTCAGCTGTGGGTACCTTCTGTTCCCAAATGCCCAAACTTACACAACACACATTCTTAGCTTGAACATGACAAACCGTGATTTTTTTTTTTTTTTTTACTATTGAAAATGTTTACAAATCCCAGTTCTGAAAAGAGCAGAGTCTGTTGGATCAACAAGGAAGATGTCAGGAACTAAATGAATGTGGATATTAAAGCATTCCTTCCATCAGTAGTGGTGATTTCTCCAGATCAGGTTTTAAGTACCCTGTGATACAGGAAAGGAAACCAATTGCCACTGTATTGCTCAGTAGAGGATTCCTGCTCAAAGCTGTAACAAAGCTACATACCTGTCTCAGAAATTTAAAATTAAGTTCATTGATAATAGAAATTCTGCTCCAAGTGCACCAAGAATGTAACTTTTTTTGGAGCCTGCAGAGAACAATAAACAGCTTTGTGCTGATACTGCACTGAGTCATGAAGGAAACATAAAATCTCAGCCCACTAGCCACAGATGGGCAGACACATAACTTCTCGGGTGTTGATGCCCTCTTGTTTAGCCCTGTTAAGAGACTGAATCAAAGCCTACAGTTGGAATTTTTCCCTTTCAAAATTTTTATAGAGCATTTGTGAAATTGGTGAATATTATCACCTCATCCTCTTCTACATACCTGCTGGAAATTGCCTGCTTTCACTTCACTAAAGCAAGAAATCTTACCTTAATTAATTTGAAGTTCAAGGTGGTATCCTCCGGACACATCTTGAGGAGAAGGAATAAAATAATATCAGGTCAGATAAAAAGCATGTCCAGCATTGCTGGGTCTCTGCTTAGGTGTGCAAAGGAGTTCAGAGATTTTTAATCATGCTTCAGAAGGGCCTTCCAGCATCATACTCTGTCCTTAAGTGGCAAGGTAACATCTAGACCCTCTTGCCCTGTGCTGCAGCACTACTGGACAGCAACAGGGAGTATTTGTAGGTATCCTTAACCACTGTCTCTCACGAGTGCAAAAGTTTCCCCTTCAAAACATTAAAAAGGTAATTCCCAACAATGAGAAAGAGCAAGAGAAGAGAACCTAGTGACACTCAGACTACTGCTTGTGTTCCCTGAGTGTGCTGCAGAGCAGTGCCCTCTGGTGCTCAGCACCACAGTGCTGAGGAAAATGTGACCCTGCCCCTAAATAATATTTTCTCCTGCCTTAAAACACATTTGTGACCACTGCTAGGCAAAATATTTCTTAGTTTTGCAGTAGGAAAAATGCAAAGGTTCTCCACCAGAAGGTTTTGGGGGTTGGAGGTTGGTGTTTGGGGTTTTTTTAGGGGATTTTAGTTTGGAGTGTTTTGTTTGGGGTTTTTTGTTTTGCTTTATGGTTGTTTGTGGGTTTGTTTTTTTAGTGTGCAAAGCCTCCAAAGAAGAATTGGGAAGCTGTGTCAGGGGAGGTTTAGGCTGGATCTCAGGAAAAGGTTCTTCCCCCAGAGGGTGGTTGGGCACTGGAAAAGCTCCCCAGGGCAGTGGTCACGGCCCCAAGGGTGCCAAGGAGCATTTGGAAAACACTCTCAGGCACATGGTGGGATTTTTGGGGCTGTGCTGTGCAGGGCCAGGAGTGGGACTCGATGATCCTTGTGGATCCCTTCCAACACAGGATATTCTATGATTCTAGGAAGCCTCAGAACAAAAATTATGTGAGCAAAGGATATGAGAAAGACCAAGGAAAAGAAGTTGTGTATAAGAAAAATAAAATAGCCTCCTCTGGCAGAGGCAAAGCTGGGGTTTAATCAGCAGTAAGAGACAAACTAGCCCGATTCAGGACACTGAGCACTGTGCAGTGTTCCTAACCAGCATTCTTTGCTTCAACTCTACCCTCAGATATCCTTTGCTTCATTCCAGGAGTCACACCTACGCAGGCCTTGAGTCTGCCAGGGTTTCTCACAACAAAATGGCATCTTTATGCACCCCCTGAATAGCCTATAAGACCTGATTTTTTGGAGCAGGGCACACATCTCAGAACAACAGCTCTGGCAAGCTGCTCCCCCCACTCTTCAGCAGCTGCACTGAACAGATGATGGCATACTTAATTCAAGACAACTACTGGCAGAACTCACACCAGACAATACAAGATTATCATATTACCTGAAGTAGCTACTTGCATTTCTGTTTTAATAAGCCATTCTTAAAAGCTACCACAAGAGCCAGAATGCACTGCTAAGAAGTTCAATGAACAGCTGTATACAACTTAACTATGTATTTCTTGACTTCCTGCATTTTAAATACTTAGGTCACACTCCCTATTTTGTGGGGCAGGATGCACTACTGGGAAGCTTTTACTGAATTGTCATTTATTTCACTGATTAGCTGTTTTAGTTCTATCTTCAAAATGATCCTAAGCACAAATTCATATCCAAAACTGCTACATTCATGCTTTCATCCCACACAGACTATTCAGATTGTGTCACTGATCTGACACAAACACAGAATGCCACAGCAGCTTTTGAAAGCTCAGTTGGCTCCACAAGTCAGCCAGGACACCAAGAGACACTGCTCTAAAGAAGCTGTCAAGACAGAACATTTGGTGCCTTCAAAGGCCCAAATCTCAGCCTATACCATTACCTGCTTCAGGAAGTTGACAGAATAGCCCAACATGGCTGGGTGGTAGACAATGTTAAAGCTGGTTTTAAAATCCTTCACTAGAGTTTTGTTCAGCAGCTCCTCATCCATACGAAGACCTTGAGGATGAGTATCCTTCTGGAATACAGTGGATGTCCACAGGCAGCCCACCATAGCTGTTATGTACTGGTTGTACTCTTTGTATGTCTCGTTACTGAACTTGAACTGCAGTATTTTCTGAGGGACAAAACAAATCAGTGAACAGCATCCTCAAAGCAGCTGTGTGTTCCCTCAGTCCTTAAATAATGCCACTAATACACCTCCCTTCCATTCAACCCAATTCCTTGCTAAGGTCTGTTCTAGCACACAACAGATGTGTCCACAATACCTTTTTACTCTCCTCATTTTCTTTTGCAGCCACCAAGTTGGTTCGATACCTAAAAAAAAAATAAAAACAAAACAAAACAAACATAAGAGAAAGTTGGGAGCCTGTAAATTTTTACATGCCTCTATTCAAAAAAGCTGGAGGAACGTATTAAGAAAACTTACTCCTGCCACGAGAGAGATCAAACTTTATTGGTAAAAAAAGAGAAACATGAAAAAGAATTCAAAGGGACTTCATCAGTTGGCATAGGCCCACTCTTTCTAGGTAGAGTAGGGACACATCTGATAATATTAATCTCTTAAATGATTCAGACATGACTGGTTTCCCTGGGACAGTCACCTTCATAAAGGCAACATGCAAGAATGGACATTCAGCCTTAAAATCAGCAGAAAAACTCAGTGTGTTTTTAAGAAGGCAGACTTTCATTCACTAAGCAAAGAAACAGAAGCCACTGGAAGTAATGCAACTTGACAGTTGTTCTATATAATAAGCACTAGCTCCTCTTATTTCCTCAAGACCATCCTGTCATGTTAATTACCCTGCAGATTCCTTAGAGAAAAAGCCACATGGAAAGCCCTGCACCAGCTGTCAGCTATTGGCTACTCTTCTCCTCAGATGCAGCCACTGGAAGTAACAAGGCCACGAACCACAGCCTTGGTGGATCCTGCAGAGCACTAAGCAGTGCTGTCTTTGGACTTGCCAGCAGCACAAGGCAGTCCCAAATTGCCACAGAGTCTGGAGGTGGCAGAAGTGCTTCCTACTCAGCACATGACAGAATTTGTAAGGAAAAGCTCAAGTTTAGTGGTCAAAGCATAGGAGTAAGAAGTTGTAGTTACTACTTGTGATTCCAGCTGGCTGGCTTAAGTTCTCTCAAAACAATATGGGAACTTCTTCCTCTCCACATATCAAAGATACAGAAATAATTCTGAGAAAGAAGTCAGAATCCTGCTATTTTGGGCAACAGACCGTAAAAAAAAAAAATAGTAACTACAGCTATAAAATCCTGAATCATGAAAGCTGGGCACGAGCAGAACTTTCACCTTTGCCTTGCATCGTAAGAAAAAGCAGATTTCAGATTTTACACTAAAGTAATTTCATTTCCAGAAGATTGAAAGAGAAGACAAGGAGACCCTGCAGCCCACACTTGCTGTAGTACCTGTACATAATGTAGCAGAGCTGATTCAAGGTGACAGAATCCATGCTGAGCAGGGCTGGGTAGAAAACCCCAGCAGGAGGCAATATCAGCAAAGGCAGGTTGTACTTCAGGTACATGTCACACACCTGCAGGAATGAAGCACATCTGGGCTGATTGTTACTGCCAAAGTAACGGTTATTTGGACTATTCTTGCTTTTAACCACAAAGTTCTGTAAACTATAATGAGGAAAATGTTTTTATGCTCTAGCTTAAAAAAATGCAAACAACCCTGGAGAATTTCAAAAGAAAGCCAAAATGATTGGATACACACAGTCTCATAGAAATCCAGGATGAAGAAGAGCAATAATGTGGAATTCTTTTCCAAACGCAGTCCAACAGTAGACAGCCGTCCAACAAAGTGGATCAGGTCAGCCACCATGTTCACTAGTCCAGAAAGGGTGGTATTCCTGCAGCAATGACACAACACAACATTAGTACATACACCTCTTCGCAAAGGGCAACGTGGAAAAGTAGTGAAAAGAAACTGAAGTTTGTGCTTTTGCCCCACCCAACACTCAGCAACAGACACTTGTTGTTCAATACAGCCAGTAACATTGTTATCAACACCATCACAAACATGACCCAGCTGTCAGCCTTAGGAGGATTTTGAATTCTGGGCATTTCAACTTTCAGTGTCAACAGAAGTACTTTTAAAGACAAAGGACAAGACTGAAAAGGCAGCTTACAATATAGCAGAATCATAACAGTGTTATTAACCTTCTAGCTGGTCTTCATGCTGGGTGATAGAGCTAGAATATATATCTAAATGCACTGGTGAGCAATGCAAACAACATGGTTTGCATTTTTTTATGACAAACTTACAAAGAATGAAACTCTGGATCCGTATCAATCACATTGCAATTTAACCAGTTCTCCAGCAGCTCCTTCAGGCTCTCAAGGACACTGCACTGCAAGAGGCAAAAAGAAATCAGGCTGATAACAATTTATGTAAGCAAGTAGTACTAAACAAAAAACACCATGAGAACTGACATATACAAGGAAAGGTACCAAGAATTTCTCAGGACCAACAGGAGCAGTGAGATAATTGCACATCCCCTAGAACTGAATGTATGTGTTACAGAGCTTTTCCTGGAGAATGCAAGTTTCAAATACCGAGTTAAAATTACAATAAAAGAAACAATTATCTTGTGTACTGTCAGTTCTTTTTATTTCCAACCTCCCAGTCAAAAAAGAAGATATCTTTAAGGCACTCATACTCCTAAAGAAGTTAAGCTGTAAGTATATATTTTACCCTCCTTTGGGCATAGACTTCCCCAAAAGAACTCTCCTATACAATCCCTTAGTCTGCTACACCCAACACAAGTGCAGAGAGCAGTATCAACTAGAAGTAAACAGCCATTGTATTCACTCAAATTACCTTGAAGTAAAGGGATGATGTGAAAAAGAGCTGTGCCAGGGGACCATAGACATATGACTTAATTTCTGAAACAAATGAGAAAGCAGTATGATACTGGTGAACAAATTCCATCCCCCAAGATATCCCCGGTGTCCAACCTCACCCAAAGGATCTGCAACACATACCAGGGGAACTGCTGAGGGGGATCCAACTCACAAGTTTGAGGACTTCTGGTCGGCAGCAGGAGCCATCCCAGAGAGGAAGGCTCTTATAGAGGAACTCTTCACAGGCAGGAAATCCCTCCTACAAAGCAGAAGAGGAACATTCAGAAACTCACCTCATATGCCTGCACCTTGCCATGCTCACTTCACCCTGAAGGAAAAAAGAGGCTGACACCTCCTTCCTGCCATACAATTTGCCAGGACATCCAAATTATCATTCTCAAATTATTTTTCCTGCAGAAAACAAGGCCATTTCCAGAATATTGACTTTCCATGGGTATAGGTATTTTTATTACTTGAGACACTGTCACTCCTCAGAAATATTACAGGAAACTGGTAAGTCCCAGAAGTTCTTTAAGGGTAGGCTTTGTGAAACCCTCAGTTTCCACAAAACATGCACTTACCTGCAAAAAACATTCTGCCTTGTAGATAGTTTCCAGGAAGCTCTTGAATTCTGTTTCATTTGTGTTATCAACCACACACCAGGTACATTCTAAACAGGAGAGAATATTGTATTGGAATACAAGCACAACAAGAAAAAACACAATTTCAGTTCTCTTCCAGTATTTGCTTTAACATCATATGATTGTCACTACAAATCTGAATAGCAAAGTACCATTATTGAAAAATGAGAGCCCTCAGACATCCTTCACCTCCCTAGCATGGCAAGATAATACTGAGTTTCTTACCTTCTTGGAGCATCTGGCCCATCCAATAGTAGAGCCTCAGGTAAATAGATTCATCTCTGACACAATTCATGTAGTGAAGTAATAAAGGGTTTGTTAGCACTGAACCCATCTGGGAAGGAAACTGCAAGAGAAATCAAAGAAAAGAAAAGAATTATTCAGTACTTACATCAGCAAACTGCCAGATAATCTTCTATCAGAGCTGTCCAATCCTTTTACCAGCAACAAGACCATCTCCAGAACTCATCACCCTCAGTGGGGTCAGATGCTGTGTTAGAACCAGGTAGTCCACACATTATTCACACATAAATAAGGAATAAAGAATATCCTTTGATCTCTCAAAACATTCATTCAGCTTTTCAAGACCTTCTTGAAGCTCACCTCTAGACAGTGGATATTTTGTAGGAGCTGAGGAAAGGTCTGCAGCTGCTCCACTGGAAAAGTCTCATCTGTACTGAACAAATCACAGTACTTTTCCGTGTCCACTTCTGATTTACTTGCACTGCTCGCAGGTAGAACCAACTGAGTATTCCATTTCTGTAGAAAATGCATAGCAATGACTCTGCTTTCAATGCAATTGAGTGCACTCATGAACAGTGTTCCCAGAAAGACCCTGTTTTACAAAAAAACGTATCCAGGCTTTCACTGTAGTGGGAATGCTGCATTTCTGAATAGGTACTCCCACCCTTCCCAGTGCTGAAATAAAGCCAGACTCCCATTATTTACCAATATTCATAGTGAAAAATGCTGCTTGGCACCTTCTAGGGTCTACCTTAGGCCCATAACATACCCTCTTTCGTGACTGAGGTTGAGCTGTGCCTAAAAACACTGCCTGGGTCAGAGGAGTGCCTCCCTGGTTTCTTTGCCTTACTGCATTCATTGCTGCTTTCCATGGGCCCTCTGAACTCTTGAAGTAAGTCTGGAAACAGAAATCAGACATCTGTGCAAGAAGCCAAACTAAGACAAAGCAACAGAAAGATCAGTTTCTATTCTGATAAACATCATCACAGTGATGTAGAGACAACCTCCTTGACAGATTTTCACAGCACAGAACTCTTATCACTCCTCAGTTTCATCACATTTTGACTACAGTTCAACTGTAGTGGGCTTTTATTTCCTTCTGAAATTATGTTCTTTTTCAAAAGGGATAAAACATTTCTGTCTTATAATCTTCATTCAAATCAATCATCAATTCATAGATTAAATCTCAAGTATACATTATACTAATTTTACTCAGTGAAGAGGAAATAGAATTAATCTTCACCACTAAATCGTGCTCTAGCTTAAATGCCAAGCTCAGTACAAACACTATCATAAGTACTGGTTTCAAATAGACTAAATCTAATTCCTTACCTTTGTTTTTGTGGGAAGAGTTATAGTCACCAGTTCTGGACAGAAGAGTTTGTAAAGTGATAGTAGAGCCTGCAGGTGAGGCTGCATTCCCTGTCAAATAGCAGAACGAGAGGGAAAATGTGGGGTATGTTTTTTATACAGAAACTCAATAATGTATTTTAGAAGCAAAAAAACCCAGTGATGAGTAAAAGCTAAATTTCTAGAGCTACATATCAGTGAGTAAGCACAGATGAATAACTGAAAATGAAAGAACAGAAACTGTGTCAATGAAACACCATAGGAAGGGGATTGAAGAAAGAGCATAACTAAAAAAAAGTAATTTAACAATCAAAACTATGAAAAATAGTCTTTCTGCTGTCTAAAAAACATGTTACAGCACGTTTTTTCTTACAAAAAAGAGCAAGACCCTCTACAATGTTATATTTTTCAGTCATTTTTGATACCACTTGCAAAAGGAAGATGAATACAAAATTAAGGACTGCAATAGATAAATGAAGCTGCCCTTTGCTTCAGAGATTTCACCACACCTGGCTCTAAAACAAAGAGCTTTGTGCATATCATTGCAAGAGTTCACAAAACACATGTGAAAATTTGGGATGCACATGCAAGAGAGACGAGCTTTGATGTTACAAAGACTACAACCTACAATTCCAAATCCAGTCACTCTTCTCCATCCTGTAAAGGTATTAGTCTTACAAAGTGCATTATTAACCACAGTTCAAACTCTGAAAGAATTGAAATAAACTCACCATTTTTGCTTGGAGGTCAAGTAGTCTCCTAACCCGAAAAGGCTTGACTGGAAATACAATCAATAATATAAAGAATTTAAAAAAACACTGTATCAGACATCTGAGCAAAAATGCAGTATCACTTTTATCATGAAGTCATGAGAAAGCAAGCAGAACCAATCACTCTTATTTCTAGGCTAACAGACAGGTTTCTAGTTCAGAAAGTGTTACACAAATTTTTGCCTGAACTATCACTCGTGCTTCCTTGCCTTAAAAGCACTATATTGGCTTACCAGTGAAGTGGCTGCATTGGAAGAAAAGGCAGTACCAGCAAACAGAATCAGAAACAAAATGGAATTCCAGCTCTTATAGCTGAGAGACTCACCATTTTCTTTCCTGGTCAGCAGGTAGAGCACGTGGCAGACGTAGGGGCACTGCAAAGCAAAGGCAGCAATGAACCCTCCTGCTGCTGGAGGACACACAGAAATCACACAGGCTTCACAGGACACTGTTGTGTCACTCCACTGGCTGCCTCAAGCCATCCCTGCAGCCCCCCCAGGGCAGAGCACACCTCGCTTCCCTTAGGAAGCAGCCTGGTTTTTACAGTCTCTTATGTCCCTTTCATTTAGAAACTTTATCTGGCAGTAACCAAGCTATTCAATAAGCTTGGATGGTGTCTTTTGGAAGATGGTCTAGAAATTTCAAGAGTCAGAGGTAAAAGTACAACGATACTTTCAAAAAGAAAGGCACTTTTGAACCAACATACTGTTTTAGAGCTTCTATTTACAGCTGAGGCTGTAAAAGAGCTTTAAATTAGTTTCACACCAACTCTTGGTGCACTTCTCAACTGACCCATCATGCCTCAAAATGCTATTTTAAACCGTAGGAACTTGAATCCAGTTTTATGAAAAGATTATAACTAAAGTTAACCTAAAACCATTAACAACTTTACAAACCATATAACTCAGAATTTGGAGAACTTAACCACAAAATATCCTAAACTGAAAGAATATTAACAATTTCATATCTAACATGACTGCCAAGATCATTTCAATATGCACTGAATCCAAACATTTCAAAATTCCAGTACCTGGATTTTACAGTTGCCATATAGCAGAAATTTCCTGAATGCTTGTTCTCATTTAAGTTACATTTCAACTCAATTAAATAGAACATCACCCTTAAATAAACACTGTTCTAAAAGTTTGGGTTTTTTTCTTTTTGCCCAAGGTATACAAGCCAGTTTCTTCCCAGGAGCAGGAGACTTTACCTGCTGTTGTCTGACAATCCCACAGACTGCAGCATCACAGTTAATCTTGGGAATTTAGACAGAATATATCCCCAACCTCTGTGTGACACAGAATAGCAATTCTTGTTTAAACAGTCAGACCACAGCAATCCTACAGTACTTCCCTGTTTAGGGATCTAAATTACCCAGCAACCTTATAATGCAAATGAAAAAAAAAAAAAAAAAGATAAAAGTTCTAGCCATTAGAAAATTCTCTCTAAACAACCAGACTAATTCCAGCATTAATACACTAATGAACACTTGGTTTTATTTTGTCAATTCCATATGTTCTTCAGCTCTCCTTACCAGCTTCTCATCTTGCAGGAAGGAGAAGAAGAAACCATAGAGGGCATTAACTTGTTCCTTGTGATCAATGAAGTCAAACACTGTGATCAGCCACCTTAAAAAAAGCAACTGCAGACAGGAAAAAAGCCATTATTACCTTAAGTGATGGGCAAAAGCAAAGAAAAGTAGTCAGTAGCCAACTCCAGAGACACAATCAGTAAGGATACAAACCACTCACAAGGACAACCAGGGAGTTTCAGAAGAACAACAGCTCAGGGATTCAAGCCAAGCAGGAACTGTGCAACTTTCCACTCACACTTATAAAATGTTTCTTGGTTCCTGCTGCTGTTCCAGCAATGGGTGTCTCTGCCATTCTTGGTAAATGACAGTATCTTGTGTAAGACCACGTACACTAAACCCTTGGGATTTTTGCTCCCTGAAAATAACCCGGTCTTATCATTCCTGTGCAGAAGCAATAACTATTGTCAGCACTTACTAAGTTACCTGGATGCTGCCTGAGGATTTGTTGGTACAGAGCCAAGACACAGCTGTAACCACAGAATTTTCTGGTATTACTGAGGCTGGGATCAGGCTCTTCAATAAACGAGTATTCACTGTGTCAGCTGAAAAACAAACAGTTTGAAATAAGATGGTGCTCCTGTACCAAGTTCCTAGATGTGGTTTTGCAGCTTAGGTCAAAATTCCCTCTGGACAAAATTATTCAGAGCTTCATTGCTCAAAGTAACAGTGTACAAGAACCTGGTAAGGATTTACCAATACCTCAAAAAATTACGAGATATATTTCTCCCAGCTTAACAAAAAAAAAAATAAAATATTGAGTATTTTAGTATTGAAATAGTCTTCAGACTCCTGGCAAGACAACCAAAAGTAACACAGATTCTGTTAACATTAAACAACCAATGCCTTCAGCAAAAGGGTATGGGACTGTCAGCCAAAGATCAGCAGATCTGGAGATGAGCTGATCATTTTCAACGAAGAGAAGCACTAAACTACTTGCATAATGGGGAAAGAATTCTGTGTGCTCCCCTTGTGCTGGAGGGAGGTAGAAGTTTAGAGGTTTTTCCAATTAATATTTCATTATTTAGAACTATAAATGGTGAACAACACTTCTAAGAAAGCAGCACGAGGGCTGCACTGAGTGCTGAATTGACTGTGGGGATGACAACCTAATTTTAGCAACTTTCACTAACACAGCTATGTCAGTTTGTTTAGTTATTTTGATCTTGGGGAAATGAAACCTACACAAACAATTACAGCAAAGAAAAAACACAATGCTTGGTGAGGGCACAATTCAAGCCTTTCAGAAACCTGCAATTATGAACAAAGGAAAAAAATTTAAAACAAAATCTGTAACAAGCCATAATATTTAACTGGGCACCACTCCCCTGGAGCAAGAACTGAGGTTAGTTTTTTACACCAAGGCATGCCAGAAAAATTAATTTTACACTACAGTACCCAACAATACAGCCACCACAAACACATTATCTGAAGCAGGTTTGATTGGAGGGGAAGGAGACGTTCACAGAAGATACACCAGCAATAGATAAAGGTTTTACCAAATTTGCCACTGAGCACCACGTTCAACAGTATCTCAAAAGCTTCAGGGGGCAGCCCTTGTTGCAGGGCAATGCTTTCCACAGCAGCCAAGTGTTTCTGCAGAGCACTGTTGTTTCTCAGGGAAACACGGCCTTGAACTAGGAAAAACAAATGAGACAAACACGGGATGTAACAACTTCCGAAATGAAAACAACTTTAAGCTTCTCTGAACTGCCCCTACGTATACTCCTTTTTCTTTACACAGTAATAAGAGGGGGAAGAACTTTCAAGACATTAAAGAAACATTTACATACCCCAGGGATTAAACAGGGAATACAGAAGTAAAATTAGATCATTTTTAAATTATTATTTTTATTAAGAAAGATGGAGAGGGACTTTTTACAAGAGCATGTAGTGACAGGACAAGGGGGAATAGATACCAAGTGACAGAAAGTAGACTTAGATTAGGTATTAGGAAACAATTGTTTACTGTGAGGGTGGTGAGGCCCTGGCACATGTTTCCCAGAGAAGTTGTGGATGACCTATCCATGGAAGTGTCCAAAGCCAGGTTGGACAGGGCTTGGAGCAACCTGGGATAGTGGAAGATGTCCCTGCCCATGGCAGGAGTTTGGTCCCTTCCAACCCAAACCATTCCATGATTCTATGATATTCCTTTTTTTTTTTACATAGTAGTGACAGAAAGCTTTTAATACATTAAAAAAATATTACATAGCTCAGGCACTGAAGAGGAAAACAAGAGGTAAAATAGATTGGTTTTATATTATTATCATTCTTTTTATTAAGAATGTAATTATTATATTTTCAGTCTTAGAGAGCCAACCTTAAAAGTGCTCTTACCTTTCCCAAAGTAGCTCAAAGCTTTCTCCAGGGAGACTTCCTGGCTGTCGTTTTTCCCACCGACATCGTTTTTCTGATTGATGTCATTTTTCTGACCTCCAAGAGACTGATGATTCTGGGAACTTTTTTCAGGGTCAGTTCTCTCTCTTTTTCGCCACGCAGAGAGATCAGTTTGGCTTTTATGGTCAACCTCCAGAGGCCGCTTTGGGGTCCTAGAACTCCGTATTCGATTCATCTTTTCAGTCTCCCAGCTGAGACTGGAGAATTTTCCTCATTTGTCACGAGATCCAGTCCTTCACTAGGCAAGAAAAGAGATCAACCTCCAACAGCTGAAGAACATCAGAGAGCTGGTTCCCTGCAAGAAAAGAAACATTTATTTTCCTGACAAAGAGATTTTAGAGGCATCCTGCATAACACTAGACTGAATGCAGCAGAAATAATTTAGAGTTGACTGCCCTCCAACAGGTCAGACAATATACTCAGAAGATGCACAGACAACAGTGTATCAAAACTTTATTCTTTCTTACATTAGAAAAAGGAAGAAAAAATCCACAAGGCAAAAAATTAACACAAGCTCCTTTCAATTTAAAAATGACCTGATAAAATTTTAGATAGCATTGTGAGCCAAAAAATTAACATAACCAGAAAGATGGAATAAGACAACCAACAGTTTTCTCCTCAGTTTTTTTTGTGCATTTTTATTTTCCTTACTTGTATTGTGCATGTCAGTGTCATCAGTCAACAAGCCATGATCCCCTGCAGGGTTGTGTACAGATTTTAAAGGATCATAACAACACTTATCTTTCTATTTCGCAAACATTGGATTCTTCTGCAGCCTTTCTACCGAGCAGCTAGGGTTGGAAAACACCCCTCGCCCTCCTCCCCACCTGCACCAGCGCCCCCCCCCCCCCCCTCAGCCACCACCGCGACTCCCCCGGGACACTCGGGCCTCCCGGAGCATCCTCCGAGGGGAAGGAGGGAACCCACCCCGGCCTGACTCAGCCCCGGCCACGGCCCCTCCCGCTGCCCTGGGCACTGACCACCGCTGGCACGGCCACCGACCCTCCCTCCGGCACTGCGCCCCCGTTGCCCCGGGCATTGTCGCCCCCGGCACTGACCCCCTCACGCTGCTCCCGCCTCTCCAACCGTCCCGCCGTTCAAACCTGGCGGCCGCCACACCGCGCGTGCGCAGCGCCCGCCACCGCCCCGCCTTTTACGCATGTGCGTTGGGCGGGAATGACGGCGGTGCTTCCGCCCTTCCTGCCCGCCCCCCCCCCCGGCGGTTCTGAGCATGCGCGGTCCGTGCCCGGCGGGAGGGGGCCCTGAAGGGCGGGAAATCCCCGTGAGGGGAAACGCGGCCCGTCCTGGGGTGTCCCCTCCTTCATGGGGGTGCAAAGTTTAGCCCTATACCCGCATCCTAAAAAAGAGTTGGGGGGGGGAAAAGGCACATATAAAGCGAGCGCGGAGGGGATCCAGTAACCCCGAGGCTCTAAGCAGTGACGCCTGGATGAGGCTGGCCGGGAAATGAAATTATGGACTCGGAGATAAAAACATGGAAAAAAAAAAAGAGGAAAAAAAAAAAGAAAAGAGTAAATTAGCATCGAGGTCTTACAGAAGGAGTGGAGCAGTTCTTATCGAGCACAGATGGCTGACAGCATCCAAAAATAGCTTGTTCCTGCTGGGGGGCAGTGATGGAGGTCAGGCCGCCACAGAGAAATACAGAATTACTGCTGCTGGGCTGCAGGGAGAGTCCCGGCTCCCTCTGTAACAAAGACCACGCAGCCACTGCTGCGGGTCAGTCGCTCATTTCGCTGCAAATGTGAAAAGAGGGGACGTATTGTAGTATTCACTCAGTGGTCAGAAGCTTTTGCGGTAATAGGGTTTGCTCCATGGGATGATGTATTATTGGGGCGTCCGTACAGGCTTCGGTGAGGAATGTCACAAAATATAAACACAATACTTGTTCCCAAAGGTTTGCTGAGCTGGATGTTCAGTGAGAGGTGACTGGAGAAAGAGCTGCAGCAGCTCAGTTGTGAGGACTTTGTGTAGGAAATACACATCATGGGGTGGTTTTGAGTTGGTTTTGAGCTAAAATGTGATTAACAACCCCAGTCAGGGCATGGCAGATAAAGTGTCTTTAGGGGAGTAAAGCAAATTCTGTATCTATTTTGGATGACCTTGCGGTAGTCTGTGAGGATGAGATTGTCTAGCAGAGGTGGCCTCTTGGTTCCTTTGCTCAGGGTGCACATCTGATAAGAGAAATTTAGTCCCTCCGGGGCTCTGAGAGAAGGTTTTTTCAGCATATATATATATATGTATATATATGGAGCTGCATCTGCTTCAGCAGCAAACTCGAGAACTGCGTGTGAACATCCCTCATCAATTTTTATACAGATACAACGTTAACAGTTTACTGGAGTTACCTTTTCTCAGGGCCACATTACACTGTAGCAAAATTTATCTGAGACTGTTTCATTAAAATATCCAAATGTCTCCTTTAAGTATCTGTTATTATTAATACGTAGCCAAATGGTGTTCAGCTGCCTTCAAGAAGGCATCGCCTTGTCTCTCTCTCAAATTGCCTGAAATGACTCTGCCCATTTTAGGTGCAGTGTTTGACCACAGGGAGGTGTTTTCAGACCTGTCTCTCAAAAAAAGAAATTTGTTTCTGTAAAGACATTTTTCTCCAAATTTCAAAAAGTTTATTTTCATGAATAATTAAAAAAAAAATAAGGAAAAACTGAAAACAGACAAACATTAAGAAAACCAGACAAATTCAGAGGTAACACATGCTCCTTATGACACTCTAAGATTTCAGATACAACACAGGGATTCAGGCTCTGGTAACAGTTCTCCCAGCTCACCGAGGCTGTATGTGGGATGAGCAATGAGGTACCTGGAATTGTTCAGACCCTCATCTACCAGCAATAAACAACAATTCTATAAAGTCACAGTAGCTGTGGAAAAAAGGTTTTTTCTTGCAAGGAAACGGGGAGCACGATGCTATTTGCCTACATCTGACAGATATTTTGGAGTTCTTTGGGCAGTTCTGCTCCCCATCCCCTCTCCAGGGATCATTACTCTCTGCCAAAAAGGATAAAGAGATGCCGTTGCCTCATGTGAAGCGGGCAAAATATTACTGTTATCAGGCCACTGTCCCAGTTTTAGAGCCTCTACATGGAAATCAAGGAAGATGCAAACAGAGCATCTCACGTTTTCCCTGGATAACCAGTCCAAAGAAAGGACTGGGCACAGAGGCAGCAAAAGCAAAGGGATCCCTCTCTCCAACACAAGCAACTGCACTTTTATGGACAGTAGGGTCCCTTTTGCCCCTTGACAATGGAAAAGGAAATGCAGGTGTGTGGGTGGGGCTGCACAGGCCAGCACAGGGACACTGGTGATGTCCTGCCCAGCTGCTGTTCTAGACTGCCAGGCAGCAGCATCCAGGCCAGGTCTGGGGCTCGGGGCTGGTCTCAGAGACTAATCTCCCCACTGCAGCAGTGCCAGGGCAGCCTGACTGCCCGCCCAAATCTCTGCCCAGGGTCTCAGGCTGGTTTTGCAGCTCCTGCTGCGGCCGGCACTGCTCCAGCCAGGTTGCTGACTGCCTCCAAGCTGTCCCCGGGAAAGCTGGCTTGTGTTTTTCTACATTACAGGGCAGCAGCAAAAGCAAGACTACGGTGTAGACATACCTTGTATCTCTCAGACCCCAAGTGCAACTTTATTTAGACAGACAAAAAAAAAAACAAACGCAAATAGGTTTAAAATAAAAACCAAATTGTTCCAGGTGATTTTGGAGAGAGCTGCCTCGAGGGTCCGTGTTTCTCACATGCACTCAACTAGGATACCTTCATCTTGCCTTTCTCGGGAGCTGCTTCGTGGATGAGTGGCTGCTCATCCCCGTTCACCGACAGCATCCTCTTCTCAGATGGCAGCTCCTCGGGCTGGCGGGCGATGAGCAGGCGGCAGGTGAGCAGGATCCCAAACACCAGGGCGTGGGCGTAGCGCTTGAGGGGGTCCCCCACGAGCTGGTGGAAGAAGAGCACAGCCAGCACGAGGAGGAGCAGGAGAAAGTTGGCCACGTCTTTGGGGCGACCAGGCACCAGTGTCATGACAATGCCACACGCCACTTCCAGGGCGCCGATGGTCTTGCGGAGGAGGATGGAGCTGACTCCCATCTTCTTCAGCATGGGCAGGGCCCGCACGTAGCTTTTGTAGGCTCGTTTCTGAAATCAAGCAGTCATAGGGTATGACACCAGCATGTGAGAAAATGAAGGCCAAGGTGACTTCCATTGAAAGAGACTGATGTGCAATATGACCCAAAGATGGCTTCAAACATCACAGACCCCTCTGGTGCAATACCCAATCTGTAAAGCTTCTGTTGGGGGGATATTAAACTATCAACCTGCAATTCCCCCTTTATAAGATGTTGTCTCCTTGCTGGAAAACAGTCCTGCAACACAGCACCCCTCTTTGGAACTATGACCAGCCTAGATGAAATCTGAAGTTCTGATTCCTAGAATTAGCAGTGCAGAACCATGTTGTTATAAAAAGGAACCTCTAAGAGTAGCTTGTCCTACAAAACTCAATAACACACCCAGCAAAGCCAAGGCACACAAAGTGCATAAAAGTCTCTTTTTACCTCAAAGCAACTTACCATATCCCAGTGTTCATGAGCAGTGCAATCTTCATGTGGGACTACGTATCAAAGCTGAGATTCACCAACCCTATCCTGTGCTTTATGATCCTTTCTTTCCTCAGGTGAAAGCAAGCTGACATTTGACATCGTTTGCTCCCTGCTTTATGCTGGATTTAGAAGCAGTGTAAGTTGCAAGACTCAGCTTGCTTACACAGCTGCCTCACTTTTTTTGGAAAAAGACAACCTCTGTCCTTACACAGGTTCAGGTTCTTACATTTGAACATTAGGTGCTTGTGGGCTTATTGTTTTGTTTAGGGGCTTTTTATTATTTTGTTTGTTTATTTTGCAATCAAGTATTTCCTTTTTCTATATATATTTTAATAAAGCTCTGAGTCATCACTTTCCACTTACACTTGGGTATACTATCCCTGCA
Organism: Pseudopipra pipra; assembly: GCF_036250125.1. NCBI lineage: Eukaryota > Metazoa > Chordata > Aves > Passeriformes > Pipridae > Pseudopipra > Pseudopipra pipra. The sequence goes on from NC_087561.1 coordinate 2,610,267, forward strand.
GGTATTCTTGGTGTTGTGTTCTCTGCTTTCTAATCAGGGAGAGGGAAATGGAAACCAAATCTCAGGTGCAGGGTTGCTCTGCTCTCACAGGCACTGATAAATTGTGCATCTACTTCCCTATGATTTTGGAAAACTGCATTATGGGCACACAGAACTTCCTCACTTCTCTGTAGATTTTGATGCTTCCTTCTGGGAGGATCTGACACTTCATGTGTGGTTAAAAATATACAGTGTTGTCAGTTTTGCTACAAAATAATCTAAGATTAAGTATGCATTGGAAGGATGAATTTTAAACCATCAATGACTAAAACCTCAGAGCAGAGTATTTTTAAACAGTTGTAAAAAAATACAGCTTTTTTAAGAAATGTACCATAAGCATGTCCCAGAGTATTTTAATAGACAAACTACTGTGTTCTTTGCTGAATGAAAAACTGCAAGTTTGGTGCTGTAGGTAGGTAACATAGGTTCTCTATTTGCTGGGGGCAAAGAGCCATCCCTATGGATTAGCAAGGTCAGGTTTTCACTGTCTCCATGGCATGACAGACCACCAGGGTACGCAGCACAGCAAAGGCAGGAGAGCCTAACGAGCCATGAATATGTGACAATATGGACAATATGGGCTATGAAGAATAATGGTGCTGTTGAATATCTGCTTTCTCCTTATAAAACCAGGGATCTTTCCTACCTGCAGGCCTGACTCTTGGTAAAGCAGAAAGGGACAGAGAAGCAGAATATTTTATAAAGCAAGCATTTTGCAATGCTTCTAAAGTCTGGGCCTTTTTTTTTTTTCTTTTCTGTTGCAGAAGCTTAAGAGCTTTGTTTTCTGGGTGTTTTATCTCAGTCTCTTGCTCATGAGTTACTTCTTGGGGATTCTCCTCTGTGAGATGCCGATGCCGGGCTGCAGACAAGGCGCTGCAATTCAGATGTTATTTGAGAGCTAAGGAAAAGCAGCAGCTGGGCAGGTGGAGCAAAGGGAGAGAACAGAATGTGCTGGAAACTTCCAGCACTATTTTTATAGGGACACAAAAATTATACCAATGCTTTTCAACTACTGCAATAAATAATGGGGAAAAGGGAGGGGGGCAGAATAAATAAATGTAGACGAGGAAGCAAAATGTGGCAGCCAGTCCCTCACCTGCCTGCAGCTCTCAGCTGGCAAAGCTCTGCAGCAGGGCTGGGCCTGAGCAGAGAGGAGCATCAACCAGTTCACCAGGTGAGAAATGCACACACTGACTTCTCCGTCCTCTCCTCACCCCTTTCCTGTTAGGCAAGAGGAGGAGAGGATCGTTTCCCTGGCTAAAAAGAATAATGAGATGACTATTAATAATATCTCCCTCTGCCAGCTAAGAATCTCAAAGCATTTCACAATCATGAATTAATCCCAGCACAAGTCTTGTGAGGTAGAGACAGTCAGTGTCTTTAAATCCTTGCTTTAAAGCACAGAATCGTGAGGATGGACAGCTGGCTGCCAAAGCAGGCATCTGCTTTTCCTACCTCCCACCCAGGGGGTAGGTTTTCTCCCAGGGATCAGTTGTCCCTGCCTGCTGCATGTCTGGTGCTTCTACAGACCTTGCTTTTAGGGACCCTTGTGCCCCCACCCTTTTGCAGGCATCAGTGTGCTGTGCTACCCCGTCCTCCTTGCCCCCATCCTTATCCACAGAGGTTTCTCCAGGGACAGGGCCACCAGGATATCTTGGGCACTGCGTATTATTGGCTTCTCTCCATGTCTATCAAATGAGGAGACAGAAAAGCTTCTCCCCTCACCTGCCCATCGCCCGGGGCTCCAGGGCAGGCCCCCTCTGTGTGCCCCACTGCTCCCGCTGCAGGGTGGAAGGGAGAGAGCCCTGATGCCCCCCCCACTCCGTGCTGCCGCCGCCCGACTCACCATCTCGTTGTAGGCATCTCTGCTGAGCCGAGGGGTCAGTTTGATGGTCCCCATAAAGACGAAGAAGAGCCCCAGGGCCACCGAGAGGGCGACGATGGTGATAGTCCTGGGAGATGCCATAGAGCTGCAGGGATCCGGTCCTAGCGAGGCCTTCTGGCTCTGGCTGCCAGCCCGGGTGGGAGGGAGTCCGTCACCATTGAAGGCTGTAGGGATAAAGCTGCAGAGGCAGGAGGATGACAGCGGGAGGGAATTCAGCCTCCTCCACTCGGCAACCCCTGGGTCCTAATGCCCTGCAGCCGGAGCCAGGCAGCTCCAGCACCTGGAGCACTCCTGCCAGCAAGTCATCCTCTGTTTCCTTGCGTGTTCCATAAATCGCCTACAGAAAGCCGAAACTGAGCCAGTTCTAGGGATGTGGGACTGCAGCCAAAGGCAGAGCACAGTTGCTCACTAGTGGGAAAACAAGGACATGTTAGGAGAGGGCACAGGAATGACGTGCTGTGGAGGAAAAGCAGCCAGGGGTCTCTTGTACATAGACAGCTCTCAGTTCCAGGTATCCAGATGCTCATACACAGCAAACAACATATTGCTTCATGTATTTGCACCAGGAAAGCAGAAGAGATGTCTTGTCCCTGTGGTTCTCCTGGAACCAGACGCCCAAAAGGGAAGGTGAGGCCACTTGTGTCACCCACCTCCACTGCAGATAAAACCTGTCCTGTATATGTTCAGCTCTCCAGAGGCAAGTGTAAAGGTTTTCTGATCCTCTGTTACTTTCTGATTTAAAGTCATTCTCCTGCAATTTGCAACAAATTTCCTTTTGATCAAACCATAGCCAGGCTAGGCAGAAATCTATTCAGATCTTGCAGCAAGAAACCAAGGTATAATTACACAAAACAGAACTGCTGGAATACTGCATCCTTTGGTATAAAACGAAAGCAAGAGGCTGTAACAGTGTGCAAGAATCTTACACTCATGGGACACTGGTGTAATAAGTCTCAAGTCCTAAATGCATCTATTTTAAGCCCCCGTGGCTTGAGAACTGCTGGTTGTTACTATTCCAAGCTCAGGTTTCATTAGGACTGGAATTAAAGTCTGAAAAATACAGGCAGCTCTCCCTATTTCCTTAGGAGTTTATCAGGCTTGATTCAAAACTTCATGGAATTTACAAAATGCAAGGGAACTGCTCACTCACACCTCCCTCCCCATTACAGCAGCTACATCTCTGGAAGAGCTGGAGAGAACTTCACATAACACTGTGCTTCACAGTGAGCAGGACAGGTACAAAACACAAGAAATCCTTTTAATTAGCTACTGCAGAACATCCTGAGGAGGAAAAATGTTGCTGCTGACATTTTCATAGGGCACTTCATATTTAGGTACGTGTTAGTGGAGAAGAGGAGGCAGTTGTGAAAGTAGAGACATTGAAATCTGTTCTCTTTTCATTTTATTTTACAGAAAAATCTCATTGCCTCCAAATTATCCACGTGACTGACAGTGATTCAATATTGGGTTTGGAAGCTTATACAGGAATATTTCCCTGACCCCCAGAAGTCAACATATTCCCGTTGAAGCATGAGGATTTCTAGTTCCTACGGTTTCTTCATAGCCAGTTCAATATCAACTTGAAAAAGCCCTGGAATATCCTTGAAGCAGGCATAGAACTAATGGCATGGCAGTATTAGAAAATGCAGTGGATTTTACTGCATGTATTCACATGCTGATGGTGGAAACCCACAATACCAGGTGTTATGGAACCTTTCCTGTCTAACCCTTCAGATACCACTCCTGGGGTCACGCTCACATCAGCCCAGAATGTCACTGCTGGGACCAAAGCCCCTTTGCATCAGTGGTTCCAGTGAACCCATAGATGCCTTAACTCCCTACACACTCCACTGACAGAGTCAGACAAGTTTCCTTCACTGGATCGACCCCAGTTTCCCATAGCAGAGCTTCCAGACATCTGGATCCTTTAAGTATTTAAACTGTGGCACGGCAACATAACAACAGCTGGAGCTGGTGCCTCCAGGAAGGGCCCCAACAAAGGAATCCCTGGGCTTTCATACCCTTACACCCTAAATCTCCTGGCCCTTGCACAACAGTTCTGACCAATGGAAAATTAGGGTCTGGGGTCTTCTCATTGTTCATTGAGTTCTGCAGAGTGTCTGGGTGAGGAGCCACTCACCCCATGATCTTTGTGCTCCTTGCCTGGGGCTCCAGCAATTTTCCACCACCCAGGGCACAATTTGCAGCTTGAACACCAAGTTGGGCATACTCCTCAACACAGGGAGAGTGTATTTTTCAGGCTGCTTTAATCAGCAGCTCAAGAACAGGTTTGCAGGGGAAGGAAGGGTGATGAAATGCTACGGAGAACCTTTTCACCTCAGAAATCCAAGTGGTTCCTTAAAGAACAGTGTTGCTAGGCAACCCAAAGTAAGAGAAAAAGCAAAATTATTTATTTTTATACAACCTATCCAGAAAATAAGTTAAAATCCTAACTCCATTGACTCGAGTCTCCAGCACAGTAGGAGGTTGCTTCCCAAGCTCTCACAGCTGGCATACTTGCCTCCCTGTCAGCGGGTGAACAGCAGCACCAGCTCACAATGAACAGTATGAGGAAACAGGTCAAAAGGAATTGCCAACACGGGGGCAAACGGCTCTCCTGTCAGCTTCTTCCGTGGGTCAGGTGGGCAGCACAGCCTGTGGAAAGCAAAGAGCAACCTTTAGACCAGAGCAGAACCATTCCCACCATTATTGGCAGCACAATAGCACAGAAGATCCACGAAGGGGGTATTGTTTGTTTGGCTAATGTCCCTCAGAGTCTGCAGCTGACACTGGCTGAGGTGTGGGACCACCAATACTGAATCCCAAACCAGCTCTGAAAACCTCAGGGACAAGCTGAACAGCCAGTGGCAAGTTTAAAGCTCCCTTTCTCACAAGCCATCCCAGCTCAAAGACACTTAATACCCTTAAGAAGCAATTTTCAGTTTTGCACTACCTTCATGGTCACCTGCAGACAGATTTATCACCTGCAAACAGGCCTACCCCAGATAAAGCCCCATGATTAACCCTAAGCAGGTGACTAATCCCCTTGGCTTCACTTTGTTGGCTAGGGCTCAACCTTCCTGCAGTGATCCCCGTGGATTCTGTATCCCACATCCAGATGTGTTCTTTTGTTGGGGACGGTTGCACAATGCCATTATAACATGTTTGCATTGTTTTCTACTCCTCACTGATGCAATAATGCATCCTGCTGTATGTAAAACCCAAAGAATACCCCCCTACCTTAAACCAGCGAGTGCAGCTTGCAGGGAAACCCAAAGCAACACAGAGGCATAAACCCCTCCTGCCCATGCACTTAGTCCTGCATCTCACCTGCAGAACTCACCCAGCAAAATTTAACCACTACAAAAACCTTCCCAAGCCTTGTCTGGACATAATAGGGTCTGTCACTAAGGTCAGTGGAGGGGAGGAGAGTGCTCACTCAAGGAAGTTCCTCATGGCTTCACCCTCTGGCTTGCAGGAGATGTAGAGCAGCCTGCGGATGGTCCTGCAATTCCGGATGGCCCGCACGACCCTGTAATCTGCAAAAACACACCCTGCTTTCCCAGTGACCCAGGAGGAATGACTGCACACAGAGCCTCACAGAACTGCCCTGAACTGTCAAAAATACAGGGGAAAAAGAGACACATATTTTGCCATGCTCTGTCTCAGACCCATGCTGCTGATAGCTTAGCACATTAAGCAGGGTAGAGCAGTGGGAGAAATCCCTCTGCTTCCCAGAGGGATGAAGGATGAGAGAAAAATCGTTACTAAATTAAGATGAAAATAAAAAAATAAATAGCATATTCTCTCACGTAGGCCAGCCCGAGATGGGTTCACCACAGCAACAAGCGGCCGGGCATCCTCCCACGGCGCCAGGAGTTGTGGTAACACGGCCTCTGCCTTCCCACTGTGAAACTCACAGTTTGAGATCCCTGGGAAGCAAAAAGAACAGAGTCCCACCAAGTGTTAGGTATAACATGAACCACCCTTTGCTGTGTTAGGGTCCCCCCCCGCTCACTTACTACTTCTGATTTTTCAGCAGTAAGTTTGAAACTTTCTGCCACGGTGAGTTTGAACTCACCGTTGAACACTGCATTCCACTTAGCATCCTCTATTGCCTTCTCCACCACCTCGACACCAATGACCTTGGACACCTGGTGAGCCAGAGAGAGACCAATTGTGCCTGGAAACACGGGACACAAAAATACTCTGTACATTCATGCTGAAGAAACAGGCCTTTACATAGCAAGGATCAGTTCTGGCACCAGCAAAGCACCAGCCCTAGGAGCTGGGCTCACACAGCCACTACTCACCTGTTCCACAGCAGATGTCGAGGAGGACAGTGTCCCCAGTAGTCTGACAGAGCTTCCCAACTGCCTGGTACAGAACTTCTGCTCCAGCCGTGTTCACTTGGAAAAAGGCATCTGGAGAGATGCGAAACTTCAGGCCGAGCAGTTCTTCAAAGATGTGAGGTTCCCCGTGGAGCAGCTGGTAGGGAGACTGCTCGTGGGAGCAGCGTGTCATGGTGCTGGCAGACCACACAGAAAACAGCTCTTAGAAAGCAGCAGAGAGCTGGTTGCCATTCCCAGGGTGCTCGTGGGCAGGGGAGGATGGTTTTCTCCCCAGGCAACCTCTATTTTGTGGGAGCCTCTCAACAAGATCAAGAATTTTGATTCTTTGTAAGGGATCTGTGACTTGCACAGCCTAGATTTCATTAAAAGGATCAAAATGACCTAGCAGAAGGCAGCAATCCTCAGGTCTATTCCCCAGTTTTGCTTCTAGTATGATTTACTGTCTTGGAAAAGTCACTGTAGGCTTTTACTTTAGTTTGCCAGTCTCATAACTCCCATGAGGTAGAGCCACAGTGTGTTCAGGTATTACAGGTTTGGAAAAAAAAAGATGGGGCCATTTTAAAGCCATATCTTTATGTGGGATCCAAACATCTGTCATTCTCTTTAAGCACTCCTTGAACTGATAGAATTTGAATTTGATCAGAGAAGGGGGATAAAAAGGAGGTGGCTTTGTTTCCACTCATTCTCTGTGCCAAGACACATACCTCTCTTGGAAATAAAGTGAAGTCAAGGCACAGACTGCTCCAGGTCCACACGTGAAGAACTCCTTGAGCAGTGCTTTCTGAGTAGCCAGTGCCTCCTGTTAAGAGCAAGAAAGGAAAACCTGCTGTTTGGGTAACCTGATTAGACACCTTTTCCCAGGGATACACCCAGAAGGCTCAGGTGAGCCAGGTATCTGATGTGCCTCTTGCCATGGACTCTGTCCTGCACATACTGACCTGGCCCAGCTCCTGGGGGTGGAAAGTGATGATGGCCATGGTGTGGCCACAGCTGGTGGTACGAACCACAAGCTCCCGCCAGTGTCCACCTTCATGGAAGAGGATGCAGGAGTCCAGGGGGGAACGAGAGATGAACTCTTCATAGCACTGAGGGGAGGGGAAATGGCATTTGTAGTACCACAAAGACAACTGCCCTGGTCTTAACCCCCAAGACAGGCAGCCCTTCCACCAGCATGATCTGGTTTCTCTGTTTTCAATAGCTGGGTGAAAGCTCTTTCCAGGCTCTTGAAAGACAAAACATTTAAACAATTTCAATTTGCAGTTCTTATGTGTTTTAATAGATTGGCAGGAATTCGTTCTCATTTGATTAATTTCATTCTTTGGAACAGTTTAGAAGCTGCAATATTAAGATGCAAGTTTTAAAAAAGTACTTCTCCATCAACCAGAGTCAGGCATGAAACTTTTCAGACCAGGAATATGAACTTGAAAACATGCAGTAACTAAAATTACAATGTTCTCCCAAACAAGAGTTATTTCAGTCCCTCTATTCCACAGTCTGGGGACAGACATGACTTATTTATTTACCTGGGCTACTTGTTTGTGTGTTGAAGGCATGTTCTTCATGTGGTTGGCTTTCACACAGACAATATTTCTTGCTGGAGAGAGATGGACAGGTATTTAATTGTTCTGTTTCAGGGAACAGTAAACCACTGTACCATCTAAACATGATAAACTTTGGAGAGGCCTTTCCCCTGAATTCTCCCATTGTACAAATTTAAAAAAAAAGAAGAAAACAGAAAAAATTGGTATCCAAGTGCCCCTTGCAAGGAGCACAGTGCTCACATCTTCACTGCACAACACCAAACTGCCTCATGCACTCCAAATGCTTCAACATTGCTCTGCTGCCTATGGAAGTGCACATCCCTCCATGTTCTTCCTGCTCAGCACAGGCTCCTGGAGCATGCCAAAAATGTGGGAACAGCATAATTAAGAATAACAAAGCTAAATCCTGAAGGGGCTGATACCCCATCCATCGTCCTTCCTGTTGTATTTTGCAAATTAGGAGCTGGTATTTCTTAAGAAGCAAATGAACTGAGGTGTTAAAATTGCTGCCCTGGTTTGGTGGTTGGCATCCCCCAGGATTCAGGCTTCTAACTTGAGAGGAGGCTTTCAGGCAGAGCCTTGCCCCAGCCCAGCTCATGCCAGCAGTTTTCTATTGAGCTTCTTGTCCTGCACTGACCTTTGCCAGTTCCTACATACAACCCCACAGTTTTGGGGTTCCCATCTGGTCCTCGGTTCACAGAGAAAGTAGATTTGTTTCGGTAGCCATTAATGATGGGCTGAGGGAGAAAAGAAGAAAAAATAAAGCCTTAGATTAAAAGTAATGGAGGAAAGCCAAAACCCTGCCCTGTTCTGTTGGCAACATGAGAAGATACATGTGAACGTGCAAAACACAGAAATGGAGCTTGTGCATGAGAAGCCCAGTACTTCCCCTGGGGAGGAAGAAATGGCTCCCTGTGACAGAAAGGTGACAGGTTTATCAGGGAAGCCTTGGACACAAAAGAAAGGGTTCCTAAGCACTGGGCTTATTTCACTCTCAGGCAATCACAGGCTGCAAAGCAGAAGCCAGCAAGGACTTCCACAGGCACACTCTCTGCAAGCAAATAATGCCCACCATGAGACTCTTCAGCTGTTGAGTGAGAGGCTGTGAGTGGCTCAGAGAGGAGAGCATTCCCACAGGATACTCACAGAAGGGACTACAGGCTGGAGAGGACAGCAGAGCCCACCAGGTTTCTGTGCATCTATGCCCAGCTCCTCAAGACGAGATGCCAGTGTCTGCAAAATCTTCCTCTGGCTTTCATACTTCACCTGCAGAGGAGTTCTAAGCCAGAAACACTCTCACGGGACCACATGACGGTGGGCAGCTCTTCATCACCCACCCCTGGGAAGTCCAACAGGAGGAAATACTGCAAGTGAAAATATAGCCCCAGAGGAACTCTGCCCTTTTCATCACCAAAGCTGCTTGGGGCAACAGGAAGAGGGAAAAATCCTGTGTCCATGGTCCCCAAGAGCTGACCTTGGAGCACTTGGTCCAACCTGAAGCCCCAATGAACCAGCTGTGCCACAGAGGACAGGATCACTGTGCAAGTGCCCATACTCTGTACCATAAGGAACCTCCCAGTTCTATCCTTCACCATAAGTGAAGGATTAAAGCAGCAGTAAATGGGATCTGAAGAGTTTACAGCATTAAGATGATGAGGGCTATTGCTTAAGGGGATAGGAGAGGCAGTTGGGGCAACACAGCAAAGAAAAATATGTGTAAGCACATCTTACCTGCAGCTGCTCTTGGTAGGGAAGTCTCCACAGTGGAGTCACTGCATTTGCTAACCTGGAAAGCACAACATCATGGCAGTGCCCAGAGATACTCCCCCCGATACCCATGGCATACCATCCCTGACAGCTACTTCATGGGCAGGACTTTCTGGTGACAGAGCTGGCTGTGAACACCCAAACTCCCAGTGAACCAGAGAGAAATGCACAATTTGTGTGGAGCAGGCAGGGAATTTCAAGCTGCCCACCCCTCGCTGACCCACACAGCAGTTGTTTAGAGAAAAACCTCAGAACTTGCCACTACTTATATCTGAGGCAGAACAAGTAAGAACAAAACACATAAAAGCTGATTTAAAAAAAAAGGCAGAGTAAGGGGGTGAGGTGGACGTGGTTCAATCATGACTGCTGACTCACTGAGCCCATGGAGAACGTCACTCCACAGCTGGATAAGTTGCTGGTATTGGTTACTGGGATTTTTGGAGCTGCTTCCAAAAGCACCCAGTGCCAACTACTTTCAGACAGAGAACTGCAAATCAAACGGACAACCACTTTTTGCTTGCCACTGTGGCAACCCATCTGCTCCTTTCCTCTCAAACCTTTCCATTTGTCTTTTCCATTATTCCTATCCCCGGGCCAAACTCGCGGGGAAAAAACAGCTGAGTCCTGGCCCTTCTATTCCTACTGGGAAGAGCTGCACGAGGGTAAAACCCCAAACCCATCGCTCTCACTTGCCACTTCGGAAGAGCGTTCGGTCATTTTGGGAAAGCCGTACCTCTCCTCCCAGGACGGATCTGGCAGGCTGCAGCCCTCCCTGGCCTTTTTCTTCCCTTTCCCCTTTGTCGTTGTCCCCAGGCTGCGGTCCGGGCCGAGCAGGGGGAGCGGCGGCGGGCGGAGGTGCCAGCGCGGGGGTCTCAACAGGCAGCACAGAGCCATGGTGGGGGGCGAGGGGCCTCACCCGTGTGCTGGTGGGACACGGGTGGGACAGTGCCCGTGTCACAGCAACCACGTGGCTGTGCTGGGCTCTCTCGGGACACGCTGAAAGCGGAGTGCCCCCCGCCACCGAGCCTGTCCGGTGGGATGCTCGGGGCTGGGGAGGCAGCGGGAGGGATGTCTGGCAGAACGTGTCACCCCAGTTGGCGGGGTGGGTGCAGGTGGGTACGTGTGCTCACACGTGTAGGGACGTCAGGACAGCGGGAACAGCCCCTCTTTCAGGCCGTGCCTCCTGCGGATTGTCGTGGAAAAGCAGGAAGCGGGCAAGCACACGTGATCTCACATGCGCGCTTAACCCTCTCGGGCATCAAATATTTTCGGCGCTGCTGGGGGTTTCCCAAGTCAGGCGTGGTTTATCTATTTAGAGACCCCAAGAGTTCTCTTATCCCTTTGACCTCACCTAAAATTCCTGCACCCACACATCCTTCGGCCAGGAGGCTCACCCACCCACTTGGTACCACCTGGGTCAACCTTTCTTGTTTGAGCCTGGCTGCTGCGGCCCCATCTGGGGCTTCAGAGCCCGTCGCCATCCCGGTTCCCATCCCGAACCCCGTCCCAGGCCCCATCCCCGTCCCGCTTCCGATTCCGCGGCGGCGGGACAGGAGGGCGGGTCCGCCCGGCCGCCAGGGGGCGCAATCGCCGCTCAGCCCCGCTGCACACCCGGGGCGGGGCCCGCCGGGCAGAATCACGCCCTTAATAGGCGTGGCCCGTCTTAACCACGCCTATCAAGGGCGGGGACAAAGCCTTTAGCACTGTCTGCAGTGGCCGCGCCCCCTCCCCGCCTCCTCCAGGCCCCGCCCCTCTGTTACGCGACAGCGGCGCGGGCGCTGATTGGGTGGTGGCGGGGGGCGGGGCGGTGCGTCAGTTCCGCGGCGGAGCGGGCGATGCTGGCGGCGGGCGGCGGCTCCGGCCCCGCCGGGCCGGGCGGCTCCGGGCCGGGGCTCGGCGGCGACGGCGACTTCCTATCTCGGTACCGGCTGGTGTCGGCCAAGCTGCGGCGGCGGTTCCTGCGCAAGCCCAACGTGGCGGAGGCGGCGGAGCAGTTCGCGGCGCTGGCGCGGGAGCTGCGCGCCCAGGAGAGCCTGCCCTACGCCGCCTGGTGCCAGCTGGCCGTGGCGCGCTGCGCGCAGAGCCTGTTCCACGGCCCCGCCGAGGCGGCTGCGCTGGCCGAGGCCGCGCGGCTCTTCCTGCGGCAGGAGCGGGACCTGCGGCAGCGCCTGGGGCTGCGCGGCGGCTTCGGCGAGCACGTGTCGGCGGCGCAGAGCTGCGGGGCCTTCGCCGCCCGCCTGCACCTGGAGCGCGGGCAGCCCGCGCTGGCGGCCGGGCCGTGCCTGGAGCTGGCGGCCGCGCTCCGCGACACGGGCCAGCCCGCCCGCGCCGCCGCGCCCCTGCAGCGGGCGGCGGAGCTGCTGGGGGCCGCCCGGCTGCCGCTGCAGGCCCTGCGCTGCCTGGCCGAGCGCGCGTCCTGCCTTCTGCTCGCCCGCGACTACGCCGGGGCGCTGGCGGCGCTGACGCGGGCGCAGGCGCTGGCCGGGGCCGGGCTCGGCGGGGCGGGGGCCGGGGCGGCTCCTGGAGGTGCCTTCCTGGACGTGCTGGCGCGCTGCGAGGTGTCGCGGGTGCTGCTGTTGCTGCTGCTGCAGCCGCCGCCGGCCAAGCTGCTGCCCGAGCACGCCCGCACGCTGGAGCAGTACTGCTGGGAGGCGCCCGACGGCGGGGCGAGCACCACCGGCAGCGCGGGCGGCCCCGGGGCGGGGGGGCTACCGCCGGCCGCCAGCTACCTGCCGGCAGAACTGTTCCTGCTGCTGCAGTCGGCCGTCCTGGCATGCCAGGAGAAGGACGTGGAGGCGCTGAAGGCACTGCAGGCAGAGCTGTGGCCGCTGCTGAGCGCCGAGCAGAACCACCTGCTGCACCTGGTGCTGCAGGAGATGCTGAGCCCCGCCGGGCAGGGGCTCTGAGCACCTGCAGGGACTGCTCGGACTGGTCACTTCAACACAGACTGTCCCGCTATTTATTTTTAATACCTACTTTGTAATGCACTCAAGCCATGGTTGATGAGCAGATGCGTTCACCTTGTGTCATAGTAAACTGCTCACTGTATGTACTGGATGTTGTCCTGCTTGGAAAAAGTGTAATCCCAAAGCGGAAGGGCCGGTTTGGGGCAGAACGAGGCTGTGCATTAAAGGACTGGCTGCAGTTTGTGTGTGTTGGAGGATTTGGGCATCTGGGGATCAAATGTTGCTGGAGTTGGTTTTTTAAAGAAAACAAAAGAGCCCACACAAAACACAAACAAACAAAACCCCAAGAAAAACACACAAAAAAGGAGATTTTAATTTTTTTCTCCTCCTGAAAATGAGAGACGCTGCAGGCAACACGAGGCTGTGCATTTTGTGGTGGGTGAAGGGAGTTTGTCACTGACCTGCAAGTCTGGTGGTGGCCTGAGGTCAGTCTCTGTGTAACAGCTGGTAACCCAAAGAACTGAGCCTGCACAGTGGCAACTCCACTATGGCTGAGGGAATTTGAGAATTAAAGTAAGGGTGGAGGGCGAAAAGGATGAATGGACTGCTAGCTTATATCTTTTCTGGTGCTGTCTCTGTCTGCCGGGGAAACAAAGTAAAAATCTGTGTGGCAAAAAGTACATAGGAACAGCACAAGTCCTGTGAGTCCTATGAGGAGAGGCTGTGGGAGCTGGGGTTGTTTAGCCTGGAGAAGAGGAGGCTCAGGGGAGACCTCATCACTCTCTACAACTCCCTGTAAGGAGGCTGTAGTCAGGTAGGGGTTGGTCTCTTCTCCCAGGCAGCTATCAGCAAGACAAGAGGGCACGGTCTTAAGCCCTGCCAGGGGAGGTTTGGGTTGAATATTAGGAAAAAATTTTTTACAGAGAGAGTGATCGGACACTGGAATGCACTGCCCAGGGAGGTGGTGGATTCACCGTCCCTGGAGGTTTTTAAGATGAGACTGGATGTGACACTTAGTGCCATCATCTGGTAGCCAGGGCGGTGTTGCATCAAGGGTTGGACTTGACGATCTCGGAGGTCTTTTCCAACAGGGTTGAGTCTATAACCCCCTCTTTTTAAATTCGGACAGACGAAACTGTTACTAGAATTGTATCTAGTTGAGTAGCAGTGGTGAATGGCAGCAGCGGGGGCGCCGGGCGGGGATGCTCCTGCCGGGCGGGGATGCTCCTCCCCGCCGGGGCGGTGGAAGGGGAGCGGCGGGCGGGGCCGGTGACGCGGGGCCGGTGACGCGGGGCCGACGCGGGGCCCGTCGGGACGGGGTGGCCGCTCCGGTGCGTGCGGCGGGGACACCACGCGGCCATGGCCGACGGGGACGGTGCGCAGCGGTGGGACCGGGGGGGGCTCCGGGCGGACACGGGGGGGAAGGGTCTGCGGGCGATTTTGCCCCCTCCCCTCGCCGTTCCCCCTTTCCCCTCCCGGGCCTGCCCCGCTCCCCGCGCTCACTGCCGGCGTGTCGCTCCCGCAGGTTCCAGCGTGAAGAAGAAGAAGAAGAAGGAGAAGCGGGCGCTCGCCGATGAGGATGTTGCGGTGAGCGGCGGGGGCGGGGGTCTGCCCGGGCCGGGTTTGGGGTGCCGAGGGGGGCTCCCCCAGACCCATCCGTGGGGACGCGGTGGGATGGTTGATGGGGAGGGTGGGTAAGGCTGGGATGGGATGGGTTTCTCCCGCGCCGTTCCCGCAGGGAGCGCGGCCGCCCCACGTGGATGCGGCAGCGGAGCCTCCCGGGCCACGTGGAGCGGGCGCGTGGAGACGGCGGGAACGCGGCCCGCCGGCTTTTCCCGCTCTGATCCCGGTGAACTCCGCCCCCCCGCAGGACATCCAGCACACGGAGGACTTTCTCATCAAGCCCGAGTCCCGAGTGCCCCAGCTGGACACGTCGCAGTGGCCCTTGCTGCTAAAGGTACGGCGGGTTCTGCTCGGCCTCGTGGTCCGCCCCTGCTCCCGCGCCTTTTGTCCTCTGCCTGTGGAGGTGCACTGCTGCTTTGTGTAACCCCACTGCATGCAGAAATCGTGTTATCGAGTCTTACCAGCAGTATCATTTTCATGCCTGTTTTACAAGTGTACCGTGCCAGATTTCTTGAGCTTTTTATTTGGGTATGGCCATAGCTCGTGATGTGTATAGACTCCCAAGTTGCTTGTGCTGAGTTTCTGGGGCATACTGGATTTATCCTCTGCTGTAAAGATGTGTGTTCTGCTGCTTTCCCATCTGTTTCGGCGCAAGATTCGTTTGTTTCTTTTTCTGTGAAACATTGTGGTTTCATTGTTGGGTGTGTTTGATTTTGGAAGTGGCCCTGACATTTACAAATCAGATCTTGTGTGCCTGGGGGAGAGGTATTGTAGGAAAGCAATGCTGAAACCAGGGTGAGCTCAAGAAGATTTGTAATTTCTGCTTCTGCTTGGATTTTGTAGAACTTTGACAAGTTAAATGTGAGGACAGCACACTACACACCTCTTCCTTCCGGTGCTAATCCTCTGAAGAGAGAGATTTCTGATTATGTTAGGTGAGTGCAATAAGGGCCAGAGTAGTTTATTTTTCTTTCACAGTTAATACCTTCAAAACGTTTTCTGTCTGGGTTTCCCTTGTACCTTTCTGCTTAACTCAGGGCCTTGCCAGTAATTAGTGAACATCTAATGTGAAGTTTGGTTTTTTTCTGGGGCTGTGGCTGGTCTATGGATGATCATGCAAACACCTGAGGAACTCTGGGGTCTTTGGAAAAGTCCTTTGGCCTGCTAGGCTTTGAGACTGCTTGGAGTTTGGTGTCTTTTAAGTACAGAGCAGTCAGGGGAGAAGAGAACTCCTTGACCATGGAATATATCACCTGTTGTGCACGGAGCAGCTCAGTGTGTGCACTCTTGCTGTGTTTGCCCCAATGCTTAGCCCCTGCTCTCTGCCATCTTGCACTACAGGTCTGGCTTTATTAACCTCGACAAACCTTCCAATCCATCCTCTCATGAGGTGGTTGCGTGGATCCGGCGCATCCTCCGAGTGGAGAAGACCGGACACAGTGGCACTCTGGATCCTAAGGTGACTGGGTGCCTCATTGTGTGCATTGAGAGGGCAACACGCCTGGTCAAATCTCAGCAGAGCGCAGGTATGTTTGTTGCCCAGGCCATTTACAGTGACTGGGGACGTGTGAAGTGCTTTTGGAGACAAAGTGGAGATTTCCAGTACTGAAAGGGCCGATCTTGGCCTTCAGTGCCTTGAATTCAAGGGTTGCATGTCACTCTGAGCCACTGAGGACACATCCATGCTGTCACAAGTGATTTTTGGTTGCTCTTCTGGGGCTTGTACTGTTTTAAGTCAGCAAAAACGCTTCTGACAAGGTTTTATGTGCTAATTGAACTTACAGCCTCAGCCTCTTACCAGTCCAGTGATATAAAAATTGGTGAAGAAATAAATGTAGCTTAGGTTTATTTCCCTGGAAGAATAACCGGCTCCAGAATAAACTTCCTAGGAGAGGTGGTTGTTAAGATTTCAGGGCCCTGGGGACACGTGGCTTTGAGGGAGTGTGGACCTGGAGGTCAACATTAAATGCAAGTGGCCGCTCCTGACTGCTCTTGTCATTCTTTCAGGCAAAGAGTATGTGGGAATTGTTCGGCTGCACAATGCAATTGAGAGTGAGGCTCAGCTGGCCAGGGTAAGTCTCCTGTGCTCTCAGCCATGCTGACACCTGGCATGCAAAGTGTTGGGCACTGGTGGGAGATGAGGGGGCAGGAATGGAGCTCAGATGTGCTGTGTGTGTGAGGTGATGACGCAGTTTATCCATTCTCTGAGTGCAGTGGTGCTGCCCTCCTGCAGCACCCCGGTTCCTGTTCTAGGGTCTGGGTGCTGGGCAGCCTCCAGACATCCTGCAGTCTCCCAGTGTCCTGCTGGGGGCTGCTGTGATGTGTGGCTGGCTGCCTGCAGGAGGGGAGCAGTGCTGTCAGGGCTGGAGCCCCTCTTTGGGGGGCTCCATCCTCACTGGGACGAGGGATGGTGTCTGATCACACGCTGCTACCTGATGGGAAAAGCCTGGCTGTGCTCACTGGCAGCTGGGGTGGCATCTTGAGCACATCACAGGTTTGGATTGGCTTTATTAAATATGACATCACCAAATTATGATGAACCTTGTGTTTTCTTACTCATGGGAATGGTCATGGTTGCTGGAGTCTCCATGGTGCTCCTACCTTTGGGCACAGGTGTGAGCTATTGCTTCTCCTTCCTCCCTCAGGCAGTAGAAACTCTGACAGGCGCATTGTTTCAGCGACCACCCCTCATTGCTGCTGTCAAACGACAACTGAGAGTCAGAACCATCTATGAGAGCAAGCTGGTGGAGTATGATCCTGAGAAAAGATTAGGTAAAACAGGGCTTTCCTGCCTTCTTCCTCTTAAGCTGGCAGCTGATAAAATTTTCTGTGAGATGGGCTGCTTTGTATTCTTGGCAGATATCTTAAGACCTAAATTCTCCCCACTGTCAAGCAGTAAGTGCTTCATGCGTTGTTTTTGTGTGCTGAGAAGCAAATCCCATCTGTTTCTTGTACTGCTGCATCCTTCATGGAAGAGCCAAATGATGTCAATTAGATGGCACTAGCTCTCAGGGCAAAGATGACCTTCATCTATCACCCCATTCTGATGGCTCTGTGAAGGATTGGAAATACGGCTTCTCTTAAAGGGTGTGGTTCATTTCTAGATGACAGCTTTAAATACTCCTCTGTCATCCATTCCAGGTATCTTCTGGGTGAGCTGTGAAGCAGGCACGTACATCAGGACTCTGTGTGTCCACCTGGGGTTGCTGCTGGGTGTGGGGGGCCAGATGCAAGAGCTCCGCAGAGTCCGCTCGGGCATCCTGGGAGAGAAGGTAGAGTGGCAGCTCTCACTGTAACCAGCCCCCTTGAAATGGTCAGAATTGCGAAGGATTTCTTGGAGCTGTGTGAGTTTTACAGTGTTAGGAGAAGGTTTGGGCACGTGGCTGCTGGGAGGAGTTTTGTGAAAAGCCCCTGAAAAGTGGGAGCTCTTTCCATAGGTGGTCTGTAACCAAAGTGTTGAGTTCAGTTCAGGATGTTGCTCCTGTTCTGGTAATTAAACTTTGGGACAGCGAGTGACTGGGAAGTGCACCGTGGTGACTGAAGGTTTGTTTTATGTCACCTGTGTTTCTCAGCCTACAAACCACACATTCCACAAGTTCAGGAGTGTGAGCTGTCAGCTTGGCATTGGCACAGCCCAGGGAATGCGTTCCATTGGAATGAGCCTGGGAGATGGATCCTCCAGAACTAATTTCTCTCTTTGCAAAGCTGCAGTATCAAAATGGAAGTGCTTCCCCACCCCTCTGTGCTCTTAGCACAGCTGTAATCACTGGCAGTCATTTCTGAATTCCAAGTGTTGGGTGCTTACAGCTGCTTCAGGATTTATTCCATGTCACAGTTGGAAGAGCTGGTTAATTTAGACTGTCTAGAAGTCCCAGGAAGTTACATTAGGTTGTATTTTAAAGTTTCCTGTGGACAGACCTTGTACACTAGATCCAAGATTAGGAAGGTTGAAGTCTGGTAGCCCAAGTCAGACTGCCCTCAAGCTCCAGATGGAAAGTACTCTTGCTTCTTTTAGAATGCATTTTAATGCTTGAGTTGGGCATCTGTTGTTCACTCCCTTCAGCACGTTTGCTGTTGGACTTTAGCTGCTTTTTTTGTGTATGTGTTGGTGTTTCAAGTTGGTGGCTGGTGAGAGAGTTTAGAGGGGTTGTGTCTTGGCAGGACAACATGGTGACCATGCACGACGTGCTGGATGCACAGTGGCAGTACGACAACAACAAGGATGACAGCTACCTGAGGAGAGTCATCCTGCCCCTGGAGAAGCTGCTGACTTCACACAAGAGGCTCGTCATGAAAGACAGTGCAGTGAGTTCCTGAGGCAGGGCCAGCTGACAGTGCACAGCGTCCTCTTGATTTGTACAGATTTAATATGGGGAACCAGGAGCCATGTGACATCCAATGCTGTCCTGATTGTGACTTGTTTAGAACCCAGTGAGAGCCACTGCCAGATCAGCAGTGAGATGCAAGAGCCAAGAATTAAGTGACAGAATCTGCTCTCCTCACTTGAGGAGGACACTGATGGTTATGAGAGATCTGCCTCACCCACTGTGATAGATGCTTTGCTGGCTTCTTCCAAAGCTCCAAGTTTTACGTAGTGGACAAAAATAAATAGTTAGGGGTATTATTGCTGGGATGGTAATGGCAATGAGAAGCTAAAAATTAGAGGCACTCGTTACCTTATTTTTACTCTTCTCAGAGCTTTAAGCCCTCCTGTTCTCTACATTTTCAGGTTAATGCCATTTGCTATGGAGCCAAGATCATGCTGCCTGGTGTTCTGAGGTATGAAGATGGTATTGAGCTTCATCAGGAGATTGTTGTCATCACCACGAAAGGAGAAGCTATTTGCCTAGGTATGAAACTCCTCATTCTTCTTGTGCCCAGCTCACTGCAGAAATACCAGGCTGTGTGACAGTGAATGAGTCCCCGTGCAGAGAAGGTTTGATTAGTGCTTCCTAATGGGGACTGTGGGCCCAAGACACTTGGTGTTAAGACACAGTCAGTCCTGGGCAGGGTGTGAAGGGTTCATGAGCTGTGTGTGGAGCTCAGGTGTGCTGTGTGTGTGAGGTGATGACGCAGTTTATCCATTCTCTGAGTGCAGCGGTGCTGCCCTCCTGCAGCACCCCGGTTCCTGTTCTAGGGTCTGGGTGCTGGGCAGCCTCCAGACATCCTGCAGTCTCCCAGTGTCCTGCTGGGGGCTGCTGTGATGTGTGGCTGGCTGCCTGCAGGAGGGGAGCAGTGCTGTCAGGGCTGGAGCCCCTCTTTGGGGGGCTCCATCCTCACTGGGACGAGGGATGGTGTCTGATCACATGCTGCCACCTGGCACATCACACTGCCTGAGCAGATCAGTGCAAAGGGACTCAAACAACTCTCACCTTTTGTGCAGTGACTTCAAAGGGTGCCCTTTAAAGGGCCTTCAGAGAAGCTGTGTAGGTGACAGGTGCTGACACGCAGTGATGGTGCTCAGTGCTGCACGGCCCCATGCTCTGTCCAGACCCATGGGATTGAGGAGCCTTGGGAGCTCTAACACAGCCAGGCCATTCAACCCTGCTCTTTGTACTGCCTGCACTCTGGTCATCTTGGGGTCCTGGGGCGAAAAACATAAATTATTGGTAGGATTAGTCTCCTCTAGCTTGGTTCTGCAAGACTTTGGGAGCTGGCAAAGGAGCAGCTCTGTTCCTTCCTGTGGTGGTGTGGTTCCTTGAGATGCCTGGGAGTGGTGTTGTTAATCCATGGCTGGCACACTTGCTGCCTTTGAGCAGGGCAGCTCATGGAAGTGTTAGTCCAGAACCTGCTTCCAGTGAGTCTTTGGGGTGAGACAGCCCTGGTGGAGGGTGTTGGTCCTCTTTGTGCTGATAGTCTTGCTATTAAAGAGTTAATGGCCTCCCTGCCTGCTTCTGCAGCCGTTGCCTTGATGACCACAGCAGTCATTTCTACCTGTGACCATGGCATCGTAGCAAAGATCAAGAGAGTGATCATGGAGAGAGACACATATCCCCGAAAATGGGGTCTGGGCCCCAAGGTGAGTGGTGTGGGGGTGCAGTCTGTCCCAGTGCAGTGGTGGGAGCCTAGCTGTTGGGATGTGGGACTCTGGGGTCCCCCTTGGGCAGAGCCAAATCTTCTTCAGGGATTTCCTGGAATTCTACAGCCTTCTGGAGCCATGGGGGTGGCACTTCCTGGTGCCAGGGAGTGATGGGAGCAAGGCTTTCCCTCCCAACAGAGCCTGGGCAGTTCTGCTCCAGGCCCAGCTGGGGCCACTGCAGGTGTTAAGGAATGGGCTCCTTGGGTCTGTACAGCACCAGCCCTCCTCTGGTAAAGAGCCAAATGATGTGAAGTGGATGGCATTAGCACTCTGTGCAAAGATGACCCTCATCTATCACCCCATGCTGATGGCTCTGGAGGGGCTGGGCAAGGAGCTGCTTTTCCTTTTGGTGCAGCTGCAACACTGTTTAAATGCAAACTGTCTTGTGAGACACTAAATTGTGCCTGAAGAACAGGAGGGGTGGGAACGTCCATTGGCTCCTTATTTACTAATGAAGATGCCTCTGGTCTGAGATTTAGGCTGCTGTACAGGCCATGTTTTGTGTGATTTATTAGAAGGTCCTTGGAAAAGCATTAAGCACACTGTAGTTGTTAGCTTGGCTTGTTCCTGGATTACCTTCTCTTAGGCTGAGTGGCTGAAGCCCCAGGGAGGATCTTTCTTACCTGGAGCTGCAGTTTGACTTGTTGCACTTTGCTCTCAGGCCAGTCAGAAGAAGATGATGATCCAGAAGGGTCTGCTGGACAAGCATGGAAAGCCCAACGAGAACACACCAGAATCCTGGAAGAAGGAGTATGTGGATTACAGGTGGGTACAGGGTGTGTGGCTCCCTCGTGGTGTTCAGAGGGGAGCACTGTGCAGCAAGGGCAGGGTTGGGTGCTGCTGTTTGATCGTGGAACACGTTAGGCTTGGCCCAGGGCTGTTGGCTGTCCTGACCTGTGTGGTGCAGTTGCATTTCTTGCAGATGTTGGGCAGTGTCGGAAGGAAAGTGCCCGAGCAGACAGTTATCCCTTTTTAGCCTGTCTTGTGGTTCTAGAGGGAGTCAGTCTGCTAAATTAACGGGAAAGGCCTTGCTGTTGCCCAGCCCAGCTGGCCCTGGTGCAGGCTGCAGGTCTTCCCCACACCAGCTTCCCCATCCAGCTCCTGGGGTGGGTTGTGGAGCCCTTGTGAGGGTTTGTACATGTGCAGAGCAGCATGAGGCAGCAACTGTCCTGTTCAGCCTGGGCATCTTTCCTTGCAGGGATTCTTCCAAGAAAGAAGCGGCTGCTGATCACCGACCTGTGTCAGAGCTGGAGAAGGCTTCAAAAGTGAGTATCGTTAGTGCTCTCTGGCTGTAGCGTTTTTGAGCCCTGATGAAGAATGGATATGCACCACTTCCTTTAGGCAGCTTGTATTGGGTGATGGATTGTGTGCTGCTTGTTTCACAGGGTGTTCCATGTTGTGGGAGCCTAGACCCTCCACATGTGCAGTGGCCCACAAGCTGGCTGTAAGGTGACCTCCTGAAGGCCTTACCCTCCCTGGGTGTTTGTCTCTGGGATTCTGTGCTTTGAGTGCAGAGAACCTTCTTGGAGACTACAGAGAGTTGCAGAAAGGTCCATGCAAGAGTTGCATCTAAAATTCCCTAAGTCAGGGCTTTTGCATGCCTCTGAAAAGGTGAAGCAGTGTTTTACATGAATATTTGGGATACAGGAAACCTTGAGAAGTACAGGGTGCAATACTGGCAGAAGCAAATCCTGGACAGCATATACTGGAGGGGCCACCAACAGTCTGCAGGTCACCCTGCCTGCCCAAAGCATTGTTAACTGAAGTTGGATTGAATCAGGCAAAATACTGCAGTGGGCTTGCAAACAGTTTTCCCCTCACCTGAGCTGCGTTGGAAGGTGTTGGTGTGTCTGACAACGTGTCCCCCAACAGAGGAAGCGAGAGTCGGAGAGTGAAAGTGATGAAGCTGTGACCCCCCCGTCCCCTGCCACCCCTCCACCAGAGGAGCTGAGCAAAAAGGAAAAGAAAAAGAAGAAGAAAGAGAAGAAGGCCAAAGAGGCAGCCGAGAGCGGGGGAGAGCAAATAGAAGTGGTATGTAATGGGTGCTGCCGTGGTGTGGTCTGAACATGGGGGAGGTTGCTGTGTGTCCCAAATACCTCCAAGATAAACACATCAGCATCCTGCTGTGCACGTCCACAAAGTGCCAGGCTCCCAGAGCAGAGAAAGATGTTTTACAGAGGTGCATTTGTAGACTGAAATGGCTGTTGGTGGATAGGGCAGGTGAGGCTTGTGGGAGTGGATGTGGAGTGGGGCGGGGATGGGGTGAGCAGCCCTGGGACAGTTGATGGGTTCCTGCCAGGCCACCTCTGTGCTCTGGTGCCCTGTCGTGGGCCCTGGGGGGAGGATGGTGCTGACATTCAGTCTGTGCTTGAGTGCTTTTATGGTGGTGAGGGAGCATTGTGGCAATGGGGAGCCTGCAGTGCTTCTGGAGTGGGGCTGTTCCTCCTGGAATGAGCAGTGAGGGATTCCTTTTTGATTTCTTCCTGACCTTTCCAACCTCTCCACAGACCAGTGAGACCAGCACCAAGAAGAAAAAGAAGAAGAAACAAAAGGAGGTCGAAGAGAGCTCGGAGTAAGCAACTGGATCTGTCCAAAGCAGGCAACCTCATCATTAAGGAAGGAGGAATCTGAGGCCTTGGGAAGAGGAGGACTGGCTGTGTTGGCAGAGGGGCCAGCAAGCTCCAGGTTCTTTTCTGCTGTGTATGAGTGAGCGAGTGTGTTTGCCCAGGATGTGCCCTGCTCAGGTGCCCCTCTTTATCCTGTTTTAAGGGTTGCCAGAGGAGTGGGGTGCCTGGCTGTCCCTGCACTGGGTTGATCTCTAAAGCTGAGCACTGTGATGCCAATAGAAGTGGTATCTTCAGGGAAGCTGTAGCTTCTAGCTCTTACTTGGTGTCTGTTTTCACCTAGAGGGTGGAATAATCTTTCTCCCCCTTCTAGTACTGCCTCTTCCTTTTCTTCCAAGGCCGAAGCTGTTACCTGACAGTTACATGAATGTATTGGTGCCTGGAGGACTGGCTTTGTCACAGCCCATCTGAATGGGTTTAGATGGGGACAGTCAGATCAGTTATTGAAAAGGCTCTGCTTTGTTTTTAACTTGGCCACAAGCTTGGCTTGACCTACATGAAATGAAATAGTCCACCCAGATATTCTTCAATACCCTCTTTTTCCTTTTTACCTTTTTCACAAAAGGTAAACGTTAAAACGTTTACTTCCTCCTTTTTGCTGTATTGCCCAGGGATATGCTTGTTGCTTGTCAGCTGATCCCCAAACCCAGTGCCCTTGCCAGGGTGTACCTCTTGCTGGCTCTTTGCTCCTCTCTACCCACTTGTTGGATTGCAACTGCAGGGCTTTGGGTTGCCTTTCCTGGTTTTGATGCCCAGTGTGCTCTGAAGGCTAAAAGTCAGGATGTTGCTGGGGGACAGAGGGTGACCAGGGGGTGACTGGCCTGTGTGCTTTTCTAAAGGGCTGCTGGGATTGGAGTCCTTGTTAGGAAAAGCTTGGTCAGAGGCAGCTCTGCAAGGGGCATTGGGTGTTGGGCTTAAGCAGTTTCAGAAAGACTTTTCTTAATTTCCTTATCTGGAATGGCTTACTGGGGGTCAAAGATCTCTCTGTCACAGGGGTAGTGTGCCAGGATTTTAGCTCATTTTAAATGGGGAAGGATCCAGGCTGCTTTGTTCTGAGATTCATCCCCGCAGAGATTCTGTGACTTTTAACCTCATTCATTGCTTTTAACTGTCTATCCTCCCCTCCATAGCTGGAGATAAATGCAGGCAGTGGGGACAGCAGCTGGTGGCTGTCAGAACCTGAGCAGGAAAAAAAAAATAAAAAAGGTCCATTTTTATGTCCTCTTTTTTACATAAAAAATAAAAGTCCTGTTTTTAACCGTGTGATTTTGTCGCTCATCTGGCTCCTCTTAAGAGGTCAGTGGTCTGTTCATGGGGAGGGGAGGCAGCTTCCCACGTGCAGAGAAATGGTCATGATGGTGTGGACCATCTCTACAGGGGTCTTGTCATTGTTCAGGACTTTGGAGGTGCCATGGGGCCACCCTCCACTTTGGCAAAAGCCACCTGGGGCACGTGCCTGGAAGCTGGGTGTTCTCTCTGTTCCTTTGCCTGTGCTGCTGTGAAGCTGCTGGAGAGGTCTCATGGTGCCTGGAGGGACTGTTTGGTCCTGGCCTGCGTCATCTTGAGTGTGTTTTAGGGTCAGGGAGGTGGGAACAGAGCACCAGCCATGAGCAGGTGCCCAGCCTAAGAGGTAAAACACCAGCCATGGCAATGTTTCAGCGCACATTTATTGCTGCTCATTGTTTCCCTGCAGTGGATCAGAACGAAGGTCCCTATTGCACATAGATTTTATTTTTGGCATTCTTAAAAAAAAAAAAAATTGCACAAGACTTTTTAACCACCTTCCCCTTGCCCCTATAGCTGAACACACAAATGAGATTTTCACCTACATGATGGCTGTGGTTTGCCCAGGAGGCACAGTGATACTTCCCAGACGTGGTGTGGGGGGGCTTGTGCATCAGTGCACTCCTGCAGGAGGAACCCCGTGGTGAGGATGGCTTTCATGTTTGCATACAGAGTGCGAGACACCCTAGACTGGAAAACATGCCTGGATGATCTTTGTAGAGACTTTTCTACTGCATGCAACAGATACTTGTGGCTGGATGTAATTTACCCATTGAACAGTCCCTCTGGGGTTTGGTCTGTGGGACTTGCTCAGCTGCTGCTGAGTTTCTCTGGCCAGGCTGTAACAATCCAAGCTGCACGGTGAGAATTTCAATAGAGTGAGTTTTTACACCTATGGTTGCACAGGGTGAATCAGAAAACCCCAGCCTTGGAACACAGGGTGAGGCCTGCCTGGGGGTGGGTGCTCCATGCCACATCCATCAAATCCATGCCTGCCTTTTTCTACTCTTCCCTGTTTGTGAGAGGAAACCCTTGGCTGTAGGTTGTCTGTGTGAGGTCTCCTAAGCTGTGGGGCTTCCTTGAGGCAGGGGTCTGGGTTGTTTGTGTGCACTCCTGCAATGTCAAAAGACATCTGCCTGGAAAGCCCCTGTCCTGTCACTTCCCTTGGGACTGGTGCAGAGAAGATCAGGTGGGTGCTACAGCAGGACTGTGCTTTCCCTTGCCTGGTGAGGCAGGGAGCTGTGCTCTGAGCTAACGGGGTGCCCTGGACTCTGCTGTAGCCACTGACTTACCCTGCAGTGCCATGGGAGGTGGCTGTCCCCCAGGCAGCCCCTGTCCTGCGTTCCTTCCCCCAGGAGAGGAGATGTGGGCACCCTGTGTGTGTCAACCAATTGAGACGATGTCCATGGAGCAGCAGAGGAAGGGAGTTGTGCTGGGCTGTGTGTGGACCGGGGGAAGCAGAGGAGGGTTCTCCCCATGGCTGCAGGATGGTTGATGGGAAGCGGATGGGGCTGGATGCCCTCTCAGTAGACCCAGGAGACAGGCACCCACTGTGGAGAACTGCAGGCCTGCTCAAAGGCTTCCTGCAGCAGCTGGAGGCTTTCTTCCACCCCGTTGTTGACCAGGGAGAGGTCGAAGTAGTGTGCGTACCGGCTCCGGATGCTCTCTGAGTCCTTCCGGAGCTGCTGCAGAGCCTCGGACTGCAAGAAACAGGAGAGGAATTTCACAGCCCATCCCAACTGGGAAACCCCCACCAAAACAAGAACTGTAGTTGGGAAGTACCAGAGCAAAGAGCATCGTTGCAGCTCATCTGACAGGCCAGGATCTCTGAGTTTCTCTGGCTGAACTCCCATGCAATGCTGTGAGCATCAGGTCACCTGCTGCAGCGAGGCCAAACCTGCTTGGTCTCCTGTTTACCTTTAAAAAGTTTTGTGGCAGCTGCCAGGGAGAATTCAGGAGCAGCAGGGTGCTCAGGGCTGTGCTGGGCAATGTAGCCAGCTCAAGGCCTCAGGCTGTGTTGGAAGCAGAATCCCTGCAGGATGCTCCCTTCCCACTGGCTTTTCAACAGAACAGCACCAGCTGGCAGAGCTTTACCAGCCTCTCTCTACTGGTTTTGGCTGTTTTTTAGTGCTTTATTTTGATAGTAAAAGCAAAGCTGCCTGCCCCCTCCTGCCTGGATAGTAGGGGCATCCCAGGAGTGTACCCCTGCAGACAGCTCTGCCCCCAACAATGAATTCCAGGCAATTTCTACATGTTTCCCTAATGGATCTTGAAAGGCAGGCAGCTTCTGTGCCTGGGGAGCAGGGGGAGAGCTTGGGGTGCAGTGCTCGCTGAGCTCTGCTGTGTGCAGATATTAACAGACCTAAACAGATATTATTAGATTATAATATTAATTATGATATATCTATTATATAATTATACACATTAAGATATTAAATAGACCTAGACAGATATTAATAGACCTAAACATAATATTAGATTATATTACTAGTTACTATATCTAGTACATAATTATTATTAATAGATTAAAAGGACCTCAACAGATACTAATAGACCTAAATCAGACCAAGTCAATGTCCTTCCCTTTTCTGTTAGGCCACTTTGGTATGAATCACAGCACTGACACCTTTAGTGGTCAGCACTAAAAACATATTACAGATGTAAGATTTGCAATACCACACCTTCCCTGAAGGCACAGCAGGTTTCTGTCTTGAAGGTGTTCAGTTCAATACTGACAAACTTTAAATGTAATTAACAATTACCCCAGGGGGAAAAAAATAAGGAGGTAACTTCTTAGCTACTTTCATCTTGAAAGAGTTACTGAAAATATTTATCTATTCTTAGAAAATTAATTTTTTCTATGTTATGGATGAAGCTGGCAGCTCTTGGGGGTGGAGGGGGGAGAGCAATGAGCAGTTTGCCTGGTCATGTGAGCTTTCCTGGGTCACATTAACGCTGCTGCATCCCTCTGGTAAGAGTGAGCCGAGGGAGCCGAGCTGCAGGGTTATAAATAGTGCCTGGCAGCAGGGCTGGCCCTGCCTACTGCAGCAGGATGTAATTCCTCTGGCTGGAGGCAGCGGTGGGTGACAGCACAAGGTGAGGGCAGCAGGCCCTCTCTGCTCTGAGACTTGCCCACCTTTCCCCCTTCCTGCTGCATCTGGCTGTGCAACCCTCTGCAAGTGGATGTGCCTCCAAATACCTGCACAATCCTCATTCTGAAGGATGCATAAACACCCTCCCTGCAACCTGTACCTTAAGCTTTAGGAACCCAAATTTAATAGGAAGGGATAGGTGGCCTTGGCTGCCTGTGAGTCCAGGAGGAGCACAGCTCTGGGTTTCCATTGTCCCATCACTTCCCACCTCCCTGCCAGGCTGGGCAGGGTAGGCAGCACTGCTCCCTGCATCTAAGGGGCTTCCTGGGAAGTGGCAGCCTGTGACTTCCAGCCTCATGCTTGGCGCTGAGTGAGTTAACTGCGGTATCATTGTTGCTTTCATCCTAACGTTAAAGAGATCAGCATCTTAATGAGGCAAAGAATGAAAGCAGCCTTTGTTTGTGTGTCCATTTGCATAGCTGATGGGAGGATAAATCATCCTGCCCCTCGAGCTGGGCTGTGCTCCCCACTAAGTGTTAGAGGCTGATTGTGCTGTAGGGGTGATGGTTGCTGGGGAGTGTCAGTCAGAGACAGGGAGTCTGGCTGCAGGAATTCCTGTTTCTCAGGTCTGAGTTCTCCTGGACCACCAAAATCTAAGCAGACAGGAAGGATCTGATGTGGAGCAGGGAGAGCCCTGGGTTGCTGCAGCGGGGTCGACCCCTTGCCACAGGCTGGTAAGCTCAGCTGGAGGGGGACAGGAAGGGGACAGCCTTGGCACCCTCTGCCACTCACCTCCTCTGCCTTGTCTGTTGGGGCAATGAAGACAATGAACGGGGAGAGCTCGGCTGTGCGCACGATCTTGAGGGTCTGTGGAGAGAGGGGTGTAGTTACCAGGGCGTGCCCTTCCCCAGGGTGGGAGCAAGCACAGCCAAGGCTGCTGTCCCCCACTCCCCATGCTGCCCACACCAGCCTGGCTGTGGCCCTGCTGTCACAGCCAGGTGTGTGTCACAGCCAGTGAATGCCCTCTCTGGGAAGGGAAATGCCACCCCAGGACTCGCTGGCTTTTTCCTTTGGGAAGGGCAGGTGGACAGTGCACCAGGGAAGGCAGGGACAGTCACAGCCAGCACAAAGGGAGTTCAATTTGTGGCAGCCCCTGTCCTGCCCACTCCTTCCCCTGCTCCCTACCTGGGGCTCAATGTCCAAAATAGCGACTTTGTCCTGCTGGTGGATCTTGTGCACTGTTTCAAACTTGGTGCCAAACATGTTTCCCTGGTAGCTTCCAAACTCCAAGAACTCATTGGCTGAGATGTCCCGGGTCATCTCCTCAGTAGAGACAAAGTAGTAGTCCTTCCCATCCACCTCATTCTTCTTCTGGGGGCGCGTGGTGTCTGGGGAGGGAGGGAGGGAGAGGTGAGTGCTGGCCGCCAGAAGGACTAGGGAGTGGAGCAGGCATGGAGGCCCTGCATACCTCAAGAGTAGGCTGTACTAATCCCTTTTTACTACTTGGGACAAGAATGGAACTCAGCCAGCCCAAGGACAGACACTGAGATGAGAAGACTGACTGAGGTGTCTCAGCAGAGTGGGTGGCAGCAGCCCTGCAGTGCCCCGTGTGGGAGCCCCTGACTTCAGGGGCTTGGTAGTGCTGGAGAAACATCTCCCACCTCCCATCTGCTGTCAGAAGGTCCTGGATCAAAGAGGTGAGAGTAAATGCATCCTGTGCTGTGCCCTGGGTACTTACATGGGGGTGGATACATGAACTTGTCTGGGTTGTTGCTGAGCAGAGCGTTCTTGATGTGGCTACGGCCCACGCCACTGGCCCCTGGGTGGACAGAGAGATGGACATGAGCTAGGCTCAGAGCAGCCTCCACAGCTCTGGCTCTGAGGAAAGGTGCAGAGCTTGGCCTGGGCCCAGGATGTGCTTTCTAAGATGGTCTGTGGTGTCTTCCAGCCCTGGAAGAGTCTCTCCCTGCCCTGGGGATGCTCACCTCCAGCCCCAGCTGGAGGCAGGGCTGCTGCCCACTGAGCAGCCAGCACAGCTGGACATGGTGGGCTGCCCATGCCTGTGGAGTCCACCACCAAGAGCTCAGTCCCTGCAGCGTAGGAGTCCTTGCTTTGTTGCAGCTGTGCAGACCAGAGCTGCTTTTAATAAAGATTTTCCATGAAGATGCGTAGGAGCTGCAAATGCCTGAATTAACTCCACCTCAGCATTGCAGTGCAGATGCCAGACCATGCACAATGCTGCATGGAGGAGGTCAGCTGCAGGCAGAAGAAATGCTCCCCAGACATCACTAGGTTTTGAAGGGCTGTGCTGCCCCAGCCCCTGGTTCCCCTGGGACCCACCACACAGCCCCTGTGCTGCAGAGGATGCCTGGGACAGGACCTACCAATGAGCACCAGAGTCTTCCTCTTGAAGGCAGGCAGCCTCACCACCTCCTCATATGAAACAACATCCAGCTGGTCAAAAACTGGGAGGGAGGAGAAATAAGACATGGAATGGTCAGAGCTGGGTTGGCCACAGAAGCAGGACCTTGTGCATGTCAGACCAAAGCCAGGTCCCTGGGCAGAATGGACAGAGTGGTCAGGATTGGGCTGGGAGCTCACCCATGTTTGGCTGCTTGGGGAAAAGGCAGCAGCCTCAACAGCAAGCACCATGTGAGGGGCAGAGTGGGCACTGGGGAGCTGGACCAGCAGCTGCTGAAAAAGAAGCCAGGGCTGCTTTTGCTCAGGACAGCAGGACCTGGGAGCGGGGTGGAGAGGCAGCAGGATGCTGCAGGGAGCTTGTTGCTGGGGAAGCTTTATTTATCTTGGTGATTTACAGCCTTGTTTGTGGCTGGTTGGAGCTGCAGGCCGGGCTAGGAGCCAGCATGTCCTCAGGCACCCACCCTTGCCAGCTCAGGGCATTTGCACGGGTGGCTCAGGGTCAGTTCCCTGCCCCACCAGGATACAATTTGGCAGCTGAGCAGCAGCACAGCCACTGCCTGCCCTGTGTTCAGCAGGCTGTGGTGTTTGAGGCCCAGGAGCCTGACCTCACAAAGCCAGGAGTGCCAAGGATTGTAAACACAGGAGAGCACGGGAGCTTGGTGCTGAGCCAGCCCTGGCCTCATGGACTACATGGGGACAGCTGTGGCCACCTGAGGGGCATGAAAACTAAGGAAGGGAATCAAAAAAGCTGACAGCTGTGGGGTATCCTTCCAAGGTTCCACTGCCAAGACAGCTGGGCTGTTTGGTTGACTCCCACAGAGGACAAAGGCAGGAGTGATGACATCCCCCAGGGCTGGGGATGGAGCCCATTGCCCTGCTCACACTTACTTGAGCTGTGCTTGGCCAGGTATTTATCTTTGCACTTCTTCTTCTTCCCAAAGGGGCTACAGCTTGGGGATTCACTCTGACTGGGCTGGGTGACACTCGCCACGCGCCTGCCAAGAGAGGAGACACCACCACGGCCCAGCTGTCACCCCAGCCCTGGGGAAGCAGCAGGACTGTCCCTCAGACATGCAAAGGCTAGAGGAGCAGGTCAGCTGCTGGGACAGGCAAAGGCTCACCCTGCAGCAGATGAAGGGGACATCTGTCTCCTTGTCCCAGCAGTGACACTGGTGTTACCCATCACAGTCAAACTCCTGATAGCACATGGTCACTGTTCCCACCTCCACTCCAAGATCCAGCCCCTCTGGTCAAATCCAGGCACCTACCACTCTTGCAGCTCTGGAGAAGGGATGAGTCCTGCTGACTCGGTGCAGGAGCCCTCCACCCGGCCCTGCCACCAGTTGCTGTCATCCTTGTTTATGATCTGAATCACATCACCGATCTGAAACTTCAGTCCTGCTTCCTTGCAGGGGATCAGGTTGTCTTTTTTGGGGTCGTAGTCAAACTGTGCCCTCATGAACATCTGCAAAAAAGAGAGCAGAGTCAGCATGGCCCTGAATTTGGTCGTGTCCAGCTCCTGCCTCCACCTTGCACTCCCCAACGGTGACTGCAGAGATGGCTCCAGGCACAAGGTCCCTGCTCCAGGAGGGACCACAGCCCCTGCTGCTTTCCAGGCCCCACAAGGCTGGGTGAGGAGAAAGGAGAAGCACAAAGCTTTGAAGGAAGCTCTTGGGCACGGAATTGCAGTGAGATGTGCTGGGGGGTGGATGAGGGAGGGAGAAGGATGGCATCTTGGCCCTACTGGGAGGCGGTGACAGGGCTCTAGGCAGGCCTACATGTCCACAGCTGGTGTTCAAACCCTGCCATGGAGCCTCCCTGCAGTGCCCCAGGTGCTGCACAGTGCTGGTGAGCTGAGCCAGCTGCAGAGGAGCCACGGTGCACAACTGGAGTCTGCAGTGGGGCAACCACAGAGGAGATATCACAATGGTGCACCCTGCAATATGATGTCCTGGGGACCCCTGGGAAGGCCATGGCTCAATCCCCAGCTGCTCTGTGCTGGCCTTTTCCCAGAACTGGGCACTCCCTGTGTGCCATGAGGCTTTCAGGGAGACAAAGCTGCAGTGCTGAATCCATCCCTGCCTTGTCACAGGCAAGGCCTGGAAAGTCCTCCTCCCTGAGTAGAGTAGACCATGCTGTCCTTGTTCCACACTAAAACGATTTCCCACAGTATATCATCCTGCAGCAGTGTCTCTGGAGGCACAGAACCATCACAACACAATGGTTCCCTTTCACTGCCAGGAGAGAGCATATGGATCAAGCTGTGGCATGAGATCTCTCACAATGGAAAACAATAAGAGTGGAATCTCCTCTCAAGATGAGGACTGATGCTTACTTTGCAAGCACTCCCTGGCACCAGGAAACTGCTCATCCACACGAACACACAAGGACTGCCCAGGCACCTGCCTGGAGCTCTCTGCTCCCCACTGGTACCCCAAGATAGACAGAGCCAGGCCAGCCTTCAGGTGAGCCAGCAACTCTGTGCTTTTTCTCAGAAATAGCTTTTCCCCTGGCACTGAGTTGCCCTGGCCAACTGGAGCTGGCTGGGTCAGGCCAGGGAGGACAGATGGACAGCAGGGAAGGGAACACAGGGGCCAGTGTTTAATAAACACATGTGCAAGGCTGGTTGAGCTGGACTGGGGACGGCATGGGCTGAGCAAGAAACAGAATTTTTACTTGCCACCACGTTCAGAAACTTCAGCTTCTCTGGGTAAAGAATGACATAGGCTCCCTCAGCCCATCCCAGCACCATCCAGCTCACACTCCTCTCCCACTCCTGCCTGTCCATGCCAGGGGGGCTGCACTGGGGTTAGCTCCTGCACCCAGAGACAGGACAGCATCCCAGTTACCATGCACTGGAGTCTCAGCAGAGGACCCAGCCCTCCCCACTACTCTATTTCAGCCACAGCAGGACTTCAAAGCCAAACCCAGGCAATTGTCTGTCCCCTACCACAGCACAGCCCCCAGCCCAGCAGGCGCAAGGAGCTGCTTTCCTTCCCCCCACTGCTTCCTGCCTCCCACTCACTGTGCACAGACCTGCTGGAGGCATCCGGGCCCACGACACCCTCCTGGGGCTGTGGCAGCAGGGAGCACAGGGCCTGGTGCTGCCCCTGGAGGGGCTGCTGTGTCCCCCCTGTCATGGGGACACAGCTCTAACAGTCACGGCTTTGGAAGAGACTCTCACGTGCTCCCTGGTGTGCACGTGCTGCTGCTCTCCCATCCCCAAACACTGCACACTGCATCCCAGGCCCGTGTTTCTACATGCACATCGGGTAAATACACCCACACAGGGCCAAAATCTGCTCCTTCATAGCAGCGTAAGCACAGGATACGTCCCTTAAGCTTCCAGCAGCTCATTCAAGCTGACAAGGCAGCCATCCCCTTGTCCTGGTAGCCGTGGCTCTGCACAGCTCCCTCCACAGCACTGGTTCCACCCTGCCCCACCCTGTGTCCCAGCACTGCCCACAGCTCTGGAGGCTGCACTTACCTGGAGAGCAGGGAGGCGGCTTTGTTGGTTGGGAATGACTTTTAATGAGACCATCCCCTTGGTTTCTTTCTAGTGAACAAAGGAAGGGGAGAAAGAAGAGTTGGAGGTGGTGGTGTCTGGAGACAGCTCAACAGCACCAACCTGTGCAGGGAGGTGCTGAGTGCCAGGACCTGCAAAAGCAAAGCTCCTGGGTGCTCCCTGCCATGCTGTGATGCTGGGGGACACCACAGCCTGGTTAGGAACAGCTCTGCTGGGGCTGGGCTAAGAGCTGTGGCAGCACAGCTTTGCCATACTTATCCCATTCCCATGGAGTGACACCAGCACCTCCACAAGGGTCTGGCTGTGGGCACTGCTAAGCACCACCAGAATGAACACAGAGATCTGCACCAGCTCTGGCCTGGCTGCCCCAGTGAGGAGCCTGGGACAGAGGTTGGTTCCACCAGGTCCCCTCCATCTGTTCCTCCGTGCTGGCCTCTTGCTCTGGCCCTTCTGGTGACATTAAAGGCACAGCACTCTCTTGCCTGCCGCAGGCATTGTTGCCTCACATGTGTCACAAGACCTACAAGGCCCCGTGGAGATAATCAAATGTGGAGGCTTGCAGGGGCCTCCTGGGCCAACCTCCGTTCTTGAGAGGAAAAGATAAACTCCTCCTTGGTCCTGCTGTCTGGAGCAGGGACATCCTGGCATCAGACAGGAGAGGACTGTGGCACTGCAGCAGGGCCAGGCCTCCTGCTTGGGCTGCTGGTGGGTGTCCTCAGCACCACCACCACCTCCCTCCAACCAGGTCCCACATGTTGGGCATGGATCGGGATGGCCCCCATGTGAACCCAAGGCAAGCCTGAGGCCCTGTCCAAAGCTGTCTCTAGCAAGGGCCTGGCAGGATCACCATGACCTCAGCAGCAGGCAAATGGCACCAAGATGACATGCATGTGTGGCCCAGGTCTGCAAGAGCAGCCAGGCCTTGGGCTGGAGTTGCACACCAGCCTTGGCAAACAGAGGTGGCTTCCATGGTGGTTTTCCAAGCCCCACACACATCAGCACACGTCAAGGACTCAGCCAACAACCGCTGCTGCTGCTCTCAGAAGGCCAGAAACAAGCAGCAAGCACAGACACCACCGAGGCTGCATGCAGTGTGGTTTCTGCCACATCACAAAGCTGCAGGCAGCTGTGTGCTGGCTCTGGTATGTAGGAGGGGGTGAATGCTCACAGCATGCAGGCCAAAGGGGTCCTTCCCAGGAACAGCCCTGTCAAACACAAATACCTACCAGCATCTTCTGCAGCTGGTCAACTGAGTGGTTGCTCGCACTCTGCCCATTGATTTCTATGATTTCATCACCCACGTGAAGGGAGCCTGTCAGCAATGTGAGAAACATGAAAGTGCAGAAAAGGGACAAGAGCTGCTCACCAAACCCGAACAGCACAGCTCCACCAGCCCTCCAACCCCCTGGGCAAGTTGTGGCCAGGACACTGCAGTGTTTGCCTGGCCAGTGCTTATGGAGCCACACATGTCACCCAAGCACATGGGACTAAGGGGCAAGGGGAATGAATTCTTCCCCCTCCACCCAAGACACACACTTAGCCAGCCTGAAGGTCATCAGGTTGCTTTCCACTATGTGTCCTTCAGTGTTTTAGACTGGTCAAAGCACCTGCTTCAGTTACTCAAATCCAGCTCCAAGTACCTCACCTAAGCCAATGACAACCTCCTCACAGGGCCCTTAACACAAGCATTCCTGACTGTGTGTGTTTTCAGTTTATATACCCAGGCAGATTACAGCCTCAGATATACCGCTATAAATCAGGCTCCAGGAGTGTTACTGGAATGGTTCCTGTCATACTTTGGCAGCAGTATGCGCAGACTTCCCACTTGGATCCAAGGCTGGAAAAGAGGCCTTTTCTAAGCAGAGAACATTTCATTTCCATTCCTCCTTGGCCAGACCCAAAACCAGAAAATAGCACCTATTTATTTCTTTTGGCACCTTCTTTTGGCCTGCAGAGCCAATCTACAGCATGCCCATCCCACCTGTGCACTTCAGGAATGGGAAGAGCTTCCATCTCTCCTTACAGTGACCCCATCACGAGACAGACAGTCTCTAGTTCCTTTTTGGGAGAGCCCTTCCCCCAATCCCTTATTTATGCCCAAAGCCTCCAGCATATTAACATGACAACCATGCAGAGAGATCAGTGAGTTCCTGACACATCCCTAGCAGAGGAACAGGCACAGATGTCCATGACACAGGGGAAAGCCAGCAGTGCTGAGGACCTGCCTTATTGCTACATGGAAAGAAACCACCTGCAGACGTGCACCCCATGCACTGCTTCTACGAAGGCCTTATTACCTTGTCTGTGAATCATTCCCCCGTGGAAGATCCTGGCCACCATGCAGCTCTGCTTGTCGTTTTGCTTCAGTGTGATTCCCTGGAAGACAGGAAAATCCATGACTGCTCGCTGCAGGGGAGAGCTCCCCAGCCCTCAGCAAAGTCCTCTCCAGGCCCATGTCCACGGTGGGCTGTGCAGTGGCTGGGGGAAGACCCTGCTTGGCCAGCTCATGCTGCTGCAGCTCCTCTTGGCACAAGCATCACCATCCTCTGACGGGGCTCACTCCGGGTCCCCAGGCCGGAGGCAGCGTCCAGCACCTTTTTCACGTGGCCGAGGTCTCCGGTGATCTGCTTCCCACAAGGCCAACCCACTGGCACAGCTCAACCTGCCCCTCCACCCCCCTGGGGGCCATCAAGCTTTGGAATCTTGCCAGTTCTCACCATGGGCTCCTCCGTGACCTTCTCGAACTGGACAAGGCGGATCTTCCGCACCTCGCGGCTGCTGCCGTGGGAGGGGCTGCCCAGGGCTGAGCCGTTGGTATAAATGTCCTCGGTCATGGCGTTTGGGGACTGAGTCATGGCCTGTCGGGGCAAAACAAAGACCATGGTTTAGGGGGCTCCACCTGAGTGCAGCCTGGGAATGCTGCATCCTTGCTGTGGGGCTGAGCTGCTCAGCCATGTTCGGGTGCCTGTGGCACACGTGGGGCACAGGGGAGGAGATGAATGGGCTGGAGGAGAGGACAGGAAGAGCAAGAAAAGAAAAAGAGCAGAAGAGCTTCACCCTTGAAGATGTAGATGTGGGCTTAATCTGCAGTTTTCCAGCTTGGGAAAGGCAGGAGGTAAGAAAACTTTGGAAAAGCTACAGGTAGCAGAAGCCAGGAGAGTCCACAGCTGATCATCTTCTGAAGCAACGAGTCACAAACATTCCTTGTGTCGCAGCAGTACTTGGCCCACAAGCAGCTTGTTGCAGAGCATAAAGCCCAGGACAGCTTCCCCAAGTGAACAGAGCAGTTTGGGACTCACCCCTGAGAACTGGAGCCAGGCTTTGCTCCTGCTCAGTTCACAAGTTCAACCTTTCCTCACCTACATCAATGGGCAACCAACATGGTGCAGAGCCACATACATACTCAGGCACTGAAGGCAGCCAGAAACATCCCATTTCCCTTCCCAACTCCCAACTACAGGTCCTTTCATGCTAGTTTGCACTGGGAAGCTAAGCAGGGGCTTTCAGTCATAAGGAAACCTCTGTTCTTGGTTTCCAGCAGGTGCTGGCACCAAGGCAGGTGGAGAGTGCACAGGGTCCCAGGCAGAGAACTCCAAACCCACCCTGCCATGCAGCAGGGATCCTGCCAAGTGAGCTTCCCTCTCCCAGCCTGAGAAAGCCTGAGGCAGTCAGTCCTGTTCAATCCCTCAGGCATGCTGGGCAAAGTCTCTGCACAGCTCACAGATGTCCCTGTTTGGCCCCAAGTGCAGTGGACTTCCCTCAAGCCTCTCCCAAATCAGTGCTGGCCCAGCAAAACCCATCTGCAGCTTCTCCCCACTCCGTCAGCACACTCAAATTCCCACATCAGCAGTGTGGGTGTTTTACACCCACAATGTGAAACAAGGAACCCTCCTGGCTGGCCTTGCTGCCCAGTTTGCAGCCTGCACCCCCCTTCCAGCAGTGCCTGAGCTGGGAGCCACGGCCAGCAAACCTGCAGGGACACCCAGCAAGGTCCTCACTGGCTTCAGTCCTGCATCAGCACCATAGCCTGCCATGCCCAGCCAGGAAGAGCCCACCACATCCTGACTTGCCAACCGAGCATCAAGGCCAGAGGCTCCATGCCAGGAGCTGGGGAATGGCAGCCTGACCCCACTGCCCCAGCTCACTCTGACCCACCACAGACACCCAGCCTGGAGCGGAGGAGAAGCTGCAGCCCCATCCTGCCAAAGGGGGAGACAGATCTGGTCAGGCCATGGGAAGGTTCGTGTGGATGTAACAAAGGTGAAGAGCAGCTGCTGCTGGGCTGCAGCCACGGCACTAAACCACAACAAAATTAGCTTTGGTACAGATGTGCTGGAATTCTGCTGGGCTGAGGCAATGATCCAGCTCTGTGTAATGGCAGAAAGCAGGGAAGGAGCCAAAGGAAGGTGCAGCAGAGTCAGAACTACCTGGGAGAGTGGGAGAGATGCTGGCAGAGATGGATGGACCAGCACGGAGGCACAGTCACTGTCACAGCCTCCATGAAAGGGCACTGGTGGGGCTGGGTCAGGATGGGAAGGGCTCAGGGAGCTGTGTGCCCTTGATGAAGCAATAGGGAAGACACGTAATTTATTTTTAAGCCAACTCCTTCTAACAGTGCCAACCAACCTCCCACTCAGAGGAAAAAGACAACCACATGAGCTCCTGCTGCCAGTGGCTTAAACATGGAGAAGAAGGCTAAATCCCAGCCCAGAGCAGCACCCAGGCCAAGGACTCACGGGGTGGAAGGAAGAGCAACTTGCAGCCCCCCAGACAGGCTCGCCAGCCCTAGCAGGGCACACTGCTACCATACTATTTGAAGGGCAGAGGAACAGATCCAGCAGTGAGTGCCTAGAGCTGTCCCTCAGCTCTCTGCCAGCTGTCCCACCTCTGTCAAGCCAGCATGTGCAAGGAGGAACAGGAGGACGAGGACCTTCTCTGACCCTACCCAAGGCCAAAGTGCCCATGAGGTGTTTGGAGTCAGCACAGATCACACTTATCTTGGTCATGCCTTGGGAAAGTCTTAGACCATGCAATTCCTGTTTCCAAACCTCTAGGCTCAGCAGAGCCCAATGACCCAGGACACAGCACAGTCTGCCACCAGCACTGGGAGTTCCCATCCCCACCACCCCAGTCAGCTGAGCCTCCTGGCCCCGACCTTTGCTTTTTGCTGAGAGTTGGAGAAAACACTCAGTCCTTGATGCTGACACAGCACCAGTGTCACCCTAGTGACTCCCTGAGAACAAGCCTTGCCACCAGAGACTCGCTGCTGTGCCTGGGGATGGTCACCAGTCACCTGATGGCAGCTCTGAACTCAAAAAGGTCCTCCAGCAACTCTCTCTGCCCCAGGACCACGCTGGGGTGGTATGGGCTTCTGCTGATGACATGGGGCAGCCAGTGGATGGGGATGGGAAAATGCCTGATTGATGAGGACAACGAGGACCCACCGAGTGGCAGATTCCAGCCCTGACATTGGGCACTCAGTAAACAGAATCAGGAGATGTGTGTGGCTCTCATGCTCCCTGCACATGAGCTGGCTGGCTGGATCTCCAACCCTGCACTCTCCTGGCAGCTGCCACGCTCTTGGCTGACTTGGCCCAGCATGGTCTGTGACCTCAAGAGCCTTTTGAGTGACGCTGGTGGCCGGCCAGACTCTGCTACTTGTGCATTGCTCCACAGGAAACATCCGTTGGTGCTGCTCAGAGCCGGCTCTGCGGCCACAGCCCTGGGCTCAGTCACTGCTGGGCCAGCCTTGGGGCAGACCTGGGGCAAGGATGTTGGGGGGCTGGGCTGTGCAATAGGGGTGCTGGGCAGCCCAGCACCCAGCAGCCCTAGGTGTGCCTTGCAGCTGGCACCCTGCACAAATCCTGCTCCGGGTGGCAATGCACAGAGGAGCCACCAGCTCTGTGGGTCAAAAAAGTGCACCCCAGCTCCCTGCCTGCATTTTCTTTAAGACCCCGTATTTCTGTCCTCTGTCTCAAGGTGGAGGAAAGTGCTCCAGTTCCTTGGGCAGCCTTTACCAACAAGGAACACGGTGAGGACCCCAGGGCTTGGCATCCTGTCCCCCAGTGGGGTCAGCACTGTCTGCCAGGGTTGCTCCTGCTGCTGCACTGGTTCCACCAGGCTGCACACCATGGGCAAATCAAACATTAACTGGGCAGCTTGTTTGCAGGAGGCTGAAGCGGCACTTGGGGAAAGCAGCACTGTAGTGCAAAGGGCACGTTCAGAGGTTTGGTTCCTGGGCTCTCCTTGCTGCTCTAACCAAGAGACTTGGTACCAGGTAGCCTTGGAATAACAGGGCTGCCTGGAAAGTATGTGAAGGAAAAGTAATGCTGTCTTTGCCAAGTAGGGCCTCAAAGCAGAGCAGCTAGGATGCAAGAAGGATGCCTGGAGCCAGGTTTCCCTGGGACTGCCCTCCTGGCTGGCAGGGAGACACGCTCTGCTGTCCATAGCGAGCAACAAAATCCCAGCTCCCTCCATTCATCATCACCCCTCACATTATAATCACCCTGGATGCATGCAGGGAGGTTGGGGCACTGCTTGGTGCAAAGATGTCCTGACCCAGCAATCTCTCCTCCCATCCTCCAGTGCTCCAGCCTTGCCTCCCCACCACCCAGCAGATGTGTGCATCTCAGTCTCAGCACAGCTTAAAAAAAACACGTCAATGGGTAAAAAAAGCAAAGTAGCAAAAAAATTGAGTTGCTTTAGGGCTACTCCAGCAGGCTGGGGAGCAACAGCCACGTGGACATTTAGAAGTAATTGATTCTGCCAGGAGCTACTGACTTCTCAGGTCTGCCAGCACAACCACAGGAACAACTTCATCAAAAACCCCCTCTAGTAATATGACTGAGGTTAAAAAAAAAAATCAAACTAACAAACATTTAAACCAAACAAGATTAAATTGCTGACACTGGGAAAAGGTCTGACAACACCAACAGGTCTCTGTAGGAAGGGGAATAGAGAAATAAGAGGGATACAAAACAGTCATGGCAGCCAGAAGGTGCCAGCTCTGCATGCCCTCACACTGACTCCAAATCACAGAGTGCTGCAATGGAGGTGGGCCAGATTTTCAAGGAAGCACAGTAAATTTTGCTGAGGCACCATCTTCTCACCAGAAAGGCTGAGACAGCCTTCCAGATGTGTTTGTGAAACCGGTCACCTCCAAGAGACAGTGAAACCACAACACTGACAGAAGGAGGAGCTGCCCAGCCACTCCATCCCCACCTTCCTGAACAAGCCCTGCAAAACAGCTTTTCCCCTGTAGCTGTTACAGACAGCAACCTGACAAAACACATTTGAGATAAAGAAGTTGGAACCAGCCCTCCCCACTTCACTGCTCATAGGCAGAAGTTTAGCTCAGCTTCCAAGCGAGTTTTACCTGTGGTTAATTCAGGATTTGGTCCCTGAGGACCGTGGCCTCAGTCTGCTTTGGAGTTGGTGCTGGTTGGAACTGCTGCCCAGAGGGAAGTGCAGTGTTCCCTCTGCACCCTCAAGCTCAGCATTCTCTACAAGTACCCTTCTTTTCTCCACCAGATTCCCAAAGGTCACATTTGCTGTCCATTTTACAGCTGGGGAACTGAGTCACGGATGATAAGGGGAAAAGCCCAAGATCACCCTGCCAACCAGGGACACAGCTGGGAATAAAGTCCACACCTTTTTGGTAAGTGTGTATTTGCCAATCAGGAGATAAGGGAAAGACATGCAGTCAGGTGAGGCTCAAGAGAAGAGGCTTTGGCTTGTTTCCTAGCAATACCATGGCTTCCACTTGCCATGTTTTGCATGCCCTGCCACCACACGAGAAACACAGGGCGGCACTTCCCAGCACGTGGCTCTATCAGAGAAAATGGAGAAGAGAAACCTTCCAGTCACCCTGTTTGACTCCAGCACCCTTCCCAAGAGCTGCTGCTGGGCAATATCTTGGTGTCCCACAGAGGGCCCTCAGCCACAGTGGGCCAGCACTGTCTCTGCACACACTCGACATGGAGAGGAGCATGGGAGCGACCGGCAAGCTCAGGACACGGTACCCTGTTGGGAGCCAGCCCTGTGGAGCTCCTTTTAAGAGGCCTCAGGCAGATCTCAGTTCACCATCTCTCTCTTTATCCCCACTGCAACACCAGTGAGCTGCAGGGCAGCTCTGACATTTTCCATGCCCTGCTGCCATTGGCAATTTATCCTGGCTTTGCCTGCAGCCAGGCAGGCCCTCTGCTTGGATCTTGCAGGCAGAGGGATGGGAGAGCTCCTCTCAGCAGCTGCCTGGTCCAGACACTTTGCTTTAAATTCTTTTTCCTATTTTTTTTTCAAAGCACCCTGCCAAGGTTGAACCATAGAAAGCAGACAAGCCATTGGTGTGAGACAGACCTGACAAGCCTCTTTTGCATGCTTTAGTGTCCAAGGACAGCACTTCGGGGAAATTTCCTCCCTGCTCTCAGAGGCTCCCCACAGTTGCAAGGAAACCTCAGCCCAGGCACATTATGCCATGGCTCCAACAGAGATGTCTGCTCAAAGCTGGGAGAAAGCACCAGCTGTTTAGCACCGGGAACTGTTGACCTTCTCCTGGCTGCACCCAAGCTACCCCAAATGACGCCAGCTGAGGAAGGAGCCCTCCCAGCAGAACCAAGACGACTGTTGCAGCCTGCTCCCCTTCTGTTGGAGGTGGGGTGCATGCGACCACCGGCTCACTCCCTGGCTGGGGTAGGTTTGAGAAAGGCTGGTTGCATCCTTCTTCTCTGGGGCAGAGACTCACCACCCTCCTCCAGCCCATGCTGTGGACCTGGAGGTTTCTGAGCAGCTGAATCAGCTCATGTGACAGGCAGTTCCAGTTCAGACCAGCTACAACTTTGCAGCAAAACAAGCACAATCTCTTCCGTGGCAGGATGCTGGAGCCTTCCTCCCCTGTACCCGGCTCCTTCTTCCCTGCCTGGCTACGCTGTGCTGGCCACGCCGACTGACCATTCCCCGTGTCACCCCCCGTCCCCCAGCGAGCATCCCCGCTCCTGGGGTGCTGGGGACCACCAGCGCCGCACGCAGGGCACGCACCTGGATACCCACGGCGGGGTCTCTGCCTTTGGGGCCACG
Source organism: Pseudopipra pipra (assembly GCF_036250125.1). Lineage (NCBI taxonomy): Eukaryota > Metazoa > Chordata > Aves > Passeriformes > Pipridae > Pseudopipra > Pseudopipra pipra. The sequence goes on from NC_087561.1 coordinate 2,652,478, forward strand.
CGTGTGCGGGAGGGACGGGGAGGCGCGGGACCCCCGGGGGATCCCCGCCGGGCCTGAGCTGGGCGCGGGGTGCTGGGCTAAGGGCCCGCAGGGAAGGAGGGAGCGCCGGGGGTCCCTGCGCGGGGGTGGGGGCGGCGGGAGGCAGAGGCGCGGGGTGCCGGGGGCGCATCGGGCCGCTCACCTCGGGCTTGGGCCGGTTCTGCAGAAGGTGCTCCAGGTAAAGGTCGGACAGCGCCGTCCTCATGCTGCTGCTGCCGCCGCCGGCGCTGCGCCCCGACTTGAGAGTCATCGCGGCGGCCGGTCCCGCTGGCCCCCCCCGGCACGGCGGAACGGAGCGGCCCGGCCCGGCCGCGGCTCCAGCAGGGCCGCCCGCAGCTCCGCCCGTGTGCGGCGGGGGCCGGCGGGCGGGCGGGGCCGGGGGCGGGCCGGGCGCGGGAGCGGGGCTCGGGGCCGGCGCTGGCAGGGTCGCGGCACGGCGTGCCCGCACCCCCGGCTGCCGCCCGGCCCCGCCTCGCTGCCCACCCGCGGGCTTTTCACCCGTGGAAGTGTCCCCCCATCGCGGCCGTGCCGTGCCAGCCCCCGGCCCGGATCAGCCCCTGGTTGTGCCCGCACTCGCAGGGCTCTCAGCCTGCCCCGGGGGTGCTGACAAGTCTGGACGCTGGTGGGATCCTGCTGGGGAGGGGGTGGCAGCGCCCCTCACCCCACAACCAGGGTGGGAGGCTGAGGCTGGGAAAGGCTTTGTTCTTCGCACGGCCAGAGCAGAGGCACGGCATGGGCAGCACCTCTCCAAAGGAGCACTGGTGCATACCTGGCTCTCCCAAACCGACGGTCATCCCTGGGCTCTGCCAGTGTGCAGAGCCCAGGGTACCTCCTGGAGACCCGGGGGTTTCTCCGTGCTGCAGAAAGGACAGCCCTATTCTCCTTGCACTGTTCTGGGTCTTCCACCTACTTGTGCACCTGAGACTTGAATGGCTCAGATGGCAAATCCCTGCCCTCGCATGGGTCAGATAGCAAATCCCTGCATTTGTGAGCTATGCACAGTGGGAAGGGCTGCTTCAAAATTTGTGCTCTCACTAATAAGTCTTACTGATGTCCGAGTCTGGGTGAAGTCAGAGATTTATTTGGGGATGGGAAGTTAATTCTGATGGAATATTCCTTAACTTAATCATTGAAAGGATTATTCACACCATCCCTGGGATCCTGGAAATCTAGAGGTTGTTGTGTCAGCCAACAATGGTGGCAGTCTTCTTTGCTTCCTTATCCTCCAGCTCAAACCAGCTCTGCAGCCTCCTTTTACTTAACTAGGTAAAAGTTCAGCATATCTGGGTGGAAATCCACAGCTTGTGGTCTAAATCTTCATCGAACTTAGCTCCTGATGCTAAGCAAGTTCTATATCAGTAGTGTACCAAATCACACAATAGGCTTGCAGTGGTGGTAGATAAGGGGAGTCAGGAGCAGAAGAAAGACAGCTAAGAGGACCATGTTTTGCAGCTGTGCATGGTAGAACCTGTGGCCCAGACTTTGTCTGCAAGGTTCCCTGGAAAGCTTGTAAAGTCATATTAGGATGAGAAAATAATGGACTAGGTCAGGGGGCTAGAAAAGTCACAGGGTGCCTGACTGCATTTAGGTCCAATAGATGTGCCCACTAGGCTGGAAGATGCTGCTTGGAGCCTCATCTCTCCTCCCCCTGCCCAGCTGACCAAGAAGTGCCTGTAGAGCACTTTGTAGCATCCTTACCCAGCACTGAGGCAGCCTGGGAGGAGGAGAGGGGAAGCATGGACACACAGTGGGATAGGTGGGGCATGGCTTTGAAACGTGCTTCCCTGAGCACATCCTGGGGGCAGGACACCTTGGCACCAGGCTTCTCTTGCACTCATGGGCTGGAAACAGGCTGGTAGCAATGTGGAGTAGGAGGCAACAGATAGAGGCAGCCCTGCAGTTAATCATGGAACACATAGTAGGAGGGAGAAATGTGACAAGAGACATCTGACAGAGAGAAAAAGGAAGTCCAAGTCTTCATTCTCTCTTGGTTACATATGGGGAATAAGTATGTACAAATATATGAATGCATATACACATATGAAACATATGTGCTTGCCCAAATTTGCTTTGCTCCCTATCAGCCATAGTCCCCACTCAGGTGCTCTCTTCAAAATGTTGCTGCCTGTTTCTCTTATGTGCTGGCAACTTCCTCTGAGAATGGTGCCCACCTACACAGCTGCAATACCTGCACACATCCCCCACATCTGGCTCAGGTGGGGGCTGCACACAAGAGCTCTCCATCCAGCATGAGAGGAGGCAGATGCAGAAACTTCCATGGCCCATGGCTTGTCTGGCTGGGGCTCAGCACTGAAACACCTCACACATTTTGGATGGCAACATAGTCTCTGCTCGGGCTGTAATAGAAAGAGATGGCCAGGATGTGTTTTGTCTTCCTGGAGACACCAGAAAGCTGTGTCATCACCAGATCACCCAGCCCAGGCAGATGTAACAGCTAACCCCTGAAAGAGAATAAGATCCCCAGGGTCTGGGAGGATTTGACCAGGCAGCCCCCACTGCAGCAGGGCTCTCTGTGGGATGGAGATTAGGCAGGGCACCTCCTGGCCCAGTGGCAGAGGGCTTCGTGCTGGTCCAGCCCTTCCCCTGCACAGAAACGTCTGTGGCTGGGGGAGGATGTGATGAATTTCAGATTTGCATCGTGCTGTGAGGAAAGAGCGTCTGGTCTCCCTTCCCCATGAGATAAATGTCAAGACATCCTTACAGTAATAGATGCCAGAATTTGGCAGGCTCTGACATATCTGCCTGCCTGCCCACAGTCCTCTCCCAGGGCTCTTGCTCAGCACAGCCCCTTTGCTGCTTCCTGGCTGGCTGGAGAACATCCAGAACTGCCCAGGGCTGGTTGGTGAAGGCTGCTCTGTCACCTGCAGAGATTTCTGCCGTGTTTCCTCTTTGAGAATTATGCAGAGAGGGGCTCTGGTGCACACAGCTTTTCCTCTGATCTAACCCTGTGTCACTGGACAAATGTGCCACAACATGGCAGCCTGTTTCTGGTGGCAGGGTGAGCCTGAGCATCCACTGGTGTAGACCCTGAGGGGTATTTGTGCTTCAGCTGGTCAGGCCCAGCCTGGCCATGGGCAGAGGGTGCAGATGTCTGCTCCTATCCAAGGGTATCAGCCTTGGAATATGGGGGACTGGGTCAGATCCTTAGCAAGTGTGTGTGGGTGGGTCTCTGCCTACAGTCCAGCTGCTGTTTGGGTCTGAGATGATGTCTCTGCTCTGTTCTCTCTGCCATCAGGGTCTTCCATGTGCCTGGGGTGGTGGCCCAGTGACTGCAGTCAGCTGTCCTTGGCCACTGCGCTCAGGAGAGATGGAGATGCCTTGGAGCTGAAGAAGGTGGTCTTGAGAAGGGCCTGAGGTGGCAGGTTTTGTCCTCCCAGGCTGAAGGCTACTCTGCCTCAGGCAGGGATGTTCCCCTTTGAGAAGCTTATGGCTCCAATCCCTCTCTTCAGGCCAGCACTTGCCAGGCAGCCTCTTCTCACCTCTGTGCCTGGTTATTGTCAGAATGCAATTAAGCCAAAGGGTGATTGCATCTCCTGCTTGGGCTGTAATGTAATCACTGCCAGGGCCACAGCAAAGGCTCCATGTACAGCAATGTGGAACCTGGAAGATACATGAGGCTTTTTCAGGTTGCTTTATTTGAGACACCAGCTTCTAATCTCCACTGGGTGTGGGTTCCCAGACATATCACATCCCTGGGGTGATCTGCAGCGTGTGTCCCTACTTATTCCAAACACAAGCCATGGATGGGAGCATCTGTGTTCCCCACAGCCAGCCCGGTGCAGCTGATGGCAGGCTGGGTGGGCCAGAGCAGCCATTCCTCACACAACCACCCTGATTCATGGCACAGCTGTGGTGTCCCCACCACGACCGTCGTCTGTGCTGCTGACAGAGCTCTTCTGGGAGCTCTGCAGGCCACATCTCATCCAGGTGTGAGCAGAGAGTACCCGATTCTGATCAGATGCCCTGGAAATTCCCAAGGCAGTCACTGGCTGATGCTGGGCTGGTGCACCTATCCTGCCCATCCCACTGTGATGGCAGCCAGCACCCAGCTGACCCCTGCCATTCTCCAGAGCCCCCTCATAACCCTGTTTCCCACCCACACCAGCTGCCAGAAGTTTTGCAGGGCCCCCCAGCTCCCTGTCACAGAGGGAGGACTTACAGCACTAGGGGTGGGTTGGTGCAGGTTCTGGGGAGCCAGCAGTGATGGCAACACTGACACTGCTGTGGAAGAGAAATGTGCTGCCCAACAGGCACGACCCCACACCTTCTCCACAGCCCACCAGATGCTCTGTGCCTCTGTGGGGTGGCCATGTTTGTGGAGGGTCCCCACCCCACAAGAGACATGAGGCAGGAACCAGTATCCCCCTTCTCACTGTCATTCCTGGGAGGGGAAACCTCTGCCACTATGTGGGACAGGTCCCAGGGAGGGGGAGAGCCACCAGCAGTGGGCAGATGGCTCTGGCCCGTGGCACACCGTGCTGGGGATTATGTCAAGGTGGCAGCTTATCCACCAGTCAATGTCCCACCTGGGTCCCTGGGAGATACAGGCACCCACAGAACTCCTTGCTCAAGGCAACAACAGACAGCAGGGTGATGGCAGCCAGTCACAGCAGCAAGGGGTATTATGGAAAGGACAGGAAGGGAAGTGGAGGGCCAAAGCCCAGTGCTGAGTCAGGTTAAGCAAGCTCTGCCTCCCTCAAGCCACTGATCCCCACCAATTGTGAAATGGATGCTGGCGCCTGGAGGAGGGCCTCCTCCCCCATCCTCCCCCAGTCCTTATCTCTGCTGCTTCCTCCTCCTCCTCCAGGACTGTGCCCGGAGCAGCAGGAACTTGTGCAAAACAAAGCTGAGAAGCTCTGGGGCTAATTAATTACTAGCTGCTGGTAGTGTTGACTGAGCCCCCAGAGACTCTAAGGCTGGAGCAGAGGAGCAAATGCAGGGAGATACTGGAAAATTACTGTTTAATTCTTTAGCATTACATCTGAGTATATGGCATCTGGCAGATGAGAGACAGGAAAAGGCAGATAACGAGCCAGCCACTGTGAAGCTCTGCAGCACTTCTCTTCCCCAGCAGCAGGGGCAGCCATCCAGGACCCTGGAGGGCTGGCTCCAGCCCTGGTGAGTTCAGTGTCTGTTGGGATGTGAGTCCCTGGGCTGGCACTGCCCATGCCTGGCCCCGCAGCCGTCAGTACTCCTGCTGAGTGTCACAGCCAAGGAATTCTATTCGCAGGGCAATGTGGTTGTGCCACTGCCGGGGGTGTATCCTCACATAGCGGGCAAAGAGGGGCGGCTCCAGGGTGTTCGTCACTGTGCTTGTATAGTCTTGGTTTGCCTTGAAAATCTGGAGAGGAGAGAGAAACCAGAGATGTGCTTTCCTCTGCTGGAATAGCAAGGACGTGATCAAACACCCCTTGGAATGCTTTAAGGGAGGAAAAGGCACAGCCTGGCTCAGTGCTCTTGAGAAAAGGTCATGTTTGGTGCCAAGGTCTGTGCTTGCTGCCTCAGAAATGGCAATGGAGCAGCTCTGCCTACCTTCTCCTTGCCATCCTGCAGGACTGGGCTCCAGTGCTTGCCGTTCTGGCTGATGGAGACAGCAAACTCCTTCACAAACATGTGGGTGAAGACAGCTTTGGCACCTTGGGTTATGATTGCAGTCACCTTCTTGGTTACTTCAAAGTCCACCTGCAGCCACTCTCTGGGGCTGTTGCTCTGGGGAAGGACAGAGTGCCTTCAACCCTTCAGCAGCAATGAGAAAGACACACTCATTGCAGCTGAAGCTGAGCTGGCCCTGCATATAGCCCTGAGCTTCACCTGCCCCACTAGACATCTGTTTGGAGCTGCTGGGTGCTAAATCAGTGTGGCAACTCTCCTGCTTGTGAGTGGGCAGGTTGCACGGTGCACATGGCTCTACACACTTCCCACACAGCCCTGACTAGGAGAGGCTGCAAGCACCCATCCTGCCAGTTGGGATCCCAGCTGCCTGCCTGGGTGTCTCCTTGCATGGGCTACCTTTGGCATCCACGCGTTGACCCTCCCCTGGAGGTTCAGGCGGGCCAGGGAGGGTGACCAGCTGGAGAAGGCGTTGGAGCTGTAGGAGGATGCGGAGATGCGCTGGTCAGGGATCCCTCTGCTCTCCATTCCTAGGGGCATGGAGCAGCCTGGAAGAGAATAGCAATGCTGGTCAGGGGTATAACAGACCTATCATAGAGATGCCTTCTGCCTGCTCACTGCTCCAACTGCCCTCCATGCACCTTCCCTGGTTACAGGTTCTCCTGTGCCTTGCTGCAGTGTTGTGGTCCCTGCACTGCTTAGGGCCCCTGTGTGCAGCATGGCTCTGGCCACTAGTCCCACCTTCTTTTCTCCCTGGAGATTTTATCTAGGAGGAATGTGAAGAGTTTGTTGCATAAGGAGACACTAGGAGAACCTGTTTCCAGGGAAAGAACAAGAATACCTGGAAGGTAGACACCCTGCACAGGTGTGATCAGGTGTGCCTGGGTACAGGTGATTCAGAGTAGGCTGGCAGGTTTGGGGCATGGGGTGATAGCACAGCCACTGCTGCTTTTAGCTGCTGCAGAGTCCTGCTGTGTGCAAAGCCAAAGCAAGCATGCCAGAGCACCACTGCTGACCAGAGCAATCTCGCCTTGAAGTGGCAAAACCAGAGGAAAAGCAAATAGCATCTGTCCCTGCTTCTTCCCTGCTCCCCCAGACTGAGGCAGCAGCTCCCCAGCTATCAGCTTAGCTGCTGCTGGAAGTTTCTGATGCTTCAGGAAAAAGTGATGGTGAGAGCCGGCCCCAGGCTCTCCCTCTGAAATTGCTATCTCTAAGACCATAATGAGATTTTCCAGCTTTGTTCCCTCAACATCTCAACGACATCTCCAGTCTCCTCCTTCCCCCTCCACAACTGCCTGGGAGTCCTGAAGCACACGAAGCTGGCACCCGGCACCCCATCAGATCAGCCCCCAGCTTTGGTGCTTGGTGTCTGGAGGTGGGACGTACTGTTGAGGTCGCAGCCGACGAGCTCCATGCGCAGCGTGGCGCGGACGGTGGAGTGAGTGGGGTTAACGCGGATGTACCTGGCCACGATCGGGGGGTTGAAGCGGTTCTCTTTCACTCCAGTTGCATCCACATTTGCAAGGAACCTCTGCAGGAAAAGGGATGAGGAGGATTGTCGTACCAGTGGAAAGAGAGCTAGGCAGGACAAGGGTTTCTGGGGAGAAGAACAATCCTGTCTGGCGCTCCTGTGTCTTATCACCATCCTTACAGGGAACGGCAGCTCAGGGAAATGACCTGAGTTGTGATTCAGGCTAGAGAAGGGTGAGTGGGCCAAATCAGGGTGAACCACTGAGAAAGAAGAGGAGGAGGATAAACTTAGGGTCTGTAACAGGGAACTTGGTTTTATATTTTCACCCAGCGAAGGGGAGAAAAAGAAGGAAAAAAGCCAGTCCTGGAACATTTGAACCTGGGAAAAGTTTTAGCCACAGCTGGTGTACACAACGGAAGCTTTTCTGGATATTCTTGTTCTCCCAATGGAATGATCAGCTTATACATATTTAGGTTGTGTTTTTTTCTAATGTCTACTGATTCTCCAAATCATCTACACGATGTTTTTAGAAAGCCAAATTTGCCTTTAAGGTTGAAAAAGGTATTCAGGCAGAATCTTATGCCTATGCTCTAAGTAACATGCAACATAACATTAAGCAGTGGATCTCAGAGTTACCTGGGATCACGGAAAGAGATAGTTTAGACAATTTAAAATGAGACAGAAAGTCCCTTGCAGATCTCTGATCTGCAATCCAGTTACCAGGCACTGAATGTTCTCTGTTCCTGCCCTAACCTCAGGGGCTCAGGAGATCTCTGCCCCGTGTACAAAGCTCCCTAGTCCTCATCATCCCAGGGCCCCATTCTGGGAGGACACCCTCCTCAAGACCCATTCACTTACCATTTGGGTGCTGGTGGTATTTCCCTTGTATGCCTTCCACCGTTGCCCATCAAGGCTGTAGTAGACAACAAACTGGGAGATGTAGAAGCTGGAGAACTTTTGTCGGGCCCCTTGGGTTTTTATGGCGTGAATAACCATGACATGCAAAAGGTCCACCTGGGAAAGAAAGGTCGGGCATTCACTTCTGGTGGCAAACCCAAGCCATGTTCAGGCAATGCACTATAAACCTGTGATGTTGCTTCCTCCTGACATAACTGAGCACTGGTTATGAAACCAATTAAAACACTCATTCATAAGGGCACAAGTCAGACAACAGCTGGGAGAGGGCAGGGGGGAGCAGGTGAGCTGTTCTCACTTGGTCCTTGGGGGATTTTTGCACAACCCAGTGATGTAGCTGGGCCACCAAGTGGTCCTTTTGCTGCACCGAGGATGGATATAGGGCCAGGCCAGCAGCAACCACGACCAGACTAACTGCCATTAGGGTCTCAGTGCTCCCCTCCCAAAGGGAGGGGGAAACAACAGGATGTAGCTGGGGAAACGCTGGCCATCTGTATGAGTCCTGCACAGTGCATCAGCCACGAGCATGCCCTTGTAATGCCCCCAGTGGTGCCTCCAGACACAGGGCCCCTCTCACCTGGATCGAGGCGTTGCTGCGGTCGGTGCTCCAGGCATTGATGGAGCCAGTGTTACCCAGCCTGGCCAGGTGAGGAGCCCACTGCCCTGCAAGGAGAGAGCACAGACATGAGGGCACTTGGAGCTGCCAAGTCCACCCGCAGGACCGAGTCTGAGGATCACCTCAGGGTTTAGTAGCCATCTACAGGGTGGCAGAGCACTGATTCGATGGGCCAGACATGTGGGAAGGCACCTCCATGTCCTGAGCTGGCACGGGCATGGATGGAGGAAGGACTCTACCGGACACCCAGTGTAGCAGAACTTTGGGCAGGCAAGCACATGAGCTGTGTTGGGTGAAGCTGCCCTGGCCTCACCTGTCTTCCTTGCAGGTACTCACCGTACTGCCCCGACGCTGTGATCTGAGAGTCTGCAATGCGGCCCGAAGCCAGACCAAGGGCATCCCGACAGTCTGCAGTGAACAGGGGAGGGCGAAAAACAGGGAGAGCTGATTAGATAACGAGGCTTTTGAAGGAAGAGCCTAGGCTGGGTAGCAGCCTCCAGGCTCAGGGAGGTTTTCAAGCCTCCAGGAGCTCACGGGCTTGTTTTTCTCACAACATTTCAGATGCCTCCACATCCATCCCTGCATTGTAGGGGTGCTGAAAGTTCTTACTCCTGACCCCCATGTCAGCAGCAGAGAGTTCCCAGCATCAGTTACAGCGGCCTCTTGCCAAACTCCCACCCCTGAGTCCATAACCTCTCATTCCCACATCCTAATGTCCCAGCAGTGCAGACAAGTGTCTCTTCTTTATACCCAAGTCTTGCTCCTGGGCCTTTTTGTTGCTAGGCAGTGTCTTTTAAAAACAAATATCACGTTGCTAAAGGAAAGTCTACCTGACACCCCTCTCTCTGTGTGTCTCTCTTCTGGTCTGCTGAGCACAGGGATGTTTGTCTCTTATAATAATCATTATTATTAGCGACTTGTCACATCCTGGCATCTGCACTGTGTGTCAAATGCTCCTGGGGAAAACGTGAATTCAACATCTTAAGCAGATTTTTAACTTATGGCAACATTTTTTGGCTGACATTTAATGCTCTTTTAGAAACAGGAGAGAGACTGTCACTGTGTGATAAAATACTACTCTCACACCACCACTTCCCCCAGTGCTTACTCATGGTGAGTTAGAAACATGTTGTTCTGGGGTGGAATCAGAGGTTTCCTGTGGATTTTGCAGTTGCTCATTGGGCTGTTTCTATCAGATCAACCTGTGGTCAGGCAGTGTTGCTTGCTGCCTCCTGTCATCGCTCAGTGCCTCAGTTTACCTCCTGACATATGGTTAGGTAGATGGGCACCGTACCTGACTGACAGTGTGGACATTCACTAGCTTGGTTAAGTGCATTTTACAGGGGACCCAGGGATCCTCAGTTCTAGAAAACAAGAGCTCTGGGCCTAAATATTTGCAGGCTGGTCTCCCAGGTATGGTCAGGTATGTCCCTGACTCTGTGCTCTCTGCTGGGCTGTGCAGGGTGGCAAGGACTGAGGTGCTGACTTTCTTTCAGAGTGAAAAGTCAGAAGATCCCACTTGGGTCACCCCAGGAGAAAGGCTGAGAGATGTGGGATAGGGAACTCAAACACATGCTGGCTGTGGCAGCAGGTAGTCAGGGCTCAAGGGGGATCACTCACTCGAGTCATACACGAGGAAGAGGGCACTCATCCCAGCTTGCTGGTGCTCTCCCACTTTGCACTCTACCCGCCAGATCCCAGCATGTGAGGGCCACATCTCCACTGTCCCGAAGACACCTGGCCAGGAACGGAGAACAGAGCAGAGGGGACTTACTGGCTGTAGTGGAGTGACACAGTGCCAAGTGCAGTGCAAACACAAAGCCAGACTTCCAGAACCAGTCCCCCTCCTTAGCATCCCCCCCTGCAGGCTTGGCACTTCCTTAGGGCACGGACACGAAGCCCTGGCAGGTGGGGGGTGCACAGTGTCTGCACTGCTTCTCACCAGGATAAAGGTTGTAGACTCCCATGCGATACTCCTGCCTGGTCCTGACGCTGAACAGCTGCCCATGGAAGTGGACAGAGTGGATATCCTCAGTGCTGCCCATGTTCAGGAGGTGCCATCGGACCCGCTGCTGCTGAGCCATCACCAGCCCGGGCAGTGTGTCGCTCACGTAGCCATTGATGGCTGGGAAAGGCAGTGGTCAGGAGTGGCTCGAGGCTCTGGGGCTTTTCCATCCCAATATAGATTATGGGATGGAAAGGGCAAGGGCAAGATCCTCACCGTGGAAGGAATGGTTTCTCTTAAAGTCAGGGCTGTCCTGCTGGATGCGGCAGGGAGGGAGGCAGTTCCTCTCCATGTTCTCCGGGAAGTACCAGCTTTTGGTCTCGTCGAAGATGGTGAAGAGCAGGGAGAACTCCTGCACAGCCAGCTGCCGCCTGAAGATGAGGCTCAGCACCCCACGGCGGCAGATGATCAGGGGCCCAATGAGGCCTGAGTGCAGGTCCTTCTCCTGCCAGGGAGACGGGAAATAGGAGTTTGTCTCAGAGACTGGCCTGGCTTGGCTCCCACTCTGAGGCATGTGCAGGGTGGGAAGGACATGCTGGGTTCCCTGGGGCATCCCCACTCTGCCCTGAGCTAGGAAAGGCTGAGAAGCAAGTGTTTGAATGTGCTTTTGAGAATGTGGTGTCTGTCTGTCCAAGTGTCCTATAGTCCCTACTAGACTAACACTGGACCAGGGGCCAAATCCAGGCAGATTTGGCAGAGGGTTAAGGAGTTGAAGAATGATAGTTCTCTACAAGTTTCATAAGATGGTACAACTGGGAAGAGAAAGCACCAGCATGTATTCATCACTGCATTAGACACCTGAGAACCTACACAGCCATAGGCTGCTTTCAGCACAGCCCTAAAGGAAATGTCTCAACCACACAGCCAGGACCCAGGAGTGCTGCCCATCTCTCCTTCCTGGGATGCCCCATGGAGCAGGCTACCACCTACCAGGTCCACATTGGAGAAGTAAGCCCAGGCCTTGCAGTCGAACTCCTGCATGGTGGGTGCCATCTGGGGCAGGACTTTCCAGGAGAACTTCCGGACCTCAGCGGGCTGTACCACCCCACCCTGCTGCTCTGTGCCCTGCGTCTCCTCGTAGGCTGTCAGTGTGGAGTGGAAGGAGAAGGGTCGTGAGGCCAGGTTCTTGAACGTGACCTGCACCGGAGGGAAGGCAAAAGAAAAGCAGTGTGGGAGGGGGCTGCATGCAGCCGTGAGGGTGCCCTGGACCCTGGGGATGGGCCCAGCCAGATGATGGGAAGGAGGCAGTCAAGTCCCTGGTGCCCAGATCCCACCTGGTCCCCAAGCAGTGGCCAACCCCTGCTGAACTACAAGCTGTGGCTGTGCAATGTGATCCCCACTGGAAAGCACATCCCGGTCATGCCAGCAGGATGAGGCCCTCTCCCTGCTCAGTGGGAGCAAGGTCAGCTACACCACTGTCTCTGGAGCCCAATGGTGCTGAATCCATCCTGATGAAGATTTTCCTGAGAACTGGGCAACTCCTCCAGGCACACAAGTCCTGAGCCCAGTGAAGAGCCTTCCACCTCTTTCTTAAGTGGGTGTTGAAGGACCTTTGGTGATACAGGAAGCCCAAGTCTGCCCTCACATAGAGCATCTAAAAAAGCTGTACTGAGCCCTGCTTTCTGCAGCCCCTTCACCCAAAAGGCTCTGCATGGAGCCCAGGAGCTGCTCAGGCTGTGCTGTTGCAGAGACTGGGTCTGTCTCAGGTCCAGGGCTTTGCACCTGAACTCTGAGGTTCCTGCTGGCCCTCCAGCCACTGATGTCCCTCTGAATGGTGGCTCTGCCTCCCAGTCTGGTGCCATCCACATGCCAACAGCTCCAGCCCCTGGGCCCTGGAGATTAACCCGTGGGCATTGCAGAGCCTGCAGGCCCACCTCAGCACCCCCTCTGGCTGAGCACAGACAGCAATGGGGGTATTTATGGTTTTGTAGGAAACAGGAACTTTCAATTCACCATGATGACATCTTCAACTTCTGCCCTGATGTATGGCCCAAGGATGCCCAGGTGTTCATCCAGCTCTCCCCGCTGCGCTGGCCGCGTGAAAGAATCATCCAGGTACTCCCGGAAAACCACCTTGCGGTACCTCCAGGAATTCTTCCTCCTGCTGCTCCAGGGGTCCCTGTGGGGGGAGGGCAGGTAAGTAAGTCAGGTGATACTGTCCCTGATACAGAGCCATTCACAAAGAAGCTCAATGTTTCTGTTGTTCCAGAACTCCCCAGGGTGCAGGGGAGGTGCTGGGAGCATCCTCCCCCTGGGCTGCTTGGCTGGGTTGTACCAATACAGACCTGTGATCCTGCCTGCCAGCACATGCCAGCTCATGCATCAAGCCATGCCATGAAGTGCAGGAGGAAAACATGAGGGACAATCACACTTACGCTGCTTTTAGGAAGTGCTGGGGTCTCTGGTTCCCATATTCCCACATCACCTCCACTGCTGCAATGAAGTATTGCCGCACCTCCCCCTGGAAGGAACGCGGGTCGTGCTCGTCTTCCTCGTAGATGTCAAAATCCTCCATGGTCTGCTCTGTGTCACTGTACTCGTCATAGTCTGACTTGGCAGCCTTTGACCCTGAGGGGCTGGAATTGCTCCCGTTGTTCAGAGCTGGTTCCTCCCTATGTCCTGAGCTATGGTTCCTCTCCCCAGCTATGTTGTTGCTTTCACCATCCTCCTTGGGCTCTCCTAGGCCCTGGGCCCCTCTCTTCCCTGCTTCTCTGAGGGTATCTTCCCCACTGAGCACCTGGCATCGATGAGGACTGTCTTGCACATATTGGGCTGCTTTTTTGGCAGTGTCATTGTGAGGGGGATTACTTGGAGACAGCGAGCAGTTCTCTCTGATGGCTGATTTTGTAGGCATTTCTTCTGGGGTTTGCCCAGACATTCTCTCAGGTACGTAGTCCTCTGTGGAATTGGCCTTGATCTGATGAGGCTGAGGACTGAACTGACCCAGCTGCTCCACAGAGTTTGTCTCTTCCTCCATCCTGCTTCTCCCCTGAGCTTGCTCGCTCCCAGGAGCGCCCCAGACTGCAGCTCTGCCTGGCTGCAGCTTGGCCAAAGCTGGGCTCTGCAAGCCCCCCGTGTACTCTGCTGCCCCCAGGGAGACTGGGTCCCAATTGGAAGCCAGGTCTGCAGCCTCAGCAGCAACCTGTATTTCTGGTCTGCTTCCTGCCACTGTCACCTCAGTCTCCACTGCTCCTTGTGTGGGCAAGGAGCGTCCACCATGCTGGACCCCCTCACTGCTGCTCTGTGCACCCCCATCTGTGCTCGGCCTCCCCCCAGGAGACACCTCAGAGAGGAGGTGCATCCCTCTGAGGTGCAGAGCATCCCTACCCGGGGGTAGCCTCCTCTCAACCATGTTGGATTTTTCTTCCAGGCTTTGCTGGGCCACCATCACCTCAGGCGAGGTGTCACTTGATATCAGAGACCTCTTTTTGAAGCGAGTGCTGCAAAAAGGAGAATGAGGTCCACACACCTTTGGGGCTTTCTTATTCACTGCTGTCTCAGGGGTCTGGCTGGCCAGATCCCGCTCTGCTCTCTTAACATCGGAGAGGGGCTTCCTGCTGCTGGGCTGCCTGGTGTTGGGAAGACCCAGACCATGCACCAAGCCTCTGCTCCCCAGTGACCTGGCTGGTCGAGGTCTCCAGTCAGGGCCACTCATGCTTGTGGCTGGAGCTCTGTGTCCCAGAAACTGCTCACGGGTCTTTAAGAAACCGTTTGGGAATGGCCTTGTGTCGTTGACCACAACATTCGATTGAGGAAAGGTAATAGTGTCCTGCTCTGATAATTCCTTAGCAGCTGTATTATCCTGAAACACTTCCTCCAAGATTACTTCATCCCTCTCTTCTGTCATTATGTAGCTTGAAGGCTCAAGGTCATTGGTCTGTGCAAAAGTGGTGTCTAGAAGGCTTGTGCCTTTGGCAAGTTCACGGGCTTCTTGTTCTGTGCCACTTTCTGCAGGCAAGGAGTTACTCTCCTCTGTGAAGATTTCTTCTTGTACAGATTTGTCTGAGAAAGAAGCATTTTTCTCTTCTAAGGATTCATAAAAGCGTTGTGAAATCACTTTGTCAGGTCTTTTTTCTAGCCTAGCATCTAGATCATTTGATGAATAATTGCTTTCTATGGTGTGACTGTGAGCTACAGCATGAGAAGTCCTGTTATGTTCTGTCTCATCTGAAGATGCAGAAGAATTTGTCAGTGCGGAGGAAAAGTTATGATCAATATTTGAAGCTGGTTCTATATTGATTGTCTCCTCTGAGTCGTATAGATTAAAGGATATTTTATCAACCCCTCTCAGCAACTTGTCCTCAGCACCCTGTGAAGACATGTCTTGAAGTCTCAGACTGTGCTCCAGGTCATTCTGGTGAAATGAGCTCCTGCTGTCTTGATGAGGAGATTTGCTTGCAGCAATTGAGTCCCAGAGGCTTGGTGCATGAGTAGTTGTCTTTTGAGGCTCTGCTTCCAGGATCTCTCTCATACCACCAGGCTGGACCATCGTCCTTTTTACTGGCTCCTGCACCTCTGAGATTTTTGTCACCTTTGCTCCTGCCAGAGCATCTTCTGGAGCTGGCATGGCTTGGTGCAGCCATTGCTGACCTTCTTCTGAACTCACAGTACCATGGACCCTTCCGCTGACACTCATTAAGGGTTCTCCAGGTGGGACAGCTCCAAATCCTTCACCCTGGCTGATGATTTTTGATGATTCTTCATCTTCCAGGAAGGATTCATAGGACACTGGCTCATAGTTTGTCTCTGAAGAAGACATGGAAATATCAGGGGGATTTGGCATCATTCCTAAAAATGTTGATGTGCCACTGGAAGAGGGATCAGAAGTCCTGCCGCTGCTCAGGAGGGCCCCAGGTCTGGATTCTGTCAAGCACAATCTTGTCTTCTCTGTCTCATTGCTGGAAGAGGTGATGTTGTTCAGTTGCTTGTTCACACATGGCCTGTGCCACCTCTTTGTTTCAGAGAAGCCCCTGGGTTGGAATTCAAAGGCATCCTGCTCCTCATCTGCATACACATAATCCTCCTCTTCAGGGTATTGCTCATACTGGCACTTTGAGACCGTGAACTTGGCATGCATCCCTCGGTCTCTAAAATCAGGATTCAGGCACCCCAGTGTCCAGACACCTGTCTCAAGAGAGGACAAGAGGACACCATCAGCTCACCGCAGTGGGAAATCAGAAGAGGTGCCACCCCCATGCTGCTCCCTTGCTAGTGCAACCTGTATTTTCAAGCAGCCTCTGGTTCATGGTAGTGATTTTGTGTTTTCATAGTCCCTAGAGTATCTTACAGCTGAACTCACAGCACCATCACCATAATCCACCCCCAAAGACATACCAGTGCTGTCAAATACACCCCTCTCCCAAACACAGTCACCATGTCTCTCCCACTGAAGGAGAGAGAAATGAGAGGCTGCCTCTTGCTCACATCCCTGGTCGATGTGTTTGCTCCCTGCAGCAAGCAGGCACCCAGAGTGGGTGAGGTGTGTGATAACTGGGCTCTGACACTGGAGAGGGTTGAGCTGCTTCTCTGCTTCTGAGCAGCAGGCAAATACCAGAGCTCGAACGGATGCAATGCTTGGCTGGCTTTTAGAACACTTCCTGGGGTGTCTGACAGCTTGGCTCAGGGAGCAGTGCTCATGACCATCATATCAGTGTTTGCAATCACATGGTAAATCCTGTGTTTCCTCTGGGAGTGAAGACACGGTTGACAGCACTGCTTTTGCAAACGCTAGGGAAAAATGCTGAATGGGGGGAAATGTAACTGAACTCTGAAGTAAATCTTTTCTAGGACTTCCCTGTGGCTCTGATTTCTGTCCTTGCAAAGGTGTGGAGATAACTACTGTGACTAGCAGCTGAACCCACAACCAGGACAGCACTGCCACTCCTCTTGACCTCTGAGCTTGGAGCCAAGGTTGCAAATGTCCACCAGGTTCAAGTTACTGCAGCCAGCCTTGGCATCATGTGTGACCTTAACACACCCTGTTGATGAAGTAAAACACAGTAATTTAATTTACTTAATTTAGACTTTGAAATATTTAGTCATTGCCTCTCACTTTGCTGTTCCAGGATGTTCCAGGGCTCCCTTTGCTCTCAGACCTCTCAAAATGCAATCAGGTACCAAAGAACTGGCTGGAGGTGCTCACTGATCTCTGCTGTGCTGGTTGATAGCACAGCCCATGGTTTATAGAATAGCCCATGTTACTAACCTGGCTTCTCCAAACTCATGAAGACTGTTTCTCCAGAAAATGGGAAGAGGGTAAGCACGTCCTCAAAGACCATGTTGCGCTTGAACGTGTTTCCGGAGAAGAAGATGGAAAGGAAATCTGTCTGTGCCCCAACACTCAGGACATACCAGTACACAACGTCATGCAGGCAGAGTTTTGGTTGGAGGTTGTCAAATACAAAGCCATTAATAGCTGGAAGAAGGTAGAGGTGAAACGTTCCATGAGGACCCCATTCTCCCCATGGCTGCTGAGCTGCTGCATGTCCCCTGCTCATTCCCTGGGGCAGGGATGAGCCTCTGTCTGCTGGGGCTTTGCAGGGAGCCCCTGGCTCAGTACTCACTGTGCATCACATTGGAGGCATAAAACTGTGGGTCCTGGGTATCCACGTGGGCTGGGTCAGAGCAGAACCTCCTGATGTTCTCCTCCAAGTACCAGCTGTGGTTCTCATCAAAGACTGAAAACAGCACCAGCCTCGTGTTGTCTGACATTATCTGGAAAGGGAGAGGGAAGAAACTGTTCCTGGTCTGATCAGAGCACCCCCATGGCCCAGTGTAGCTGTCAGGTCTTAGCCTGGGTGCATGGGGAAGACTTTACCACTATTTCACAGGAGTTAAGGTCCAGGTTTGAGAAAAGGGGCATGCAAGGGAGGATGGGGAAGGCAGAGGAATTGGGACTGATGGTAGGGTTGAAAAGAACAGGACAGACAAATTTGGTTTTACCTGAATATTTCACTCACTGCATTTATTCCAGCCTTTCAGGTTGGCAGTTGAAGCAACAAAGGAAGGACCCACCTGATTTCCCCTCTGATCCATGGACTTCTTGAAGCAGATCAGGAGGGGCCCAATCAGGCCCGAGGCTGTGTCTCGGATGGGGTCGATGGAGCTGTAGTAGAAACGGGTGAGGCAGCGAGGATCTGCCTGTGTTGGCCCATCCTCAGGGGTGAGGCTCCAGCTGTAGGTGAACGACTGGCCAGGGGGGATAGGAATGTCCTTCACATCTTTGACTGGCAACACACAGAAACCAAGAGCAGATGAGTTAAGCCTGGGCTGCTCCTGCAAGGGGTGATCCCCCTTTTTAGAAGAGGTCAGAAAGGCTTCCTGCCCACACAAGTTGCATAGTGAGCCAACTGTGCCCACTCCAGGATGGCACACTGACTGTATGGAAAGTTGATCTGGCCAAAGGAGACCCAGGGACTGGAGGAGGATGCAGAGGCACATGTCTTACCTTGAGAGGGTTTCCTGGCATAGTATGGCCTGACACTGCTGAGGCCATGAGGGTAGATGTTGTACGGTCGGCTTGCCAGGTTCCTGAACACGATCTGAAATGAGCACAGCCAGCAGGAATGTTTAATGATTTCTGAATGGTGTGAGCCCTTGAGGCTGCTCTTAGTGAGGGAGGGAAATGCTGGGCAGGGGTGCCCTGGGATGGGCTGCCTGCCAAGGATCAGCAGGGAGGAACACAGACGTGTCTGGCATCACAAAATCAGAATAGAAGAAACTACTATTTCTCCGTGGTGAGTCTAAACTGTCCATTTTTCTGGGAGGTGACCATTTTAGGGAGGGTATGAAAATACCAGATTTATTAAAGAGAAAGTGTATGTCTTTATTGTTACTTTATATGAGTCAGAAGAAACATAGGACCAGAAGAGGTCAATCCAGAAGGCCTCAGAGGACCAGAACACTAAATATGCACATCAGCAAACAGCTTTGAAGTACTCTCCACTTCACTGCATGAAGCCCTTCATTTATTTCTCTAAATAGCTCTGTCAGGGCTTTGCAACATGCCCACAACTGCACAGGGAACCTGAGGAAGGGAGCAGAAATGTGAAGATCATGGAAACCATCCCATTCCTCCTAGCAGAAAAAAAGTCAAGTGATCAGTAGAGGCACTTGGGGAGGCACAAGTGACAGCCCCCAGTACTGTAAAGTAACAACAAACAGATGGAGAAGAGTGGAGGATGAGAGGACACCCTTGCCTCAGAGGAAGATACTGGGTCATGGATTAATTCACACAAATACTAAGACACCTGCAAGCAAAGGAACTGGGCCATATCCTGTGTATCTCTGCTGATCTTACTGAGAGTATTTAGCTTTAGCTACCAGTAACATCTGCCTTTCTGGTGAGCTTTGGACATTACCAAACATGAGAAGGCACCCCAAGGACTTCTGCCAGACATTAGCCACAAACCAGGTAGTAGTTCCAATTACAGGAACAGCATCAAGCTTTGAAGTTTCCCCTTACAGCCCCTGTTGGTGGAAAGCAGTGTGTCTCTTACCTTAAACTCATCTCCAACCTCTCCCTTAATGACAGGCCCCAGAATTCCCTTGTCAAGCTGATTTGACACCTTGCGCTTCTTGAAGCTTGCATCTTCATACTCCACAAACACCACCTTCTTATACTTTGAGCCGACGCGCTGAGGGCCGGGCTCCAGGTACAGGCTTGAGATGTTTCTGCAGGCAAAGGCAGAGAAAGAGCAAATAGCCACATGTGGGACACTGTCAGAAACAGAGCAAGGCCTTCCGTCACTCAAGCTTTCCAGGGATAGTGGGGACACATGCCCACTCTCACCTGTCCAGAGACACTGGCTTCACAGGGGCATAGTCCCAGTCCATTTCCTCGGCTGCAATGTAGTAAGTCCAGGTCACAGGCTTGTCTTTGGCGAAAGAGCGCACTTGGATCACATGAAAAGTTTCCTCCTCTTCTCCAGGGTAATCCATGTCCTCTGGCTCGTCTGACAGCATCCCCATCCTCAACAGGCGTTCCACAGGACACTCCTCCACCTTCACAAGGGCTTCCATGCCAGCTGGGTTCAGACAGGCCAGGCAGAAAGGGTCACATTGGTGCTACAGGCATGCATTCCCCAGGCTCTGCTTGGGAGATCCTCTCCACTACTGTCCCATAAAATGGGCCATCACATGGGCCAACTCCTGCCATCAGGTCATGGACCAGATTGCAGCTGGATATAGCACTGTGGAGCAGGAGGGGCCTTGGGGCTGCAGCACTGCACAGAACCCTGAGCCTGGGACATCCCCTGAACTTCTTTTCCCCCGAGCTCTTGTAGAATGAGGTTACCTTGCTGATGGGACAGTATCTGGCAGAACATCCGAAACCAGCCAGCTGTTCCTGGCATGGTCTGGGCTGTGAGATATGTGGCAGGGGAGATTTCTAGGCTGCTGAGACGGTGGCCTCTCACCAGGAATGTGTGGCCTTCAAAGAAGATGGAGTGGACTTCTGGCCCAGAGCCCAACCCGATCACATGCCAGTGGACCTGCTTCTTGAGGCACAGTGTGAGACCTGCCAGCAGACAAGGAAAGCACCCAGGAGTCAGCACTGTGTTTACCCCTTGTTCCCACTCTTGGTGTCATGGACTCAGAGTCTGACACAGCTGACTAGAATCCCATGCTCTGCAAGGTGCTGGCTTCAAGCTGTTCACACATGAGCGTGGACTGTCTGAGCAAAACAGAGGCACAGGTCTCATCAACCCTCCTGAGATAAGACTAGAGTGGGACACTTTGGCAAGGCCTTTGGGAGGTGTGCTCATAGGACCTCACAATAGGATACAGTGGCAAAAGACATAGATGTGCTCTTTGACTCTATAAATAGGGAAATTGGGAACTGGAAAGGAGAATCATTTTTCTGATCACAACACTGGCAAAGCTGACACTAAAATATTGGATCTGAGGCAAGGCTCCAGCACATCCCCAGCAGTAGATGAAATGCCACAAAGGGCAGAGAGAGGTCACCAGGATTATTTGAGAGCTGGAGAAAATTCCTTCCTCGGAGACACTCAGAGAGCTCAGTGTGCTTAGGAAATGGGAAAGAATTTGACCGTATTTTAAAAATATTTTCTTGGGGAGAAATTGATGTGTGCTGAAGGACTCTGTAATCTAGCAGGAAAGTGAGTAACAAGTTCCTGGAAGCTGAAGCCAAAAAAAGACAAATACAGAGTTAAGTACTTGTTTTTGGCACTGAGTGCAAAGGTGACTGGAACAGATCCCAGGGACCTGAGAGGAAACTGGGTGGAGGTTCCACCCTGAGGCCCTCAGCTCTCCATTTCTAGCTCTCCATCAGATGCCTCTCAGGCCAGATCCCACATCCAGAGAGGGGTGTGCAGGTGGATACCTTCTCCAGGGAAAACCCACTGTGCAGATACAGTAGCTGACAATGAGATCTACTCAGCTCTTAAGCTCCACGGATCCACAAGGACTGTTGTAGAAACAAGAGAAAATATCCTCAAGTTGCACCAGGGGAGGTTTATGTCAGACATTAGGAAAAATGTCTTCACCGAAAGGGTTGTCAAACACTGGAACAGGCTACCTAGGTATTTAAAAGCCTTGTATATGCGGCAATTTAGGGACATGGTTTAATGGTAGACTCGGCATTGTTAGGTTCATGGTTGGACTTTTCCAATCTAAATAATTCTGTGGTTCTATTCCTGAAATCCCACAGAGGTTTTTTAGTGAGAGTTGAAATTTCCCTTCAGTGTTACCTCCAGCCTTGCTCACAGGGCTACAAAAGATGAAACTCTTTGCTACCAGCACTACTCCTTGAGACCTCCAAAGAGCTGTGGCAACACAGACAGCTGGAAACAGCTTCTGCTCCACTGTAAAGGGGCAAAGCAGATCAAGGAGCTGAGATGTAGTAGTCCCTCTGGGGTGAACACAGCCTAACAGATCCATCACCTGGAAATTTCTCACACCCTTTCACAAGCTGTCTCGAGGTTACAGACCTGGCTCCACCTTCCATGCCCTCCATCCCTGTCCCTGGCCACCAGGACTCACCAGGCAGTGAGCCATTGATGTAGCCATTGATGGTGTGCAGCTCTGTCCTGCTGTGAGCCTGGGGCTGAGGAGCTGCAGGGGAGTCGGGCTCAGAGTACCAGCTTTTCCCTGCGGAGAGACGAGGATGCAGTCAGCTTTCACTTGAGAGCGTTTCAAAGAAAACTTCAAAGAGAAATGGCTCTGCATGGATATGGTGGTGACCATTGCATGTGACAGGGCATAACCTCCCTGCAGCTTTAGCCTGTGTGATGAGAACAAGGTCAGGGCATGGGATGGCAGAGCTGGGGGGGGCTGCAAGCTCCCTGCACCCGGGGAAGAGAAGGAATGGCAGGACTGCATTGGATGGGGGGCTCAAGGAGGTGTGGGTGCTGAGCAGCTGCGCTCACACCACGGCAAAGCAAACACCCCAGGCTGAATTCAGGGTCTGACACAGTCAGTCAATCATTACCTTCATCAAACACTGCGAAGAGCAGCACAAACTCGTTCTGCATGTCCTCATTCCCATCGCTCACCAGGGTCCCTGCGAGATGCAACGGGATGGATCAGGTCAGCAAGCACCATGCCTGGATCCCCAGGGAATTCCCTTTGTGCCCTCCAAGAACTGGTAAATCGAGGCCAGGCTATGGTTTGCTTTTGTCATGTCTCACAACTGCCATAGCCCTGCTTCCAGCCTTGCTGTCTCCAAAAGCCCATGGTTGAGAGGCAGCTGCCCCTAGAAGGCATCAAATGGTCGGTTTGTGCTGCCTTCCCTTTGACTCCACTCAGTGGAGAAACTGCTCCTGGTGAGTCAGTGGAACCTGCAGACAGTGCCCTGTGAGGAGGTGACTCGTGCCCACTCATTTCCAGTGACTACTGAGGGGTCTGGACAACTACCTCCAGGATGTGTCTCAACCAGGGATGACCAGTCTTACTCCAGTCACACTTCTTGTGCCCAGCAAATAATAACAGTCAGGTTTTCATCACCTCCATGTTTACTGAAGGAAGAAAGGAAGGAGAGCAGGCACAGGTACTGTGGAGCAGGCAGTGTCCCAGGTGTACTCCCCCTCTCCTACCTGATCCTGAACCCCGGCTAACACAAACTTGCCTCTAATTCTTCTGACAAAGCCCTGTGACCTGTCCCCATCCTTACACATTACGTGTGCTGCCCTTACCAGGTCGGCACACGAGCAGGGCTCCAATCAAACCAGAGTTGATGTCCTTCACGCTGTTGGTGTTGGAGGAGTAGGAGTGGGTCAGGCACGCTGAGTCATCCTCTGTTGGACCCTGATTTTGCTGGATTTCCCAGATGTATGTGTGTGTCTTCCCAGGATCCACCCTGTCACCCTCCTTCTCTGTCTGGCTGGTCTCATCCTCATATCCTGCACCTAAAACCAAAGAAATGGCCAGATATCACTGAAGGTTCATCCCCAACACACCATGGCTACAGAAATGCCTCTTCCTCCAACCCAGAGCACACCCCCCCTCCACCCCAGTCCCTGGAGCCAGACTGACTCCCACAGGCAGTGGCTGTTTCAGGGCAGTGAGCAGAGCTATGCCAGAGATTGACTTGTTGGGCTGTGGATCCACCACCTGTCCTGATGCTGGATAGCACAGGTTGGCCCTAAATATCCAACCTCAGGTTTAGCCTGTTACCTCTGTAACTGATACAGGTTTGCTCATCTCAGCTCATTTCTGGGCTGGGCTTGGTCATGTTGTTCCCCCAGGCTCTGTGACCATCTGTCCTCATAGAGGGACATGAATAGGAGGGTCAGGGAGGGACACACACCTGACAGAGCAGGAGGTGCTACACAAAGGCTTGCAGCACGTGGCCATTGCCCAACTCACCCTCCGATGCCTTCCAGTAGGACACCCCGATGGCGTGGAGGTTGTAGGGGCGGGAGGCCAGGTTTTTAAAAGTGATGACCACCGTGTCATAGACTTCTGCTCGGATAGTGGGGCCCAGCAGACCTGAAGGAAGGAAGACAACAAGGTCAGGCAGCTCACAGCCTGCCATGAGCCCCAGAGAGTCCTGACTTTCCACCTGCACAGTTAGCGGCTGTCCCTCATGTAGCACGGCAGCATCGACTGCTCTGGCTCCAGCAAGGCTCTCTGCACCCCCAGGAGCTCTACCACACTGGGACTCTACCCAGGTGCTTCCCTAATCCTGGCTGAAGAGCTGCCAGCACCCAAACCAGGATGAGTTTGGTCACTGTTGGGGAGGGCGAGGGCTCATCACGCTGCTTCTTACCCATCCACGCTGGCTTGAGCTTGGGCTGTATGAACAAGGCATCGGGGTACTCCACAAACACAGCTTTCCTGTAGCGGGGAGGGACACCAGGTGTGGGGGGCCGTGGGCCTGCATTCCCCGAAATGCTGCAGGAGGAAGGAAAAGCCAAGGCTGATTGCACAGCCCCATCCAGGGATGGGTAAGAGCCATCCTATTCCTCCCCTTCCCACCAGCTTGCCTGTGTCGTGCCAGCCCCAGGGATTGCTCACCCTGTTGTGTCCTTTGGATTTCCTGACAATCTCCAGGTGTGATTGGAAGTGGTTTGCTCGGCTCGGGGGTGACAACATGGCAGTGATTCATGTCATGGTGTTAGTCATGATGGAAGAAGACACCAGGGCAACAGGCACAACGCTGTACCCAGCTGCAGCTGGGAGAGGGCACAGCAGCAGCAGCACTGCTGCCAGTCTCCTGCCTCAAGCCTTGCCCAGCTCTGTGCTTTCCAGCCAGCGACACACAGAGCACTGGAAGTGCTGCAATAGCAGTGCCACAGTGGCCTCTGCCATGCAGCCACCTCCCACTCCATCCCCTTCAGGTGTGTCTGACACATCACATCATACATAACTGTAACATGCCCCCCAGCTCCCCCCAGGAAACAGACTGTGTTGGGCTGCATGGCAGGTTGTGGCAGACTGATCTGTGTCTGAGTAATGTCCCCACATTCGTTTCTTTTCTGCCCAAACTGGGATTTACAGCCAGCCCCTGAAAAATAGGCTTCACAGCAGGAAGATAAAAGAGCTTTGAATGTATTTCACATCCCACTCATCTCTGCTGGCCACTTTCTATTTGTAAGCAGCTTAACAAATTCATTTTCCAGAAGGAATCCAGCACATTTATCAGGATAGCAAAGCCATGAATTTCTTCAAGGATTTGAGAGGCTGACTTATCAGCCTCAGGACTGAGACCATTTCCAGTAAGCACAGAGACTACTTCCAGCCTTGTTTTGTTTGGAGCAAAAGCCAGGTGGTATTTTCTTCCCACTTAAGAAGCAGGGAGGGTTGCTCTCCTGCTCTGACTAAGCCTTCATTCCAGCGGTGTTTCCCTTTGTGACTCTTGCTCAAGCGGAAGAGGAAGGAGACAGAGTGATTCAAATTTAGGAAAAGTCAACACACACTCACTCTCACACCACTGGCTAGAAGCCACTTGCAGCTGGAGGGTGCTGTGGGGAGAGCAGGGTGCTCTCTTTCCAGGGGCAGAGCAGGATGGATGCCCACAAAAACCACACACCTATCCAGCTCCTGCCTTTCCCACCACAGCTATAACCCCACATTCAGGATGGCAGGAGGCCCCCAGCAGACACAGCCCCAGCGAGCAGTGCCACTGCATTCAGCTGACTTTGCCTACAAACCATTATCAATCCTGGCTCGATGGCAGCAGGGTTCAGACCCAGCTTTGCTCTCCAGGGTGCCCCCACACTGGAGTTAGTTGTGCTGCAGGATTGCTGGCACTCAGCTGTCCACTGTTGGGAAGCTTTGCCTTAATCTCTAACTCGCAGAAAGCCCAGATTTGAAAATGCCTCCCTGAGACATGAGGGTCTGGTCCTGCTAATTCTGCAGTAAACAAGGCAGAAACTCTCTGGAGCCAGGGGGATTTTGCTGGCATGCAGGGACATGGTTGGGAGGAGACTTAGTGACAACAAAGCTCAGTGCTGGGTCCCAGCTGGCATGGCAGAGCCCACAGGGGATGAGGAGGCAGAGTTCAGCACAGGGACATCTGATCCAACTGCTTCTGGCCAGTCATCTGCACTTGGGGTCCCCGTGAACTTCCTTCCCAAAGGGCAGCTGAAGCTGAGGCAAGGAGATAAGTTTCTGGCTCCTTGGATCAGCATTGTTAGCCACACTATCTGTTCATCTCTTGGAGCTGGGGGACATCCTGCACTGCCGAGGCGCTCAGGAATAGGCTGCTACGTGTCCACCAGCTCCAAGTCTGAGCTGAGGTCCCCGGGGCTGTTGCAGGATGTGTTGGTTCTGGCTCCAACCCTGCTGAAAGGGCTGTGTCTGGGAGGAGGAGAAACTGAAATCATGGGGAAGGCATAAGCAGCTCTGGGCTGGCATGCCACAGCCCATTAGTTTGACAGAGCTTTCTACAAGCATGTCAGAGAAACCACTGCATACATACAAGGGTTTTGGAGGTCCTGCCTGGAGATGCACCTTTAGGAGTTTCCATGAGATGCTGGTACCATGAGGGAGAATGGGTGGAGCAGAAGATACCCCACACACAGCTCGGAGACAACCCAGCTCCAGTGGCAGCTCTGCTCCTGCCATGCTTTCCTGGCTCACTCCTGGGTCTCCTTTCTCCCCAGTCTGGTTGGTTTTCTGTGCCCTTCCCACATTTTGGAGAACTGGGCTGAGTCTACAGGGCCAGGGAAAAGGCTCTGTCATCCATCTGGGAACAGCCATGAAGAGCAAGCCCTGGTTCCCACCATGGCTTCCCCAGGAGCCTGTGCTGCCCGGGAATACTCTGCCTCCCTGGTGTGGAACACACGATCAAATCCCTCTGAGAAAGCCAAAGTTATCTTCCCCTGTTTTAGAGAAGGACAAGTGACCTCAGACTGCTGCCAATGCCCTGCTTATTCCCAGGCAGAGTCAGGTCCCCTGAGTCAGTCCCGGGTCAGAAACAGTGCTCGAGTGCATCACTAAAGCCAGTGCTGAAATGGAAAGCCACAGGGCTGAATTACACTGTGAGTGAAGTCATCATCTTACCATAGTGTAATATCAGTGAAAGCAGGGTAGGGGGGATTAGTAAAGTGGGGGGTATTGGGTGCAATTTTCCTATTGAAGTAACCAATAGGGGGAAAACCAACATAACTCGGATACAGTGACTACAGCAGCTGGTCAGGATGACCTGGCTCATCCCTAGATCCTGGTTTCCAGTGCCTGACCACAGCTCACCACTGCTCTAGCCAGTGTGGGTCTGAGAGGGGGTCATGGGCTGATGTTGCAGGGCAGAGGGAATAGGCACAGCCTGACCCACAGGGGATGTAGCCACCCTGCTCCACTCCCCATGCTGAGCTCAGAACAGCCCGTTCACATCCATGTGTGTCCCGGCCAGCTGTGTCTCCAGACAACACCATCCTGATGCCTGACCAATGCAACTGCCAGTTTTCCTTCCTTCTCCAAAGTAGATGGGCAAAACCACCATGCCTTCCTCCCTCTTATCACTGTGCACAAACACTGTTCTTTGCCCAAACACTACACATTATTTTCAGTTCCTTAAGGAAAAATTTCAGCCCCAGCAACGTAATGTACACAGAGATGTAAATAACTAAATCTGGATTTTACCACGGGCAGACACAGTCAAAAGCCTTTGCTGCTCTGAGGGGGACACAGCCAATCTTCCTCTGCAGTCCCCAGGCAGGGAGGCACAGGTCCCCATCTCCCCTCACATTTCCCAAAGCTCCCATGATGCAGAGTAGAAGGGAAAGCACAGGCTGGAACACCAGCTCTTGTTTCCTAACACGGCCTTTAAAGGGTCACAGGCAAATCGCATTAATATAAAGCAATGCAGAACAGCAGTGCAGAGTGAGTATTACCTCTCTCTCTTCTTTCTCAATTCCACCAGTCCCCCTTTGGGGTTGCACATAGTGACTCCCCATCACACCACCCCTTCCCAGCTGTGCCAGCAGCTCAGTGCACCCACCTCGCCAAGTTCCCCCCATGTACCTGCCTGGACCCAAGCTCGCAGTGCAGTCCAAGCCAGGGTGGGAGAACACCCAGAGCAGAGTTCTAGAGTTGCAATAGAAAGAGCTTTACCCTGCAGGCACTTGCAGCACGGACAGCAGGTTGCTGTGTGTGTAGTCCCAGGCGGTTTCCACTGCAGCAATGTAGTATCTTCTGACTTTGCTGGTGCCCTCCTCAACCAGGCAGAGGAGCAGGAGGCTGCACAGGGCTCCTGCCATCATCATGCCTCGTGGCTGGGAACTGCTCTGACTTCGGGAGGAAAAGTGAAAAGGAAGGAACGAGAAAGGAAAGAGGAGAGAAAAGCCTTTATCTTCACATCCAGCTGTTGTAATCCACAGGAGATGATGATTTAAAGCCAGCACCCACAGACTCACTCAGAGCACTGGAGAGTTTCTCAAAGATGTCAGGAGAGGAATCTCTTGAGCAGGTTAGTGCAAAGAGCAGTGTGTGAGTGATGGACTCTCCCACTTTTCTTCTGGCAGTGACAGGAGGAGAGGAAAAAACAAAAGGAAAGGGAGGGCAAGCACAGTGGTAAGTTCCGCTGCAGGACTCAGCTGGCTCCGTGTCCTGGCCTGTGTCTGGGAGCAAGATGAGGAAAGGGAGGGTTGCAGAGGAAGCAGAATTTAGGCGTGGTCTCTGCCTGGTCTCACCTTCTCTGTCACCACTGAGGAGAGTGGGTTGCCAGGGATGCACATACGCACGTACATACGTGGGGTTATCCCTGTCCCCGGGATCCCTTCACCCCAGGCAGTGATGATTTAGCCACACAACCTCACTTCAAGCCACGTGGGAGGGAGAGGGTTGGGGTGATCCCAGGGAATTCCCTTCCCATCAGCTTCACCTCACATTTCTTCTCCCCTCCCAGGGTCCTGCAGCCCAGAGAAGCTGGCACTGAAATGTTTTTGCAAATTTCTTTCATTTTACTCACAAATTTTCAATACCTCTTTTTAAAAGCCCAGGAAATCCCCCTCCCCCCTCGATGCACACACGTGTGCTCAGGCACACGCACTGGCACATGGTTGTCCCTTGGCTCACGAAGGCAGGAAGATGAGGAGGAACGCCCCAGATGGTCCCAGCATCCACTGGGAGAGTGAGGCGTGGAAATGTCCCATAAATCAAGTTGTGAGAGAGCAGGAGTGCACCAGAGGTGGTGACCCCTTTGGTGACAGTCCCAGTTTGTGCAGAAGCATCCATGTGACAGGTCTTGGTGACTGGAAATGGAGGGAGGCAGTGGAGATAGGGGAGGGATGGGAGTTTTAGGGTCTCTGACATGAATCCTTAGCATGGGGCAGGTGGGACAGATAGGGGATGGGACAGGAGACAGAAGCTGAGCCCCCCAGTCTGGGGCAATCCCAGCAGATGCAGGAACACGTTCCCTGATGTCCCCCTGCCCCATGTAGCCTAGCATAGCCATAGCATAACAACTTTGAAAATCCCAGTCCCACAGGCTCACTGTGCAGGAGCAACCCATGTCCACAGCAAGCACCCTCTGCCCCCCTCCCTCAGAAAGGCCAGTTCTCACCACCTCACTGGGGACACCCACTCTCTTCCCACCACTCTCCTTATGGCAACCTCGGGCACAAGGGGGAAAACCATCCTGGGCATCTGTGTGTGGCCAGAGCTCCCACAGCAGCAGCGAGGTGAACCGGGGGGAGCCCCTTCAGCCCACGCTAAAACCCAACCTTCCAAGAGGCTGCTCCCGCTCCTTGTGCTCACCCAGGGGCTGGCAGAAAGAGCACCAGGACTCAGGGCAGAAAGTGCTTCCCCCACATCATCCACCCAGCTCCTGGGGAGGCAAAAAGCCAGCAAGAAACACATTTCCTCCAGTTCGAGCACCAGTAGTTGGCTCCATGCCCAGCCTGGGGATCCCTTTCTTAGTCATCAACAATCCACCCCACTCTTTTCAGCAAGCATTTTGGGACAAAACAAGTGGTGTGTCACAGTTGGGGATGCCCCAGGGTGCTTGGCACCACCTGCCCTGCTGCAGTGAACTAGAAGAGTAGTCAGTACTGGAGGTAAGAGGGTTGTGTGGAAAAGTGTCCCTTGGAGGCTGCAGTGGCAGGGGCCTGGACACAGTCAGGAATTAATGGTTGTGACACTGGCAAGTGCTGACTTGCTGAGTTTAACCATTTTCAGCTACAGAGAGGCAGGTCCATGTTCCTGACCCAGAGACATTTGAGTAAACTGGAGAGATGAGGTCTACCCCAGGGGACCAGAAAGAAAATAATATTATTGAGATACTCAAGGCTGTGGAAAGGGAATCCAGGTGTGAAACTGGACACTTGGAAGAAACGTGTGGAGGGGGCCCAGATCCTGGCCTTAGCTGCAGACAGAGTAGTTTGTGCAGGCACATGAGAGCCAGTGTGCAGCAGAGCATGCCAAGGACAGCTGGACATTCAAAGGGAGCTTGGCTCCCCCTCAGCAGAGCATGCCAAGCTGGAGCCCACACGATCCAGCAGGAGCCTGTCACTGGGGCAAAGCCTTGAGTCTGAGGATGCTGCCCCAGGGAGTGACCAAAGGTGTCCCTGCACCACATTCAGCTTGTCCATTTTTCCCATTTTCCCATTTTTAGTTGGCCGCTTTTGCCCTGGTAAGTGGGCAGCAGCCAGTGGCCCCACAGGCTGTGTGTGTGCAGGACATCACGCCTGTGTGTCCAGGGACGTGCTGCCCCACCACTCGGGTCTGAGTGTGCACACGCTGCTCCAGCCTAATCAGGACAGCGCAGGAAATACGTGCAATATTGCCGCAATTCCTGACACGTCCCCACCTACCTGTCAGTGGGATGTTTGCTAGTGGAAGGTCAGTGCAGCTGAGTGATGCTGTTAGTTCCTAGAACAGTGTTGTTGGTCCCTAGAACAGTATCTGCTCCCCCACCAGTCCCACGCTGCCTGCACTCCTGCTCCCACTCACGCACCGGTTTCCGTTAACCTCACAGGAGTGGGGTTACACTCTCTCCACGAGGATTTTTTTATTTTTTTTTTGCCTGTTGTGTCTCAGGCTTTCTGTCTCTTCTACTCCCTGGGCAGCTGCCTCCTAGCTGGGAAGTAGGTGGCTTTTGTTCCACAAGAGCTCAAGTGAGGTAATGGCTCAGAAATCGGTGTTGGATCAAGGGTTGGACCAGATGACCTCGGAGGTCTTTTCCAACCCAGTTGATTCTATGATCCTATGATTTCACCGACTAGAAACTATTTTTATTTTTTTTTTTTCACTTTCCCAGGGGCCGAGGGGCCCCTCGGAGCCGCTCCGGGGCAGGTGATGCTGCTGCGGCGGCAGAGGAGACACCCTTTGGGGGGCACACCCCGGGGCACCGGTGGGGCACAGCCGAGCCAGGGCGCGCTCCCGCGCACGGCCACGGCCGGGCTGCCCCCGCGCGCTCCCGGTGCCGCGCGCTCCCTGCCCGTGCCCGTGCCCGCGCCTGCGCGGAGCGCGGCGGCGTCATGGCGGTGCCGGGCGGAGGTGGGACGGGCCGGGATGGCCGGGAGTGGAATAGCCGGGGATGGCGCGGGGCGGCGGGTCCCTCCATCCCCTCTCCCCTGGCAGCGGGTCCCCGGGCTCCCCCAGCGCGGGGGCACGGGCCGTCCCCGGTGGCACCGCGCGGCGGTGCCGGTGCCGGGCCTGGCCCCGCCTGAGGGCCCGGGGGGCTCCCGGCACAGCGCCCCCAGCACCGGCCGTGTCCTTAGGGCGTGAGGGATCCCGGGGACGGGGGCTGGGGGGGCTGAGGGACCCGGGAGTCCCCAGAGCCCGGGGCAGTGCCAGGCCCCGTGAGCTGTGGCTGGAGGCGGGTCCCGTGCCCGGGGCGGCTGCAGGGGCTGCGGCACGGTGGTCCCGGCACTGAGCCTCTCCAGCTGCCCGCAGGTGCCAAGGACGACTCGTTCAACGTGCTGGACCTGGCGGAGTACACCAAGAACCGGCCCTGGTGGCGCAAGATCTTCGGCCCTAGCTCGGGGTCGAGCGCTGAGAAATACAATGTGGCCACGCAGCTGGTGATCGGAGGGGTCACGGGATGGTAAGATGTGCTGGGGTTGCCCTTGCTGCTCCAGGCAAGCACTGGCTGGGCTCTTGGGAACACGCTGACAGGTGCAAGGGGGCCATCTGGCAGTCATTCAGAGGAGGCAGGTGTCCAACTTGCTTAGCCTGCTGTCCCCTGGCATGGTCTGCTGAGCTGAGGGATGTCTTAAAAGCTATCTCTAACTTGGAGCTGAAGAACTGAGACTGTCTCCTAAGGAGGAAAATTGCACCAGTCTTTAATTTTTTTCTGACTTCTAGCATAAGGTGGTGGTGTTGAATTTAGGACAAGCAGATATGAACCTCTTGGAACAAGGATGCCTTCTTATCTGGAGGTGCTTCAAGCATCTGCATTAAAACCTCCCTGAGGTCGTGATTCCCAGGGTTTCATGTCACTTGTAGCAAGTTCTGGGGCTGATGGAGTGTGGCTCTATTTGCAGCTTCATTCCCACACCATTGTTTGAGTTGAAAACTTTGTATACTCACACTACTTTGCTTGTTGCCATACCCGTTGTCTTCACCTGACACCAGGGTGACTGTTTAACTTCATTTTCTGATGGAAGTGAGAGCTCTCCCTTGTACCTTCCCTAAGTGTATTCCAAAATGGGTAAAGGCCTGTGGTGTTTGCAGTGTTGATAAGGGAACTGTGTTCCAAGTGAAATCTGGTTTGGGTGATACAACACCCCAGCCCTTTGCTGCATGACTGAGCAATGGGGTGGTGCTGGCTTGAGTTCTGGTGGCTGCGGTAATGCCTTTCATGTTGGGAGCATGTAACCTGTTTTGGAGACTAGTATGGCTCTAGACCACTGCTGTCTGCTTGTTCCAGCAATCTCCTCTTCTAAGAAATGAAAAAGAAAAGCAAGCAGTTGTTTGGGCAACAGAGAAGCTTTTCTAGTGATCTGCTCCCCGTGCTCTGTCATGGAGCAGCACGTGTGCTGCCTAATTTCCCTTCAGAGACAGTACTGGTTAAAAAAAAAAAAAAGCCCAAAACAAAACCAGAAATCACTTGCTGATTTTGCTGAAATCACATGTTTCTGATTAGAAACATGTCTCTCTTCCAGGAGAAGGGTGGTGTTGAGGAGATAAAAATCAAACTGCAAAAGGCTGAATTGTGACAGCAGGAAGTGAAAAGCTATAAAGCATCAATTTTTGGCTAGGTGCAAATCCTTCTCTCTGATTGCACATGGGTTTCTTCTGCTGTTCATCTGTCTCCAAGTCTTGGGTAACTCCTGCCAAAGGCAGTCTTGCCTGTGGGAAGCATGATAAGGAGTGTGTGTTTGGTGTCTCATTCTCCTGACTGGATCCTGGTTGATTTGCAGGTGTACTGGATTCGTCTTCCAGAAAGTCGGAAAGCTAGCAGCGACAGCGGTGGGAGGTGGCTTTTTCCTACTTCAGGTGTGTATGAACAGCAGTCCAGGCTTTCCAGGAACTGTGCTGGTGGGGATGAAGGGCTCTCTAGGCCTGTTGGGACATGTGGGGCCACTCTGCCAGGAGCTTTGTGTGGCTGTGGATGTCAAAGGAGTGTTCCCCAGACTACATGGATACAGCAGCAAAGCAGGATCAATGTGCATAAACTTCAGTATTGCTAAAAGGTGCAGATCCACTGAGGATCTGCTACCAAAGGCCAGGCCAAGGGCACAAGGAGCTGTTACTGCAGGGGCACCTGAGTGGAGCATGAGACAGCCCTCAGCTGCAGTGAACCATGGTGCTGCTGCAGGACTGTCTGCTCAGAACTGGCTAATGTACTGAGCCCTGTGCCTGTGGACATGGTGTCCCTGCAGGAACAGCCCTGGATGTCAAGGATTTATCCATATCTGTGACATGCTTCCTTCAACCTGGCTGCTTCAGGAGTCTGGCCAGCACAGATGGGGCTCTCTGTAAAGCACTGGGGAAGAGGAGAGAAAACAGAGGTCTCTCTATCCTCAGCCACTTCTCCTGATTTCTAATAACCCTGGCACTGAGGGAATCTGCTTGGATGTGGGCATCTGGCTCGTACAGGGCATCTTGCAGCAGGCAGAGCAGCTCTTAGGCCCTGTTCAGCACTTACCTGTTTGCTCCTCAGGCAAACAGGTAAGTTTTGTGTGTGGCTCTGCTTGATCTGCTGAAAGGGAAGAGCTTGCTCTGAGGAGGGGGACTTCCAGTGCTGAATCACCCTGAGCAGATAAAATAGTTTGAGAGGAACAGGCTATTAATAGCTGTGTCCACCCACAGCAGCAGGAGAACTGCAGAGTCCCACCGATATCCATGGCAGTTGTGAGGGGGAGGTGATGCCAGCTTTGTGTTAGAGAATAGAGGCTGAAGCAGGCTGAGCTGCAGTGTGTGCCCTGCTGTTTGGGGACTACTGTGGGAGACAGATGTTGCAGGAGAGTTTATACAGCTCCAGGGGTGGCCATCTGTCCAGTTTTTAAGCTGATGTGCCCACGGGACTAGTGTGTGGGAGGTCAGGGAACGTGAGTGGGTGAGGGGGTCTGTTTAGCAATGGTCGTGCAGGAACTTTCTTTCCAATCCTCAAAATTCTAGATTGCAAACCACACGGGATACATCAAAGTGGACTGGAATCTGGTACAACGGGACATGAACAAAGCCAAGGAGCAGCTGAAATTTCACAGCAGTGGTAATAGAATGCCTCCAGAAGTGAAAAGCAGAGTGGATGAGGTGAGACAACTCTCCCAAGGCTTGTGCTGGAAAACAGGATTGACTCCTGAGCTGTTACGGATCTTTCATTATGCAAATACAAGGATGCTGCGTGGCAGCAAAACTGGAGAGATGGCAAAGGCTGTGGGTGTTGTGTACCTAGACTTCAGTAAAGCCTTTGACACTGTGTCCCACAGGATTCTCCTGGAGAAACTGGCTGGATTGCCGGGCCCAGGGGGTGGTGGGGAATGGAGTTAATCCTGACTGAGGCCAGCTGTATGAGGTTCAACCAGGCCAAGTGTCAGGTCCTGCCCTTGGGTCACAACAGCCCCCTGCAGCTCCAGGCTGGGGCAGAGTGGCTGGAAAGTGCCCATGGGGAAAGGAGCTGGGGGAGCTGGTCCACAGCACCTGAACATGAGCCAGTGTGTGCCCAGGGGGGTAAGGAGGCCAAGGGCACCTGGCCTGTGCCAGCAACAGTGTGGCAGCAGGACCAGGGCAAAGACTGTCCCCTGTGCTGGGCACTGGGGAGGCTGCTGGTGAGAGGGAAGGGGAGGTCATTAAGTTGGATACTTCCCCAAACCTGAGCAGTGGCATCTCTCTGAGCATCACTTGCCTTGAAGAACAGAAAGAGCCTGAGGGATTTCTTCTTATGGGGAGGGTAGGTGGGTGACCTGCTGTTGTTGAACACTGTTGCCTATTCTCTGCCCTGCTTAGGTGATCATATTTCTAAAGAAGAATGTTATCCTGACTGGAGGGTTTGCTGGAGGATTCTTGATCGGAATGGCATCCTAGAAGCTGCACTCGACTCTCCTTTCGTGCCCAACCTCCCCTCCCCTCCTGTACTGCTGTTATCTCTCACTTAGAAGTCAAAGGATGTTGCCAACAGACTCAGTCCCTTCTGCTCACAGGTTCCAGCCCTTATTTCTTACAACGCTGCTTCTGATTTCCACATTTTTCATCAGTCTGGGCTGTCAGTGTGCTGGGATCAGTCTGAAAGCTTATGACTCCCAGTGTATCATTATGATTCCTTTCCCC
The DNA here is from genome assembly GCF_036250125.1 of Pseudopipra pipra. NCBI lineage: Eukaryota > Metazoa > Chordata > Aves > Passeriformes > Pipridae > Pseudopipra > Pseudopipra pipra. Next base: position 2,687,776 of record NC_087561.1, read on the forward strand.
ACCGAATATGCCCAGTCCCAAATTTTCTGATGAGTTGCAATCTCATAAACATGTAGTGGCAGAGAAATCTTTTAAATGTGCTTTCCACAGGCGCTCAGGACTCTTACATGCACACTTGTCTGCCAGTATATGTGTACAGCAGCTGTCAGCTGTTCACCGTTTAGCTTTCAGTATTCCTGCCCTGGTACCTGGAAAACCTGTGCTTCCCTCTGCACACAGGTGGTCTGTGCAATCCAAAATGTCGTTGGCTGTCCTGGGGCAAATGCAGAAGTGTCAGGGCACAGCCTGAGCTGTGTCCAAGGCAGGTGAATAAGGATTCTCCTGCCCTCCCCCTGCCATTGCACTGCACAGATGGCTGTTCTGCTTCCTCTCTGCTGTTAAATTTCCCCGTATGGAATTGCAGCACTGCACTGCTGATGGAAACTGAGTCTCCAGGCCCTTTCCTCATCATGCATTCTGAAAGCCACCAAGCTCCCTGTGCTGTAGAGCACCTTCTCATTTGCCACCTGACTGCTCAGCCTTTGAGAGTCTGTCCTTCCAGCAGGCCCGACCTGTCTGGGCCTCTGACTGGTGTTTCTGTGTCTGCCATGACCTTCTCTGGTCACTTTGGCATTGAAGAGCAATGGTGTAACCATGTGAGGCAGGGTGGTAGACAGGAAATGCATCCCTGCTTGGGGTACGTTGTAGTGGGCCAGGGTTGCCAGCTCTACTGGAGCAGGGGGATGATGTAAAATCTGGAGCTGAGTCCTTTACCTGTCTCTGCAGAGCACACACTCCATCTCCCTGGCCTCTGCAAGCAACTGAAGTGACAAAACTATTGGGAAAACCAGGTTGTAGTCTTGTGGGAGTGGCTCATTTGCATACTTTCTGCCTTGGTTATGTTCCTTTCTTCTTTGTGTTTGCCATTTCCACAAGAAAGGCTGCTTGCTTAATTCCATCAGCTGCAGCCCTTCTCCTGCAGGTGATGAGGCAGCCAGGTGCAGAGCTCAGCTGTTTTTGGACAGCCTGGCCCAGTGCAGCTGTGTGCAGAGTAGAACTCTAGTAGAATTTCCACAAGAGAAAATTACAAACAGAAATCCCTCCAAGGTATTCTGCAAGCATGGAGATTTGCAGGCCAGCACGGTGATGTCCTCCAGCAGGTATATGTGGGAGTTCTGGCCCAGAACATGGGGTTTTATGGGAAAGTCAGCCCATCCTTCAATGGGAAACGCTGGGAACAGTGACACTCAGGGGTGATTGGTTTGCAACACCTGGCTCAGCAGCTGCACCCCATTTCCAGTGCTGGGTGGTGCATTTGTGATCTGCTGCTGGTGCCCTCAGTATGGCTGGAAATGGGATCTTCCCCTGAGAGCTGCTGGAAGAGCTGAAACAATGGGTTCTTCCACCAGAGGTTTTGGAATGAGCACTTGCAGTTGTTAATTTTGTTTCAGCTCAGTTGATTGAAGTGTCAGGGTAGCAACATAGTGATTAAACTGAGGTTTTCTCTCCTTCAGAATCTGAAAAGAGGCTGCAGATAACCAAGAGACACAGGTTGTGTCTTTGCTCCTGTCCTGCCACATGTGGCCAAGGAGAATGAGGGAGCATCTGGGCTCACATCCTTTTAACCATGGCCTTCCTAAAAGCCATCCAGGACTGCAGGGGTGATGTGATGCAGCCAGTAGGTCTCCAGTAAATTGGTGTTTGGCAGTGGAGTGACAGATGGTGGTGGTGGTTTTGGGGGTTTGGTTTGGTTTTTTTTTTTCTGTAGTACCTGCGGAAATGGGTGTTCATGAATGGATACATTTGTCTTGCAGGGTATCCCTTGTTCCTGTAGGGAAACAGCATTGCTGCCCTTTAACTGGGTGGGCGGCATAGCACAGCTTCTTCTGAGATGCACTGATGTCCACAAAGCTCAAAGCAAATCACTAACAGACCTTAGGAATGTTTTCCAGGCTCAAATAAGTCACTATTTCTGCCCAGCCCTAGGGAAGGGTGTACTGGGTTCTGGAGTCCCAGTTTGCTGCTACGGAGAGAAATGGCCCAGAGGGGGAGCTAAAACGCCTCAATTGCTGCTGGAAGGAGAAACAAGTAGCAAGTTCTCGTTGAGTTTGCTGTGAATGTAGGCAGGGAGTGGACAAGGACATCGGGATGTGGCAAATCTTTCTGCTGTGCCAGTGTTGGGCTCGTGGCTGGCACTGTTTGATGCTGTGGGCTCACACTCAAAAGCTTTGATGCTGAATCAGCCTCTGTGGGGGTGCATTTTCATTGTTGCAGGTGCCAAGATGAGGTGTCCCTCCCCTCCCCACTCCTGCTCCTTCTAGTCTTGTTTAAACAACTTCTGACATCTGTTACAGTGCGAGAAGATTTCAAACACATTAAGCTTTTAAAGTGGTTTTATATATTGTATGTAAATGCTTGTTGAAGTGATATTTTATTAAACAGTTTTGCTCTAATAGCTTCTGTGTGCGAGGTCTGTTGGATTATTGGGAGCCAGCATGTTTTTGTCTCACTCTGTGTGTTGTGCTTGACTCAGGGCAGCAGCTACAGCCAGTCCAGTAGCAGGAGTCTGGGATGTGCCCAGGTGGCCAACAGCATCCTGGCTTGTGCCAGAAATATTGTGGCCACCGGGACCCCCTGACAGGACAGTGGAGCCAGGTGGGAGTCAGTCTCCCAGGTAACAAGTGACAGGACAAGAGGGAATGGCTTCAAGTTGTGTCAGGAGAGGTTTAGATTGGATATTATGGAAAATTTCTTCACTGGAAGGGTTGTCCAGCCCTGGCACAGGCTGCACGACACAGCAGGATGGAGTCACTATCTCTGGAGGGATTTAAGAGGTGTGCCCGTGTGGTGCTCAGGGACATGGTTTAGTGATGGGCTTGGCAGTGCTGGGGGAAGGGTTGGACTCGATCTTAAAGGTCTTTTCCAACATAAATGAGGCCGCCAGCCTTCCTTCTTCTATGTGGGTAACCATGGGCTGCCTTGATAATCCTATATTCCCAATCACCTATATTCCCAAGAAGCGGGATGCTTCTAGGGCAGGAGGTGATTCTGTTGCCAGCCTGGGTTCAGAGCCTCTGCTGAGCAAGTTTATTCCACCCAACTAGAAATGGGCATGGAGGCAAGGCTTTTTCTTCTTCATGGGTGCAACAGAAGCCTAAATATATATTTCTATTAGTGACTTTCTTTTCACTGTTCCTCCTCAGGTAGGGCAAAATGAAAAAAAATTAGCTACTTGTCAGCATTTGAGCTGCTTCACAACATTGTCATAATTTCCCCCTACTTTTCAAGGGTACTAAACCCCCCTGTTTGGTCTTAAGGGATTATTTTTTGGGGGAGAGGGCAGTGGGAAGGGAAGACTAACCCTAAATTATTCTGATCTTAAGCCCCAGTTATAAAAACATCACGCAGCTTCTATTTAAACATGATGATATCACATGTGGCTCTGGCAGCCACACTGCCCAACAAACCAACCAAGCTGAGACCACAATTTGTTCCAGTCGTTTATTTTGTATCATGGTATTTCAGAGTCAGTGAATACAGATGGTTTGCTCTTCTAGGCTTCAATACACACAACTATTGTGCCTAGACCTCAGTGGTCTGTTTATAGAAGCTGTATTTCATAAGTAAGTTGTACTTGCTCACAGCACAAAGTCCTTGACGGCTAGATCTAATGACAGAGTTAGGGCCTAGTGGGTGTGGAGCCTGATATTGAGGTGCCTGGACTCCTGCTACAGGGGACAGCGAGACAGCTCTGAAGGGCGGTGCAGGAACCTGTCTACTGAGCTCTTCCTACAGGTCACAGGAAATTCTGCTGCATGGGTGAGAGCTTCTGGAAAAGCCATCTCTCCTGGGGTCCAGACACAGCCGGATTGGGGGTGAGTCTGGAATGCTGTGTGGAAAACCAGTGCCTACAACTGCTTGTTCAGTAAGCAGCGCCTAAGTCAGTTCTTGGATCTAGCCCAGGGCTCTGTGACAGGCCTTTGGGTTTCAGCAGGTTGAACTAGACTGGGTTCATAACATATTGCTTAAAAGGTGTTCAATTAGACATAATTTATAAATTTTGTATCAACAGTCAGATCTTTCAAATGAATATTGCTTTTTTAAAAAAATATCCTATCCCTGTAGCAATCCCTGAAATAATGTTCCTGTAACATCTTTGTCATGCAAATAGCAGCGTGTAGGCAATTCAAATATAAAATAAACAGGTCTGCCCAGTGGCAAAGGGAGGCACTTAGGCAAAGTGACTTGTAGTCACTCATGATCTATGCAAGACTTAGGAACAATCATCAGACCTGATTCCCACTCTTGAGCTTAAACCACTGGACAGGCAAACGTTGTCTGGAACTACTGCATGATGGCAGCAATACCTTTGTTGTGTGAAGATGGGCTTGTTTCATGTGTCACATTTAAACTCACTCTTCTGAGCTCATTTCCTGTACCTCTCGCTCCAGGAGCCAGAATAACTTGGTTCCAATTCTCCATTTTAAGAGCAAGGATGGATCAGAGTAAGGTAAGCATTCTAAAAACACTGAGTTGACTTTTCACAGGTGTGATGCAGAGGCAACATAGATGATGTTTTCGTATAGAAGGTACAGTTTGTTAACCAGGCCATCTGTTGGTACTGTTATACTTTTTGGTGTGCCGAACAGTGTGTTCTAGGAGCAGTCTGGCTCTCCTGAAAGTCTAAAGAAGGCTTGAAAAAACACAGACGAGCTCTGCAGGTGAGTCCATGCTCCAGCACCCGCTGGAGCTGCATTGTGTTACTGAGGTGGTGGGGGAATTCCTTCTGAAGTCACCTTAAGCTTCTGTCTCTCCCTTTCTTCTCTCTCAAACCCTGAACAACAGACGGACCTGCCCTGGCTGTACCGGGCGCAGCACTTCCGCATTTCCTGAAGCACAGTTTCACACCTGGACTCCAGGTAGTTGTTCGCTGGAAGAGATGAAGGAGACACTGAGTCTGCAGAGAGGAACAGGCTTTGTTCCCTGAGGGCACACACCCAGCCCAGCTCCTCAGCTGCTGGGCACCAGGTTTCTCTGACAAGCAAGAGCTGCTTACAGGCATTTCATCGTTTTCTCTGCTCTACAAAAATCTCTCTTTAGGTTGAGCTTTCTAAAGCTCTGGCCAAAGGCTCTTGGAGAGAAGCCCTGCAGGGATGTGAGCAGGCTGAGTCTGGCTTGAGTTAATAACTACCTGCCTGTCTGCCTGGGAACATAGGGCGTGCAGAGCCACCCACGCTGCCCTGGATGAGCTCCACAACCACTACAGAGCTGCCTCGCCCCCCACCCCCACCACTGACTTTTAAAAGACTAAAAGAAGCAACAGCAGCATAATGTGCTGAGAGCTCCACAAGGTGAGTTAGGAAGAACTCTTTCCCATATGGCTCAGCTGCCTTGGCACAGAGGAATGTTTTCTCTTATTCATTCTCTTATTCATTCCAAAAGGCAAACCCTTTTCCAAGAAGCAACCAACATTTTATTAAAATATTGTCCTCTGCAAGTAAAACCTGTTCTCCCCAACTCCAGGTCCCCAAAGAGATCATCACAGAACATCCCTCACCCCTGCAAACATTCAGCTAATAAAAACCAGCTGTTAAGGGTCTCCACAGGGAGACCATCTCATCCCTTGAGGACAGATCACATACACCCAACCCATTCCTGACAGGTATCTGGCTGACCTGCTCTTAAAATGCCCCCTGGAGCAGCTCTGCAGTCTTCTCACACAATCCAACTGCTACCTCACTAACCACTCTTACAAGAGCTTTATTATAACTCCCCCTGCCCAGAGCTGAGTCCCAGGACTACACCTGGGATCTCACCACCAGCATGGAAAACACTCTGAGCACATTATTACTATCTGTTTTGTAAACAAAATTGGGTCTCATTAGTTACAATTAAGGCAATTCTGTTAAAATCAGACATTATAATTTTGTTTGCTTTGCAATTGGGTGATCCTAATGTGCTTCCTTTCTTCTCAAGGTGAAAGGACAACAAGGTTAAGTAAAAAGAATTAAGTTCCACCAAAAATCAGGACACCAAAGATAAAAAGACACTTGGTACCTTGCAAGCATTTCTGTATTTCACAGGCTTGTTTCTGGCACGGATCCTTCTTGGACATGTTCAGAGAACTAAAATGATAGGAAAATGTTACTGTAGAAACAAGGTGCTTTTCAGGGGGTGGGGGGAAGACAGTGTCTTAAAGCCAAAGCTTTCAAGAGATCCCAATTTCCCCCACGGTCACCATTCAGAAAACATCTATTGCTGCTTGCAGATGACAGCCAACATACACAAGAACTCTCTGTGTCAGGCTAAAAGATGATAATGTGGACAATGAATATGGGAAGGTTTATGTTGCTACATTTAAAGGCCTTTTTCTTTTATCTGGTCACAATGTGTCTTTTTCCACTTGGATGCACCAAGATTCCAGCAAAGATTCAAATTAACATGTCTGACTGGTTTTTAACAGTTCTGTGTCTCTAGACCTTATACTAAACCACATATTTAAGGGAAGGCCTTCTCTGTGAGCTCTACACAACCAAGGATTCAGTGTTAGTCATGGAACAACAGCTGGAGAAGGCATTTAAAAAAACAATCAACCAACAAAACTTAGATGTATATGCCCCATAAAGTCAACAAGGAGGGCTTTTTTGGTTTGTTCCAGGAAATTCCCTCCTTCTGTCCAAAAAGTCCCACCACCAGATTGGAGGGCAGCTCCACCTTGTTCAAATCCCTAGAAAGCAGGATTGCACTCAATTTGACTTTCTGTAGCTGTGACACCTGTAACTGTGATCCTCTGTGACAGATACAAAGCCAAGCAAAAGCTGGTGGTACGAGCAGTTGAATGGGAGACCTCAACAGGAAAGCACCACTCTCACTGGAAGTGGTGGTGGGAGTTCAGCTCCCTCTGAGCCACAGTTCAGCCTCTGCTCAGAGCCAGGGAGCTGCTGCCTTTCCAATTTCTGACAGGTCACCAGCCCACAGCACTTTTCAGTATCACTGGGGCATTAGTTCCAGCATCCTGGCCAAACTCCACTTGGGGCAATTACATTCTGCCTACCTAGAACTCCCCCTGACGTTTCACTTGGTCACAATACTCCTCTTCACTGCCTGTCCTAAACTCTTGTGTGATGTTGCTGTGTGTTGTTTAACTGCTTCCACCTCAGAGGTGGCTGCATTTCAGTGGAGAGAGAATCTTTTATTGTACAAAACAGACAATGGCATCTTCCTAGAGCCACTGCTCCTGAAAGACAAAAATTCATATTAAAGAAAGACCGGGAGTAAACAGTGCACAGAACAAAGCAGGGGTAATGTCTGCACATACCAGATTAATCCCCAGGCACGAGTTTAAGCAGCAGTTCTTCAACACCACCAAGCTGTAAGTGACAAGGAAAAGTTCAATACGTCTACAGTAACTGTGCTTGAGCTAATGGACTTCAACAAAACAACAGTCCTTTGCCGTCCCTCAGGGATCTCAAACGACTTCACAAACAGGCATGACTATGGTCTATTGTTGCCACCATCCTTACCATGAGATGGTGCTCTATCTCCCAAACGCGAGAGTTACTATCCCTGTACTGCTCACCCTGGGACAGCTGCCACATGTGAGGCAGCCGGGATGGGGGGAGCTGGCTGGGTCGCAGCGCCTCACCCAGGGGAACCTGAACTCTTTGGATCCGAGCCCTCAGCATACCTTCCTCCTGGGGGAAAGCAACAAACAGAGCAACAATCAGTCACCGGCAGCGCAGCAGAGGCACCTGAGACAGCAATGCCACAACCACCGGGAAGCTCAAAGCACACACTTGCCTCTTCCGCAGCCACGAGCCAGGTTTTGCGGTGCTCATCGCAGTAAACCCCCACGCGCCGCACCCAGAGCCGGACGGGAGGAGCGCCGGCCTCCCCCCCTTCTGCCATCCCTCGGGCACTGCAGGAGCTCAGCGGGACGGCCTCAGCCCGCGGGATGCGCGCATGGCCTCGTCAGCTCCGAGCACATCCACGGGGAGAGCTCCCGGACCTGACACGCAGCTGGTGCCTGGCTCGCTGGAGGAGATGCTACGGCCTGAAACGTCCCTAAAAGTCAGCTGGGGAGGCTGAGGTGGTGCCTAAGCCAAGAGAAATGTCAGGCCAAGTTGTACACCGGGGCACGGGTGCTGTGTGGCATTTGTAAGGCATTCTGGGGCAAAAAGGTGCTATTGGTACGGAGTTAGACCCTGTGAATACTGGCTTTGCTCATTCCACTAACAGTCCTATTAACAGTCTTTGTGCAAAACGGGGGGGTGGGGGGGGGCGAAATAGTGGTGGTCTAAATTCCAAAAGCAAATCTTGTGACAAGAAGTGGGATGAGCTTAAGGACGAAGATCACTCTGGAGACAAAGCATGGAGCTCGGTGTGCACGACCCTCGCAGCTGGAGCTCGCAGAGCCATCACCGTGCAGGGTCTTGGTCTCATCTCTCACAGGGATGGCAGCACTGTCCAGTCACACACAAACTTCACAGGAGCAGCTCTGGAGACTCTTGTCATTCGGCTTTTAGCTGGTCACAGAGAGCCTCCAACACCAGCAGGGGCAGAGGAGCTTTGGGCATTGAGGTGGTTCCTGCTACTGGATTTTTTGTTTAGCAGCACGTTTATCTGTGTGCCAGTGAGGTCAAGCTGAGCCATTAGCAAATGGAGGGCAGGGGAAATGGTTCTCTTTGAGCCCTAGAGGAGGTAATCAAAATGGTACAGTCTTCATCCTTTATCTAGGTTTAAAGTAGAACAAAGTTAAGCTGTAACACATACAACATCCTCCTGCTATGAAGCAGATGCAATATTCTTTATCCCCGTGAAACACAGTGGTCTTCTGAAAACTTGTAAGGTTATAAGGCATATTTCAGACAGGAGCAAGAAAATCTGGGTACAAAATAAAGGAGGGAAAGTCAGGGAGAGAAAAAAAAATTCGTTATACATTGGGTTACATATATAACAGGAAATACAAGTCCATGTTGCTTTCCATATCTCACATCAGTGTTTCTCTACTTTTTGGAATCAAAGGAGCACTCAGCTTTCTTGAGAACAAAACACCAACCACGGATCAGCCTGAACAGCACTGTCACAGTATTTTCATTCCTAACAAAGAAAACTTTGAATGTGCTTTTATGGTTTCTTTTTTCTCCCATTCTGTTTTGTTTCCTTGCTTGACGTGTGGGGATGTGAATGTGCACTCTACAAAGCACCACTGTTCTGAAGACCATCCTGTGACGTGGGGCAGCCATTCCAAGCAATGCCCCAGCAGCTGGACCACTGGCATTTAAAGAAATGTGACAGCAGGATGAGAAGCCTCACAAGGCCTTCAGGAATCAGCTCTGAGGGTTAAAGGGACACTTCTTTAAGTCTTTTCCTTTCTGCTTTACCTGAAGTCACTTTACAAATTTAAACCCCTGTGTGGAAATCACTCTGCCCAACAGTGAAACACAGCAACTGCCACTGCTCATTTTCAGTCAGCTGAATGTAATCACCCTGGGTGGAATTTGGCCAGGATACTCTCCTACTCTGCAGCAAGCTGCCAAAAGTTTCCATCATGACCAAAAATGCTCAAGAACTTGCTGTATTGCTGGAATTTCGACAGCTCATCATCCCCAGGACCAGAAGGCTCAAGACTCCGGTAATAGAAAAACATGACTCAGTAAGTGAACTGTGCTTCCTACTGCAAGTAAACTCTCCTGGAAGGTCTCCTATCCAAATACTAACCTGGTTCAGCCTGGCTGAACTACAGGCAGGGGGGCTAAAGCACAACATGCATGTTTGTGTTCAGTGTGTATGAGGATGGCAGCGGTGACAGACCCAGGACGGACAGAACGAGCTCTCGTGCAGAGGACACTGTGCAGAATGGGCAGAGGTTAATTTGTGGTTCGCCCTTTGCCCCACCTGATTTGTCCCAGTTTTCCCCAGAACTCCACAGCTCTGAGTTCAAAGTTCAAAGGCCCAGTCTGGCCCACTTAGTGCCACAGAGAAAATCTTGGGGTCAGGCAGAACCGTCAGTTGGGGTTTGAGGTGGGACAGGCCTGTCTGCAGCACCCAAACGCACCACAGAAACAGGAGATGCCACGAGCACACACTTAGACACTGCACCTGGACACACACACAACTCCTCTTTCTGCAGCTTTTATCAGAAAGCAGCAACAAAGCCTGAAGGAAGACATGGGTGGAAGGAGAAGTGAGCTTACTTATCTTTTAAACGAGTTTTAAACTCGGGTTTCTTGCTTCATAATCTGTTAAAAACCCAACACACTCAACACAAACCCAATCAGCTGAAATCTGCAGGACTGCAGCATCATCCTTTGACAGAGATTTTAATGTTCCCATCAACATAACTGCAGAAGGCTGAGTTGTCTAAAGGGTTGTTCTGAGCAGGTTCAAAGCCTGATCCCTGCAGAGAGGAATAATGCTGGCAGGTATTCTGTCCATCTCAGCATCAGTCTTAGAAGATTAATGCTGTTCTAGGATCTGGGTGGATTTCTGAGCCACACAATATAAGGATAAATGTGAAAATGGCCAGAAGGAGGACTGCAGCTTGTGGTGAAGACAATTTATTTGCTTTTAAATCGGGTACATTAAAATATTTCTATGAAAACAGTGAAAGAAATTGCTCCAGACGCTGCTTGGGCCACCCTAGAGCTGGAGCTCAGTGTGCTGAACAAACTGCACCCTTTATCACCTTCTGTTTCAAAAGGTAACTGGGTCAGACTGTTAGAAGGGTTCAGCTGCCATTTGGGCAGCAAGGAGAGGTGCTGCTGACACAGTTACAGCTCCCAGAGCAAAGCTGCCCAGCCCGGCCTTCTGGTGGGGTGTGACAGGGAGCTCCAAGGGTGCTGGGCTCTCCTGAAACACCCAGCCCGGCTCTGGCAACAAGTCAGGCATCTGGTGAGCTGTTTGCTGATGTGGGCACTCTCTAAAGCTTCTTGCTGGGGGTCTGCACTCTACTCTGCCCGGGGCGAGCCCCTCTGCCCCCACTGCGCTCCACCCGACCTACTGAGGGTACGGATGCTCACCGACCAGCCGGGCTGTCCAGCCGCGCGGCGAGGGCAGGTCGAGCTTTGGTGGGATCTGAAGAGACAGGGAAACAAAAAGAGGATGACATAATGCGGGGGGAGCCAGGGAGAGGCTCGGGGAGGGCGAGAGGCGCAGGGGCCGGGCCGGGCCGGGGAGCGGGCGCGGGGGGCGGTGCGGACAAGGAGGGCCGGAGGGGCGTGGGGTGGTGGCGCAACACATCGGCAGAGCCCTCGCGCCCCTGCCCGCGCCGGGCCGTGCCGGCGGGGCTGTGCGGCGGCCCCGGGTGGGTGTGCGGCGGGCGCCGGGCCGGGCCCGCCATGACCTACCTGCACCCGCGCCGTGACCGCCGCCGCCGCGTGCGCCGCGCTAAGCCTTCCCCCGCCCCGACACCCCGCCGCCTCCCCGCACGCCCCCGGGGGGGCGGACCCCGCGCCGAGCCCAGCCGCGTTGAGCCGGGCCGGGTCGGGCCAGGCCCCGCCCCGGTCTGGCCTCGCCGCCCGCCCCCGGGCCCCGCCCGCCCCCGGGCCCCGCCGCGGGCACTGGGAGCCGCGCGGGGCGGCGGCGGAACCCCGGCGGCGCCGCTCCCGTGGGCGGCACGGCCCTTCCGCCGCGCCGCACCGCCTCAGCGGGGGCCGCGCCGATTGGCCGGGCGGGCCCGCGGGCGGCGCTGCGATTGGCCCGGCCGCGCGGGGGGCGGGGCCGGGGGCGGTGAGGGGAAGGCAAGATGGCGGTGCAGGCCGTGCACCTGGAGGCGGACGCGTTCCTGGTGTGCCTGAACCACGCGCTCAGCACCGAGAAGGAGGAGGTCATGGGGCTCTGCATCGGAGAGGTACCGCCCCGGGGGAAGGGCGCGGCGGGAGGAGGCGCTGCCCGGCGGGTTTGGGGCTCTTTAGCACCGTAGTGTTTGCCGTGGTTACCGTGTGGTGCTTAGGACAAATACCAGGGATTAACGCACCTTTGCGTTAACCCCCTACATCTGTTACTGTTGCCTTATTTACCCGTATTAGTAATTAATAGCTGCTAGCAGATGTCTTAGTTTTGAGAACAAAGAACGGTAAAAGAAGTGCATCATGACCTGACCGCATGTGTGAGATACTCTAAAGGGGAGAAGATTCGTTAGAAGATCCAGAACCATAAAAGGGAAATTTGGGGAACGGGATGTTCCCGTATGACCTCAAAAGACCCCCAGTCATATTCAAATTACTCCAGTGAAATAGTCGGCACGTATGCATGTATTCGAGAGGCGTGATGAATATGCATCAGAAATATGATGAATATGTATTAGCGTGATGAATATGCATTAGTTTCGTGGCTATACCCTGCTCTGTTTAGTTGCTGGGTGTGCATTTCCTTGGAGTTATCCCGCGCTCCCAGAGCGCTGAGTAAAGGAATGTCGGCTTTCTAACCCAACGAACTGGTTGGAGAGTTTATTTCTCGGCTCTCAGTGTGACAGTCAGAGCCAGGAGAGCTTCCCCTCTCCGTGTGCCCCTGTAAGAACTGGCCCTGCCCCGCGGGTGGGTGTCTCCCTGCCAGGGCAGTGACTGCTCTCCCTCTGTGGGCAGGTGGACACCAGCAGGATCGTCCACATCCACTCCGTGATCATCCTGCGCCGCTCCGACAAGAGGAAGGACCGCGTGGAGATCTCCCCGGAGCAGCTCTCAGCTGCCTCCACCGAAGCAGAGATATCCTTTAGTGCTTCCCCTCACACCTCTGCTGACGGGCTGTGGTTCACACTTGCTCTGCTTGGCCTGAAGCTCTCAGCTGCTCCTCCTGCAGCTGCTGGGCTGGGAGGGCTGTGCTGGCACTTGCCTTTCCCTGGAGTTGGTTCCAGCAGTTGCAGTGGAGCTGCGTTATGAAATTTTTGTCGTTTCTGTGTGTTTGGTGACAAGTAACTCTGCAGTGTGTTTGTTGGGGAGGGTGGCACTCCAGCAGGGAGGCGTAGTGGGAGATGAAAGGTCAGCAGGTCTCCAGGTGGGGCACTGGGGAGCCTCTTCTCTGCACACACTTGGGAATTCTGGCTTGCTCAGCTACTGAAATGTTCTTTACTGCCACGTGCAAGCAAAATCCAATTTGCTTCTTCAGCAGTGACTCCTGAGGGTGCTGGGGAAGAGGCTCCATCAGCTCCCTGCCACGTGTCTTGTCACCCCTCCAAAGGGACCTGTAATTCTGTTGGCTGATGAGAAGCTATTTTAAAAAACTCTGCTGTTTTTCCTGGTACAAAAAACTCCTTCCCTTTGCTCTGCTGGTTCCAAAAGCTCCTTGACTCCCACACAGGTTGGCTGAGATGACAGGACGTCCCATGAGGGTGGTGGGCTGGTACCACTCCCACCCCCACATCACTGTTTGGCCCTCACACGTGGGTAAGAGGATCCCTGAGCCTGGGTCTGGGTGAGCCCTGAGCTGGGGTCTGGGTGGAACTCCCAACTGGTTGATTGTGGGATTCACAAGTTCCAGAGCTGCACATTCCAGCAGTTCAGGACTCTGTGTCTCAGACATTCCCTGGTAGGACCAGACTGTCTGGGTAAGCTCCAGGGGCCTCTGTCAGTGCAGCCCCATAACTGTGTGTGCCCCAGGGACTCAAACATGACTCAGAGCAGCTACTGCTGGTGCTACTGTTCTTCCAGATAGAAAAAACAGACCCAGGGTGTGGGGAACAGCAAAAAAACCTGTGGGAATTCTGGGCCTACTGTGGTGATTTTTGACGTCTGGGTGTGTTAATGCAACACTGAAAAGTTCTATGAAAGAAGTGCATGAGTATGTTGTATGTGCTGGACTTTATGGAGACCTGTGGCACCAGGCTGATCCTGAGATCATTTCTGGTTTTGTGAACTCACCTGGTGTATTTAAGATTTGCTATTTAATTACATTTTAAATTTGATCTCTTTTTTTTTTTTTAATTTAGTCACTCAGAATAAGGACTTAAAGCTTGTGACATTTGTTACCAAATTCCAGACCACCCTTCAAAAGGTGGCAAACCTTTTCCCACTGCTTCAGGTGATCAGTGCAGTTCTCATTCTCTCATTCCTGTGCCTGCAGATGTCCGTACACAGGCCATGTATCAGATGATGGACCAAGGCTTTGTAGGGCTGATCTTCTCCTGCTTCATCGAGGACAAGAACACCAAGGTAGGAAACTTAAAAATGGCATCAAACCTTCCAAGTGCTCGCGAGGAGCATCAGGGCAAAGCTGAAGTCCCTGAGTGCACCTGCAAGAAGGAAAGAGCTCTGCTGGGGGCACGTGAAAAGCCCAGCTGGAATGGTGGTGTTTGGATTGTGACAGTGACAAATGAACAAGTGTTTAATCCTCTGTGCTGCCCCACAGCCTGCCCAGGGGGGCTGCAGCAGCTGGTGCACTGTGTGTACACTAAGGTGGACCAGTGGGTAGCTGTTGCTTCAGATTTTTTTATCTTTAGAGGGTTTGTCAGTGTCTGCTTTAAGCAGCTCCAGCATTCCAGTCACAGCAAAAGGTCTGTGCCTTTTCAACCTGTTGGAATTCTGTTTGAAAGCATATTCTGCTTCCTGAAGGAATGTGTGGGTTTAGATGGGTTTTTGCACTTGAAATCTGACTTTCTGCTGTCTCTCTCAGACAGGCAGGATTCTCTATACCTGTTTCCAGTCCATTCAGGCCCAGAAGAGCTCAGAGTGAGTACAGCAGAAGAATTTTCTGTCCAGTGTCTGGTTGTATTTCATTTTGGCTCTCAGTATCAGGTTGTATTTCACCTTGTCTCTCCTTTCTCGGTTGTCTCAAATAAGTGGCTTCAGGGCCTGTCATGAGAAGCAAATACTGTTCAGAGATGCCTGCACGAGGTCTCCTGACTTCTTGTCCAGGCTGATGGAAGAGAATGTAAAGTTTAACTTACCCTAGATAATTTATTATCTCAGGATTTGGGGTAGGTTGCTGTAGGCAGGGTGGGGTTTGTGCTGTAACCTGTTGTGTAGAAGCCCCACTTTTTTACTTCCAGCTCTAGAGGCCGAGCCTTCAGGCTCCTCACTGACCACACACACTGTGCAACATGTTGTCAGTACTGGCCACCCAGTTGCTTCAGCATCTTATAATTAAAATAAGACAAGTGTATAAAATGCTTCCCTTTGGCTGCCAATTTAGGCATGTGTTCCCAAAAGTGGATGTGCAGCTCTGCCATGTGTTGGACAGACTGTGGTAGGTTTTAAAAGTCGTGTTTTTTCTCTGCTGCTTTGAAGTTAATTGTATCTGAATCTCTTTCAGGTACGAAAGGATTGAAATTCCTATTCATGTTGTCCCCCATGAAACCATTGGGAAAGTGTGTCTGGAATCGGCTGTGGAGCTGCCCAAGATCCTTTGCCAAGAAGAGCAAGATGCCTACAGGAGAATTCACAGGTAACAGCAGCGGGGCTCTGCACCTCTCCAGGACTGTCTTTGCTGACGTGTTCTACTGTTGCTGCACCATAACCTTTGCAAAGCTGTAGAAGATGAGAAGGATTAGCAGTTCATGTGCCTCTGTAGAACTGGTTGAATAACTGAGGCTGGGTTTACCAGCAGAACGTGAGATTTTGTGATCACAGGTCAGTTGTCCTTGTGAATGTGCAGCAGGTGAGGAGACTTGGAGGCACCTGTGGTGTGGGCAGTGACTGGCAGGCAGTGGTTCTGCAGCCTGGATTTAATGTGCAGTTCCCTGGCTTGTCCCTGACCTGCTTTCTGTTCCTTGTCGTAGCCTCACCCATCTGGACTCTGTAACCAAGATCCATAATGGCTCAGGTAAGGATTCCTTTTTTGCATGTGAGAATCCAGGGTGCTGCTCCCAGAGTCAAAACAGTGGAGTCTTGAGCAGGGCTTGGTTTGGCTCTAAATTTGGGGAGCCTTAGACTACACATGTATAACATTCCTCCCTTTGTCATAAAAGGCCGCTGTAAATAGCTAGAAAAGTACAAATAATAGCTTTTTTTTCCCTTGCCACACTCTGAATCACAAAGACTGTATAACCCAGAGAATTCCCTGAGATAGTTATCTTGTTATATAAAATCTAGTTAAGGAACAGAACTGAAAGTAAATATAGGAAAACATCAAAGGCTGTAAAATAACCTAATCCTGGGGTCCATGGATGCTGTTGTGTCCTTCAGCCTTTGTAGAATTGGTTAAAATTACAACAGACTTCAGGATTGTTCAGGTTTTCTGAGTTTGGTTTCTTTAGGTTATTTTTTCTGTTGGAACAGCAAGGGGGATTTGGGATTTGTTGAGAGTTACAGTGTTGTGTGGCTGAGCTGTACACACGCCTGCATCTCCTGGCACTTCAGATGAGCTGTGTGGATGTGACACCTTTGCTTTTGCCAGTGTCACAGGGTGAATCTCAATCCCACTTCTGTTGCAAGATAATTATCCCGTTATCCATTCTCACGCGTTTAAGAGATGAGGCATTCTTTGATTCCTCTAAATTTAGAGATTAATTAGCAGCAGTGATGACTTGTGTGCAGGTTTCCAGATTTCTGCTGCAGGTCTGTCATCCCTCCCCTGGCTCAGACTGAAATAGCATTTCCCTGTTTATCAAGCTGCTGGTTCTGACGTTCCTGAGGGGATGTGTGGTTGGCAGGGCCAGCGTGGTGGAAGGTTTCCTTGGCTGTCTGTGACACTGTTGGCTTTGGGGTGGTTTGTAGCACACTGAGTGTGTCGTGTGCTGCCCTGGCATGATGTGTGGTTGCTCTTTGCAGTGTTCACAAAGAACCTCTGCAGCCAGATGTCTGCCATCAGTGGGCCCCTCCTGCAGTGGCTGGAGGACAGACTGGAGCAGAACAAACAGCGGGTGCAGGAGCTGCAGCAGGAGAAAGAGCAGCTCCTGGAGGAACTCGCTGCTTTAGAGTGAGGAGGAAATGCAGACCCTTCAGAAAAGAGACATGTAAAAAAATCTACACCACCTCCTCCAGGCTGAAGGGTGGCTCTGCATTGCCTTACAGTGAAGGCTGTGCCTCTTCTCCTGCAGCACAGAGCACGTCTCCAGGATAAGGACTTTGTCTGCCCCAGCTTGGAGCAAAGCAGGGCTGTGTCTGCAGGTGCTGCAGTGGTGGGGCTGGGCAGCACCTGAAGAGACTCCTGTTCTGGAGGGCACACACGTAGGGAACATGTTGTTTCTCCCTTCTCTATATTTTGACAGAAGTCTTACTGCTTTACATGTATTCCAGGACCCTGGAACAGGAGGGTTAGAGGGGAAAAGTGTGTCTCTGCAGTCATATCTGATGCTGCCAACTTCTGCCTTCTTTTAGTAGCTTCAGTTGACCATGATCTTATATCTAGTAATGTTCTGGACTGCTGGCCATCCACCCAGGCAGGTAAGAGGTGGGAGGGAAGCTTGGGAAGAAAGAGACCTGGAAGAACTTTGACACAGGATCTGTTCAGCATATGTCAAACCAAATAAAGAATTCCAAAGCTAGAGCTGTTTGGAGTAGAAATGAAATGAATGCTACGAAGTGCCAGTGCCTGCAGTTTTTGGTCCATCTCTGCTCTCTTCATGTGATGCTGTTGTGAGCCCAGCACTGAGGTTCTCTGCGAAATCAGCTGTTTCTGCTGCTTCAGTGACAGGACTGTGGTTCCTCCCCAGAGGGAAGAAGTTTAAGATGCTGGGAAGAGAACTGGTAGATATACAAGCCTGTTGTTCTTATATGCTGAACTTAATTGTTAAAAATCTCTTAAGACTGGAACAAAATAGCTGTTGTTGAACTAATCCTTTAAATGCTCTTGCTGTTGCATTTCAGAGTATCCCCCAGAGTATCATGTACATCCTCCTGTGTTCTGTTTTGTGAAGTTTGTCTCATGTGAGCAAAGGGGCAAAAGCACAGTTAAAATTCCTGTTTCAGCTCCTTGGTTCTAACCTAAATTACACAGACAGATGAAAATGAGCTGCCTGCATTACTGCAGGGAACATTGTTCAATTCCTGACAGCTCATTGTCTGGACTGTTGCTGTGGGAGAATGAAAGTAAGAGCTGGGAGAGAGGCACTCCCTGTCAGAGAGGGCCAGCATTGATGAGCAGTGTAAAGGGTGTCAGATCTGGAAGCCCTGTAACCCCATTGCTTTTGTCAGACTTGACTTTTTAAGCTTTCTGCATTTCTGTTGGCAATCCCCAAAGAGTAGAACTTTCAAGTATAACACTCACTACTGTTTTTTCCCTTAAAAGTGCAGTGAATAGTAATTTTCCTTAGTTTTTGAATAGTCAGTGGGTTTGTACAGTTGTTTTTGTTACTGGTTTCTAGTTCAAGTGCTCCTTACCATTATCTTTGCTGGGGAGAG
This sequence comes from Pseudopipra pipra, assembly GCF_036250125.1. NCBI lineage: Eukaryota > Metazoa > Chordata > Aves > Passeriformes > Pipridae > Pseudopipra > Pseudopipra pipra. The sequence continues at coordinate 2,706,030 of NC_087561.1, forward strand.
AGGGTGGTGCCTCAGTGTCCCTAGGCTTGATAAGAGCTCCTGGGAGCAGCCCAGGGCCTCCAGTGCAATCTCCCAAAGCACAGCTGGAAGGGGGATGGTTGGAATCATAATCCCAATGACAAAAGGAAGTGAAGGGCTGTGCTGATCCACAGCCTGGCTCTCCAGCCAGTAAAGCTGGGCTGGCACCAGGGTTCTGCATAACTATACAGCCATGATTAATCTGAAACGAAGCCTGGGGTTCATTGCCACGGTACAACATTAGCATTTATTGATTATTCAGTATTACATTTTCTGAGCAATTTGTATACAGAAGACACACATTCATTCATATTTTATGTGAAAGATTTAAATCATCTGACTAGACCTCCCCCGTCTGTGGTGGAAAGTGTTTGAATTTGCCTTCCCTACCCTGACCTCTTGCATCTGTTTTAGTTTCTATGAAATCTCAATGACTGAGGTACATTGCATTCACATTTTCAATCAAAGAGCTTCAGTCTCAGGGCCAGTGAGTAAAAACTCACTACTTTTAACAGATTTAAGCCACCATTAATTTTAACATTATTTTAACCACTAATTTTAATGAATTTAACAAAACCCACTTAATTTTAACAAAAACAGCCAAGGGTCACTCACTCAAGAGACTCCACATGGGAGAATATCTGAACCCATGTTGAAGCCCAACTCCAGTCTGCCCCTTTTCCTGCCTGGAAGTCATTCAGATAGAATCAGAAGGCTGGTGGGCCTGGACTTTCTTTCACCTGGCAATCCCAGATAGATGCACACCCAGCAGTTTCTCAGCATATACACAGAGCCTACAGCATTTCAGGTACCCAGATGGAAGAGTAAATCCATTGCTCACTGGAGTCACTGAAGACATGCTGTGGAGCACTATGGGTAAGTGCTGCTCAGAAAATTCCAGCCAAACTTAGTGAGTTGGGCCCAAAGGGGGAAACTGGAACTGCATCTTCCCAGGCACAGGTGGTGTTCCTCTGAAGTCTAAGGATACCCTGACTTGTGCATCACCCTGGACTAGCTGTCATCATTTTTGCTCACTCTTGCCCATTTTAGAAAAGGCCTTAAGGTCTTTATTAGAAGTACTTAGCACTAAAATATTACAGTTATCTGGAATCTTCTGAAACAATTCTTAGACTCACGTTAGACTCTATACAGAAAAATTTAAGAGGCATCAAGTAAGGAAATCTATTGAGATATTAAAAGGAATCATCAAGCCTGGTTTTCAAAGCGAAATCAGCACCGAGTTTCCTCATGACCTCTGCATGGCTCAGCCCCTGCTGCTCTCTCTTGGCCAGTCCGTAGTTTTCCTTCACATACTTGGCAAAGGGTGTGAGCTGTGTCCTGGCAGGAGTGCCCCCCTTGCCCGGGGGCTGGCTGAGGGCCAGCCGCCCCCCGCAGAACGCGCACACGAACCGCTCCGTGTCCAGGGACTTGGAGTGCCGGCCGATCCTGGAAGGGAAAAGTCAGGACTTGTGGGAAAGGGCTCCTTTCTCTTCTGCCTGGATACTCAGGTCAGGTTTCTCAGCCAGTATTTGAGAAGAGCAAACAGTACCCCCTTCACACAGCGGAACAATTAAATCTGTATTGCACATCTCTATCCTAGAACTTACTCCACTGCCTTTTGAGCTTGGTCCCTTCCTCTGTCTCTTTTACTCTCAGCCCAGGAGTATGAAGTGCTACAACATCTGCAAACACCTCCACAACCCACATATCAACTGTCCCTTGGAGTTTCTCCTCAGAGCCATCACCAAAAATCCTTCTCCATGCTCTGTTGCATCTAAGCAACTTATGCATTGTACAGTCCTAACAAACACCTCAAGAAAATTCCATATGTGAAATGTTGTTTCCTTCTGGGAGTCACATGATCCTGAGAGGTAAAAAAAAAATGCCACATATGCTTTCTAAGCATGCATTTAGCCCCTAAATTTTGGGGAATGGAGTGGTACGATAATAATAACACTCTTGTCAGCTGCTTTTTTTTAGTCTTAATTCAAAATCATCAAGATACAAACCCTAGAAAGCTTCCTCTGATACTTTGTCCTAGGATCTAATTGTTGTCACACATTCTGTGCCCAGTTTTTATGGGGACTTGTTCCTTCAAAGCTGAGGGACATACATCCCAAAGACCCTCCATCATCACCAATGGTACTCACGAGACATTTCTGCCTGTCCTGACCTCTGAACTAGAACTGAAACTACCTGGAAACAAACATGTGGGAATCACACAGTGAGGTTCTGTGGGCTCTGGAAACATGAAGTAACTCAGAATATCCCAACTGCTTCACAGTTTAAGAGCCCCATGATTTCTAGACCCAGGAGACTGGCAAGTTAGAGAGAAAGTGAATACAGGGTCACATGCACATCAAAACATTACTCACTTAGCTTTGCACTGAGCACACTCGTAGGTGAATTTGTAGTTGATCTCATAGCTGTGGCACCGTGTTACTACTGGCAGCTCTGGATGAATTACAGCTGATTTGTTGGCATAGAACCTCCAGAACCGCCCGTGTCCATCACGAACACCGCTGATGAGCCAGGTGGCCGCGTGGCAAACCTCGTGGATCAGCGTGTCCCGAAGGCGATCTGCAGGGAGAGCAAACAGAAGATTAAGGTCAGCCAGGTGTGGGGAAGTACAGACTTACTAAGATGCAAGGGTTATTTTGGAGGTTAGAGCTACCACCGTCTTGGTAAAATGCTCCAAAGCAAGGTTTCACTTAGTGCATTTCCAGTTTTGTGATTAGCTCCAACTCAGCATCCTGCACTTCCCTGCACACCTGATGTGTTTCGGGGGTTTTTTCATTGGTTGGTTAAGCCTTTGTCACTGTTTCCTACAGCATTTTCCTGGAGAAACTGGCAGCCCATGGCTTGGACAGGTGTATTCCTTCTTCACTGGGTAAAAAACAGGCTGGATGGCCGGGCCCAGGGAGTGGTGGAGAATGGAGTTACACCCACCTGGGGCAGGTCACCAGTGGTGTTCCCCAGGGCTCAGTGCTGGGGCCAGTCCTGTTTAACACCTTTATCGATCCCTTTCAATTAAAACCATTTTATGATTTTTTTCCCCAAACTAGGAAGGGATGAGGGATTAAAAACAGTTACAGTACCACTTAATAGAAGTTAATTTGGCCCTGACCTGTCTTTACTCCAGCTTTAAATGCTACCAACAAGGTGGCTGGCTGTGATGGAAGAAGTCTGATTTTAGACTGCCATTACAGCACATACAGAATTAGAGTAACATGATGCCTATGGGTCTTCAAATCAATAAGAAATATAAACAAAATACTGCAGTTAGTGTGAATACATCTCTGTTCTCACGTTTTGTACATTTGCCCAGCCTCTTAGAAGGGCTGTGGAATGTGGATAAATCCATCAATTAATGGATTTATTTATTCAAGGTAATATGAAATTTCAAAGCAGGGTCCAGTTCCAGGTCTCTTAGGCCTCAGGTTAGTGTTTTTATCTCTAGAACTTGCTTTCTTAAAGGAGAATCAACAGAGTTGTTCTTTTACCCACCTGCAGAGTCACAGACTTTCTCAGAAAGTTCTATGCGAGCGTAACGCTTTTGTTCAGGACCTGCCTGCCCTGTCACACAATATCCTGCTGTTTTTCTCATCTTCTTATTCCAGATTATCTCCATTGTCTCTGGTAACTGAAAAACAAAACAGAACATGTAATCTGCCCTCTCTACCTCTCTTATCTTCTGGCCCTCTGGCTTCCCCTTGTATTTGCTGCAAAGCTGGTACAGGATGTCTCAGTGCTCCTAACACTGTTGTCACTTAACATGCAAACTCACCCCCCATGGCTGCTTATTCTCACAATCAGTGTCTCTGTAACCAACACTGGGAGTTCCACAATGCAGGATGAGACCAGAAGTCCCTTAGTTCCTCTATTATACCTACAACAGTGGCTAAAACAAGCTGCTTAAGAAGAAATACAAGGACAGGACAGGCATAAACCACAATTTCCTCTTCAAAAAAAAGTACCTCTTTCCAACTGCTAACCACTAAGCCACAGGTGGTTCTTTTCTATTAAATATCCATTAGAGTGATTTTCTGGTGTTTTGGGGAGAAAGAGTGTCCAAAACATTGTCCAAGAATGTTTAAGAATACATAAGTATTTTTAGCATCTACAGTAGTCTGTGATCAGCTCAATAATTCAATCTTAGTTCAGTTCTTTTACTAACAGTTTTCTGTCATCTAAATTAATGAGCTTAAGTAAAGGCTTCAACAGCACAGGCACAGGCACAGGGCTGTCAGATATTTTGCTTTCAGCAATAATAAGCCTGTTCAGCTCAGCTTTATGTGAAATCATGACCTCAGCCTGCCCTTGGTCAGCTCAACAGTATCTTCTCATCTGCAGGGAAACATTTTCCTTCCTGAAGGAAATTCTATTGGAATTACTGAGGACAGCATCCTTCCTTTCAAGGGTATTTTTCACCAGCGGAGGGTCCCCAGTATCCCAACAGACAGGAAGGCCAAGACAGCAGTTCTCTGAAACCTTAAATCTGAAACACAACTTGAAGCTTTATGCTCATGCAGAACTGTTATTCAAAGGATAAGCACCTTTTTAATCTGTTCCAGAAAGGCAGACATGGCCATGGAAACAGAAGGATCTGATGGAACTGATCCAAGGGCCCTCATACAGCAGCTTCTCCCATCAGAGACTCTTGGATACCACCCAGACTGCTAACTCAAGGATGGTGCTCCATCCATTACAGCTGGGAAAACAAAGCCACGCTGAAAACTGCTGCATCACTGTGGTGGCAAACCCCTTCCAGAGAAATTGCCTGAGCTAAATCAAACATAAGACATGACTATAATGTTTGGCACTGAAGAGGATAAAGAGCAATCACATCAAGAAGTGAGGAGCAACATATTAACCAGCATTTTAGAATAGTAATTCTCGTTTTTAAACCAACCTTCTGATCAAAGATGGTGCTGTTAAACAGTCTGTAGAGCTTCTGTGCCAGCTCCTCTTTATTCTTCTTGAAATACTTCACGTAGTGGGAAGTGGGATTTGAAAGATCTTGCAAGAAACAACCAGGCACTGAGCATACCCTGAGCCTGCAAGAAAAGCCATAAAGCTTTTGTAAAGAAGGTTTTGTGTTGGTAAACACAGTTATAAAATGACCAAAGGAAACAGCACGTGGCTAGAAGGCAGAATAAAGGCAGCTGTTAGAAATGAGAAATGCATTCTTCTGAAAAGCTTAAGCTGCATCCACATACAGAAAAAGAAACATGAATTCTGCAAGTTAGAGAGGTTAAAAAAAAATCAAGACAATCTTGTTAATAGAATCAGTTTGGATATATTTTCAGAGGCAAGCAGCTGGATATATACAATCTGTGGGGCCAACACATTAGAGGTGTGCTGTACCAAGACAAGGAATAGCAAGAAAACATTTACAAAGAAGATTTGACATTTGTCAGATATATTTGCCATCACTTCCTCTAGGCAGAGATCAGCTATATTCTCCCTGTCATACTGGAGACTGAAAACTTTGATTTCCAGCTACTTAATCATTCATAATTGCTAGATTAGTAGCAGAAGCTTCTATGTACCAGAGGAGTCACTACATCATCCTAGGCAAAGGATGTCCATCTATAAATGCCCTAGAACATAGTAAAAATGGAGAAACACTCACCTTCTGTCTGTCTTTGCTGATTGTGAGCAACTGACCAATTCATTCCCAGGAATTCTTGCAGGAGTCCTTGTCTTGGAAGATATTTCTGCAACTGAAGTGGAGTTTGGCCTTGGTATCTTGACTCCCTCCCCTTTCGAAGGCTGTGCATCTTTGCAGGGTGGCTTGATGTTTTCTAGTTCAACAGAAAGAGTCACAGGATTACACATTGTCCAAGAATCAGGAGCACAGACACCAGCAACCCACTGACAACACTGAAAAAGCCAAATATTCCACCTCAGAATAAACTCCTGCTGTGCACACTTGAAGGCAAAGGTTTTTACAACTGATGGAAAGGTAATTTGCTGTTACACACTACAAATATTACCATTCAGTGAAGGAGTGGCAGACTCCAAACTTTCAAACATTCAGCAAGGACGAAGTGGAAGGAAAAGTATTTGTGACCTCACTCAGGCATTCCTAAGTTATGTGTTATAGAACATAATTCCTGAGTTATAATGTTATAGAACATAATTGATATATTCCAATTAAAAAAAATTTGCTCTTTCCCAGGGCATATTTCTGTGCTGTACATGATCCTCTTCCAGAGGTCTCCTTGCTCTGGCCAGTCATTGTTAGTAAGAAAGGCACCCTGTTTTTACTTCTCTAGAAAAACATTTGTTTTCATCTGCTCTCATCTCAGCTACAGTCCTTTTCCCCCTTTTCAGTTTTTCAGTTGAGGCTCATTTCAGCTTGTCAAAGGAGAGGAGGAGGTACTGATTTAGGAAATTCTCATTATAAACTGTATTTTTTAAAAAAAAGATGAGTCAGGTATAAATCCAAATACTAAACAAACAGCATTCTGAACTGCTGAAAATTTCAGTCCTAAAGCTGAAATGACAGCTTCACATTAAGTATCATACATTAAAAAAATCAGAATAATTCAATACCACCAGTTAGATAATAATTTTGTTAAATTAATTATAACTTTTAAAAATAATATTTAAAACTAAAAATGCCTACAAGAACAAACAATAGTGAAAACCTTAAACCTTGACACCACAGGGTGACTTTTCAGAACGCTCAGAGGAGTAATTTCTGATTGCACCAAATCCAGTTGCAAGGTGCTGGGCTGCCTCCCAGAAGTCTGTGCCACACAAATGGGAAGAGTCAGGCAATCAGCACTACCACTGCAAGTTAGCCCTGAACAACTGCTTACCTGCTGAGCTAGGCTGATAGATGGTTTTATTTGTGCCTAAGACTGGTTTTTGGGGCAGACTTCGCTTCTTTATCCGTTCCATTAACGATTCAAAGCTGTCATCTGAGCTGTCTGACTCTGCTGCCACAGTGGGCAATTTATTTTCTGTGCTCTTCTCACAGCTTCTTTCTTTCCTTCTAACAGGCAAATCTGGACTGCCTTTGGAAACTGACTCTTTCAGATTTTGTGGAGGTGAAAGTTTTGTGCACCTCTGACTCTCTTTCCAGTCTTTTACTCCCCCTTTTTGGTGGTCAAGCCAAGGACTTTCTACAAAGACAGAATCCTCAGTGTCACTTGAACTCTCTCCATAATGCAATTCTTGGCAGCAAGTGCTTTTCTTTCCAGAACTCATCAACTTCCTGGGGGTCTGAAGATCCTTTGGTGCTGCAATCCGAAAGAAAGAGCTTAAGGTTTTGGCAGTTGCATTTAGGAGACCTGCATTTGTCTTAACACAAAAAAAATCCTTTGAAAGATAGGAAAATACAAATAGAGAGGTATCTCTGCATTTGCTTTACTCTGCCCTGTTCATTTACCATTTTACTACATGAAAAGTCACTGAAAGATGTATTAAAATAACATAGCCTGCCAACAAACAATGCTTCTGACATCCCAGATTTGTCCTGTCAAGATCAAGGGATCATGTCAGATCTACAGGTGACTTTTTTTTTAGTGATGCTTCTGGTCCACTTTGCTTCACCCATTTCCCCTCCAGACACCATTCCATTGGCTTTCTACAGCTTTTACCAGTCTGCAGCTGGCACACACTTTTCAGGGTTCACATTCACACCAGCTGAAAGAGATCCTGCCCCTCCTGATCAGGGGTCAGCTCTCTCAGAGATTTATGCCACCTTTCCACTCATTAAAATTCCCACTTCATATTTGCTGTTGCACAATTACTTGCCATTCTTTTTTGTGCTCTTTCTTGCTTTGAAGTCCAAGAAGAAATCATCTGAGTCATCAATGAAGTCTTTCAAACTGTAAAAAAAAAAAAAAAAAGGCAAATGTGAAAAAAGGTAGGATAAAGGAGGAAAATGCAAGAGTAAATCTGCCCTACTAAAAAAGCAACCCAAAAAAAGCCTCCAAATATAACATTATTATTGTTCACAACAAATGTTACCAACTACATCCATAAATAGGAATGGCAAAGGAGCATCTACACCTCCAAACATCCCATTTTTATCTCTGTCCTGAACATACAGACTGGACACATAACAGTTCTGTCTGCACCCACTCCTATACAGGTATCTGCCCACGAATCACTAGAACTTTTGATTGTTTTTCTTGTATTCTGATTAGTAAATATGATACAGAAAACTATTTTATGAACACAGAAAAGTAATTAATTACAGCACCCACCTTGCATCTGCCTTTTTAGGAACACTTTTGGGAGTTTTCATTCTGGCTAAAACTAAACCAAGAGGAGATTAATTAGGAACAAGGTTCTGTTTCTTTTCTTAGGCATTTTTAAGTTTGCAACTAGTAAAAATTAAAGTCTTTAAAAACCACAAACTTTTCTCTTGGCACATATTTTCACTCCAGTCTTTCCTACACCTGGCACTACAGTGACAGGATGGCAGTAGAATGGCTTTGCAAATATTCTGCTCCGAGCCCCAAGCAGTTCTCTCAGCCCCCTTCCGTGACAGAGGTGGCACATCACTCTGCAGCCTCCCTGAAAGGAGCCAGGGGAAGGAGGAGACTGTCAAACATAAAAATTACAGAAAAGTGAAAAATGACCTAATGAATGGGCAGTGTGGAAATATTTATCAGACTTAGAAGTCTAGAAGTAGTGCAGGATCTATATACAGCACATTTTGCTTCAGCTGGTAGTAAGGCCTGAGAATCTTAAGATCATTCACATGGCACTGAGCTGGAGCACAGCAAGAACTCCAAAGCAATGAGAAACCTGCTTCAAATGCAGCTGGACCAGCACAAGACTGATATGCAAAGGGTAAAATAAACAGGTACAACTTACTGCCTTAGCAATTCTACCATCACTGTTAAATATATAAGGAAGAACATATTGCAAGATTTACAAACCTATAAATTACTTACCAGTTTGAAACTGAGATGTGGCAGAGCCATGATTAGTCCAGCTAACAAATGAGCTAAACAGAACTCTTGCAACAAGAAAAAACCCAACCAGTGTGCACTTAACTACTCCAGCACACAGTGATAGTTATAGTGGCTGTTACCATTTGTTTGCACAGGCTGAACAAAAAGATTGGTTGGTTATGCACCACAGAAGCCACCATGTACAATTTAGTATTCAATTCTATCTTACCAAGACCTTGAGCCACTGTGACAACTCAAAAACATCCCTCTTACTGGTTAAGACTAATGCAATAAAAGCTGTGTCAGGTCAGAGGGAATTGTGAGCAGTTTAGAACAGTAACTACTCAGAGAAAAGGTTTATTCAAAGATGCTTTGTAGACTAAGAAGAAAGCGAGTGAGTGACAGGGAACAGATAAAACTGAGGCAACAACAGAAATGTAATGCAAGGCAAAAAGCACCCCAAACTGAGGCAAATTAAAAACACCCCCTGTGGTATATAGCCACAGGGGTGCAAGACTGCACTGCAAGGACAGAATGTACTTTGCAGCACAAGCAGTGGAAAAAAATAATGTGTAAAAACACTCCACTATAACTAGAAATGTGTCCTTCTCATACTCCAGAAAACAAACTGACATGTGCTATGACTTACACGTCTCAAATTCCTCATCACTGCTGGAAGACAAGCACAGGCCGTGGCTGCAAAAAATGAAATGCAGAACATTAGGTCAGTGGGAAGTAGATCTGCATCTCCACTGGCCTGAAACACCTGTGAACACCCAGAATCAAATACGGACTGGAAAAAACACTGAACATCACAAATAGGCTGAACTGTTTTAACTGTTTAAAACAGAAATGTTATAAATTTTAATATATGAGTTCTAGCAACCATATATGTTCCATGTAAGTAGCAATCAATCCTCAAAATTTGGAACACTGAACCATTTGAAGGCACAGGCTTAGGATATTGCATTTCTTTCAGTTCAAGTTGGATATCAGAAGACAGAAAGGATAGAAAGCTTGTTTTTATCTCACACATGGTCTGTGATCTGGGAGAGAAGTGTGTTACAGTAAGGCTGAAAGCTGAAAGCACTGATGAGTAATCAGCTGCTTGTGTATGAAATGCACTCTAATGTGGTTGCCATGAATATTTAACACAGTGCAGCAGCTCTCACAAAGCTCTCTCAAGAGGCAGAACGGAAGCATCACCACCAGCCTGCAATCCTCACACAAATGTCGAGGCAAGCTGCGCTCCCCTTACCAAATTATTGACTTCATTTTCTGCCAACCACCAAACATCAACGACTTGGAAAACGCACTAAGCAATTTGCTTAAAAACAGGAAGACAGCTTCTTTTAATTAAAGCTATTTAAACTTTAAAGACTGTAATTGTGAAACGTGCTAATAGATACCAACTGCCATGGAACAAATGGGAGCGTAATCTAAAATTTATATAAATCACTATAAATAATTATTATAGCATATTGTCTATATAATATAGTATAACATATACTATGCAAAATATACTATATAATAATACATAATGTACATAAAATTACGCATTATATATTACACAACACATAATACAGTAAATTTTCTATATACACACTATATAATTTAGCCTAGTATATTTTCTATATACATACACTATATCTTATATATACAAAAATATATTTTCTATAAACTACATTTATTTCTTTTATATATAAAACCATATAAAATTATATGAAATATGCATAATATAATATACAATAATATATAGTACATACAAATACATAAAATATATAAATAACTGAATATATATACACATATATATGCTTCTATATGTGTGTATATATATAATATATATATTTCTTTTATATATACAATATATATTTCTTTTATATTTAAAACCATATAAAATTATATAAAATATGTATAATATAATATACAATAATATATAGTACATACAAATACATAAAATATATAAATAGAAATAACTGAATATATATACACATATATATGCTTCTATATGTGTGTATATATATAATAAATATATTCTATATAGAATGTATATGATATATATATTCTATATAGAATGTATATAAAGTATACAAAAATAGAATATATATATCATATACATTCTATATAGAATATATATATATAAAAATTTCTATACAAATTAACCAAAACAAGGCAGGACCCGTGGACTCCTGGGCTGGGTCGCTCACCTTCCGCCCCGCCGGCCCTGGCTCCACGCGGCCGCTCTCCCGGAGCTCCGCTCGCCTGTAGCCGCTGCACCGTCCGATCCCGCAGGCCCCTGCCCCTGCCCGGCCCCGCTCCCAGCCCGTGCCCGGTCCCGCGGGCCCTGTGCCGGCGGCGCCGCTCCCAGCGCGGCCCGGGCCGCTCCCCCCGCCCGCTCCATCGCGCTCGAACCGCCCGCGCCCCTCACGGCTTCCGGGGCACCGCGCATGCGCACACGGGCGGCACCGCCCGCGCCTCAGAGCGCCCCTCGAACGCCACCGCAAAACACAAACACTGTCACAGCGGTCAAACTGGCAAACCAAAGCTTTATTCTTCTGTTGTGGTGGGTTTTTTTAATTTCTTTTTCTTTATTTGTTTAAAGTCTTTGCTACAGTACCTAGGACTGCACCCCTATACATAATTAACAATCATTCCTGAAAGATCTGTATTTGGCACCAGTTTGTGTTTACCTCAAACACTTGTGGGGAGGATTAATTTCAAATCGAATGTGGTTGTTTGGTTGTTTGTTTTTTTCCAACAGAATAGGAGCTGCCATCATGAAGCCAATTAGCTGAGTTATTGGAGAAGCTTAAAAAACAAAACAAAACAAAACAAAAGTCCTTAATCTTAACCAACACATTACAGAGAGCTCCAAAACAGAGGTCAAACATTAAAAGGCTGATATAGGCTCAAGTGGTTTATAAAACCTATAAAAAAAGACTACACCAGCACATATGCCCTTTCAGTCCACGCAGTTTAGAAATTAACACAGGGAGCAACTCGCTAGCTGGAAATCTTGTCATGGGAGAACCACATATATACCAACAGGACTACCCAAAATCAAATGTTAAAATGCTCCAATTCCCAATCCACATAAAAGGAGAGAGCTTCATAGGAAGATTAAGTCAATCCATGGCATCGTAATTGGTTGGGCAGTTCAAAACTTCCCCCAGCAACCACTTTGTCACTCATACACACAGGCTCACATGTACACGGCTCAATCCCATCCAAATTCCTCATGGAATAAAACGATCCCAGGCTCTATTGAGTCTTTCCCTATCATGCAAGAAATAAGTCTGGCTGTGCTTTAATCACCATCATGTATTACTTCAGCCACAGAGTACCAGGCGGATTAAGTAGAAATGCACAGTTTTTAGCTCGCTGTCTCTGCACAAGTGTCGGAGAGGCTCAGTTCCTGGAGAATTCCGGGTGGGCACACGCAGTCTCCCTTCATGCAGACTCACTGGCCTCCACTGGCTTGATCATGTGGTCAGGTTTGTTGCCTGCAGCATAGTGATCCCACATCTGGAGGTAGAGCCGCTCCAGGTCCGTCGTGTACTGCTTCGTGTTGAACAGAGGGCTCGATATTCTCTGCTTCCAGACTTTGCCACGGATTTTTTTCAGGCTGCAAAGAGTGAAAGCAGTCATGGGAGGTTCCAAACACTACATAATACTGTTTTAATTCTGCAATCTACTGTTTTCAGCTAACCCAGAACTGCCTGTACAACTGTTCCAAAAACAGCTGCTCCCCCACTGTTTTATCCCCTCATCATTTCTGATGCAGACCAGCACAACCACTTTAACTCACAAGAGCTGGGACATTAACTTGTTGCATTACCTCTACTGCAGTAATATTTTACAGTGTGATTTTAACTTGCAGTAAGTGACAAACTGACGAATCTTCAAATTGAAAAAGAATTAAAGGTGAACTATATTGCACTTTTTACAATTTTGCACATTTCTTCAGAGCAGGCAGCATTGTAACTCAACTGGGAGTGCTGTTAAGTTACTGTAAAAGCTGAAGTAAGTGCAAGACAAGACATCTCTAGCAGAGGATTGCCCAGCTACTTTAAACAGTAAAATATCTGTAGCATTAAAACTACTGATGTCTCAGCACTGTGCCCAAATATAGTCCAAGCTTGCTTACTATTCCAGGTCAGTTCCCAGTTTCACAGCAATGTCCTCATACTCCTGTCTACTTTTTGCAATGAGCTCAAGACAACCCAGGCAAGTGAGCTGTGAGGCAGCAACTCTTGAGGCAAGAGTCTCTCCTGAAAAGAAGAAAACAAAGAGCAAATCAAAACCAACAAAACCAATCAGGAATAAATTTATTAAGTAACATATTCCACACTATGAGTTACTTTCCTTCTGCCTCCACAAGAGGCAAAGTTTGCTGGGCTTGCTGTTATTAAAAAATTACCAATATTCCAACCCACATGTTCAGTGTAGGTTTCCTGCCTGTTACCTGGCATAGTGACCATTGGAGTGCCAGCCCAGAGCACATCCATCCCAGTTGTGTGCCCATTACAGAGCGGGGTGTCCAGGCAAACATCAGCTAACTGCCCTCTCCTCACATGCTCCTCTTTGGGGGCAACAGGTGAAAAGATGATTCTGTTCTGGGCCAGACCCAAATTTTGTGCATACTGCTGAATATTGGGCTCTCCTACAGCTGGGAAACGTAGCAGCCACAGCACACTGTTTGGGACTCTTTTTAGGATCTGTAACAAAAATAAGAAGCAAATACAGGAAGCTCAGAGAGGAACATTTACTTTTCTGAACAAGAAATTACCACATACCAAACTGCAGTGGAAGGCATAGTCATTCAGTACATTAATATGAGGTATAAGAGCAGGAATAAAACAGATCTTAATTTTGAATGGAATCACTAGGATTGCACTCCTAATGACACTGGAAGAGACAGCAACTCTGAGCAACAGTTCATAGGGCAGTACTTGGAGTAAGTCTTGAAATTTATTATCCCAGTTATTCATAGGCCAATGCTATGGAATATAAAAAAAATATTACCTCCAAGTAACTCTCAGCAATACACTGTAAGCTGGAATCTGATAGAGATGCTCTCTGCTCAGATCTATCAATCTACCAACTGTCAAGGCCAGTTATGACTCAAATGTAGAGACTAAGGAAGACCAAAATTATTTCACATCTGGCTAGATGCACAGATATCATTTGAAATAAATCTAAAAAATTATATATTCTAGTAAGCCCTGCAACAAAAGCACTGTAAGGATTCAAAATGGCTCAGGGTCAATGTTTTCCACGGAAAAGTTACAGTTTTAACACACATGAAGTTTCTGCTAACCTGAACAGAACTGCTGTTCCAGAAGCATATTAACCCCAGATACTCACATTAGCCCACATCTGTAAGGTGGAAGGATCAATCTTATACAGCTGATTGAAGTTGCAGTACACAACAGCATCCTCTGGTAAGCCGTACTGAGAGCGGGTGGTAACAATTATAGTCCGTGGAACTTCTTCACCAGTGGCTGCTTTGTTGTTGATCTAAAGGAATGAAGAACAGCTACTGAAACGCTGAAATTGCAGAAAACAAGAGCATGCCCTGTGGAATTGTCCTGAGACACTGCAACATTTGTTAGCATCATAAGTTACTGTAAGCATATCTTTGGTTTTATTATACAAAACAAAATTGTCTACTTACCCACAGCAAGAGTTTAACTGGTTTGTGTACACGCTTGTGGATGCCACAATGTTGCAACCACCAAGGCAAAAAACACTGGGCATTTTCATGCCCTTCCTATATCTCCCCGAAATTCCAAGTAACTGGAATAATTGGAAAGAAGAATCATATAAAGAGGCATTACAAATGGAATCTACCCTCGTTAAGGTAACTTAATTTCTGTGAGATCAAGAATGAAATTAATACTTAAAGACAGAATTAAAAAGCAAAGGTGTTTCTCTGTTTGTTTGGATTTTTGTGGTTTATTTTTGGGTAGGTTCTGTTTGGGGTTTTTTTTGTGGGTGCTCCTTTTTTTTTAAAGATAAAAGACAACAGACACAGAACAGATAGTCAAGACTAAAGATACAGACTCATATGCAACTGCTGGACTGTAAGGAACTATCTGATAAGAAAATAATAGAAATTACAAAAATTAGGGAAGTTAACAACAAACTTTCTTGAAAGCACAGATCTTACAGCGTTCACAAAGAATAGGAATATGCTAATAAAAACCAGTAGAGGATGAAGATGGGATAATCAAAATACCATGCAACAGTCTTGAGGATTAGTAAAATGGAAGTATGATTTTAAATTTTTCATAATGACATGCAGTGATGGCATCAAAACTAGATAAAAATATCGGTAGAGACAGACAGCACAGCTACTTAGAGCCTTTTTCTCTAAATACTCGTTTTTCATAAGTATGTATTTAAAATTTAGAGTAGTGGCAGTGCAGGCAGCCACTGATGACACACCTGATGTGAATGACAATGACTCACTGTCACTGACTCCATTAGAAGATGCACATGATAACAGTTCAATAGAAGTTGGTAAAAGTGTCCACCTATGCCAAAAAGCAGCTGATATCAGCACAAAGAAGTGTTATATCAGTGTGACTGAAAAGATAGAAGTTCTGTTTTAAGAGTGCACAGACAGAGCTTAAGAGTGTTTCGTTGTGGTGGTGGAGTATTAAGAATTCTCTATGAGGATAAGAACTTCAGAAAAAAATGCCAATAAGCTTACTGACCAAACTAAGACATAACATATTATCAACTCAAAGGAAAGCCTCAGCTGTGAACAAAAGAACTCAAAAAGAAACCAAGGCAGGAGATTGTGGATAGAGCAGCAGTAATAAAAGGGCTCATTAAAGGATGTCAAATGATGTCTCTCCTGAGAGACTGTAAACTGAGTAACGCACACAAGATGAGTTATGCCAGTGTCAGAATATGGTATTTCTAAAAATGAAGAACTGTTCTGCAATGGAAGAAGTGTTAAACAATACCAGTAGCAGTCACAAAAATCCCATTAACTGTTAAGCACTGAGAGGTGGTGATGTAGTGCACGGTTCTGAAAAATGTAAGGAGATGAATAAATGTTGCTGAGATACAGTGGAATAACTCTGACTCTATTCTATTATTCAGCAACTTTTTTCTAAAGGAAAAACACAACTGAAACTAAGTAGCAGGTCACAAATCTCTGGAGGCTGCAGGGCAAAAAGCAAATCTTGCGTTCAAACAATGAAATGTGGTCTTTATGCAACAAGAATTAATTTCTTTGGACTTTAGATACCTCTAGATACAATTCCTGTATCTCTGGGGGGAAAGATCATCTTCCAGTACATCTGTGGCTTATAATGAGTTTTCTTCAATATGAGAACTAAACAAATCAACATGACAGAAGACACATTTGCTCGGAGGTTTTTCTTTCTTATTACGTTAAAACATATATAACATAAACCCCAAGAGAACAGTGTCCTGAAGCACCTCACCTGAGTGGTTGCTAATCCATTACTGATGTTGAATCCATTGATAGTAATCTGAATTTGCCCACGATTAATCATCTCAATGACAGCTTCTGCAATGGTGTTCATGGGGATGACTGGCATACTGAGGGCGGCATTGCCATCGGCATTTTCACAACTGTCAGGACACTTCATCTACAACATATCACACAAGTGTCAGAGACAGGACTTCAGACTGTACACAGAAACTTGGGACTTCAGTCCCTAACACTGTACACAGACAAGAGCAGCTCTCACCTTAACAATTTTGACATCAGGGAGGCTGTCAAGGAAAGCCTTCAGGTCAATGCCATTCAAAACAATCCTGTTATCATAAATATGACCATTGGACTTGAAATCAATGACTGCTTTTTTCTGTTAAAAAAAAATGATTTAAAAAAGTTAAATCCCCAACTAGGTACCATATAAGTGCCATTTTATAAAGACAGCTGTGAAAAATGCTTCTTGCCCTGTCTTCCAATGTACCTTCAGATGGGGGAACATGTTGGCGTGGTCTCCAATGAAGAAAGTGTTTGGCATGTAAGCTAATTTCTCTGAATACTGCTCAGCCACTTCAACTGGGGAAGTTTCTTTATCTGTGATGATATAATCCATGAACAATGCCCCACTGGTTCCAGGATACCCTAGCCACATTGCCTAAAAAACAAGAAAGCAAGGCTACAGTTTCAGGTGCGTTGCGAACATAAAGGAAGTCTAAAATCAATTAATTTCAAGTTAAATTTTCCACCTACAGATTCAAGTTCCTTCTTTTTTATCAACTGAAGATCAACCACTACCTCCAAACTCCATGACCAAGACAGTGAACAGTCCAAGTATGTTTTAAAATTGATCCCTCAAGGAAAAGTTGAAGGATCCAGAACACTAACCATCAGCACAGCTTCTCTGAGCTGAGACAATTCCTGGAATCTGGAGTGACCCTGATTCAGGTTGCTCCCATTCTCCTTCCACAGGCATTTCAGAAAATGCTTAGTCTAAAAAAGAAACTCTGATTCTGACTTATGGTAACTAGAATTTCATTAAGCCTAAGGAGATTAAAACCCAAAAACTCAATCAATTGCTTCAAATACCCTTTCTTTGTTCTCACTATGGCAAGACAGGCAGTGGTACAGAAACATCCCAGAATTAAGGAGTCCTTCCTCAGGACATTGTCAATTGTCCATAAAGCACATAAAAAAAGCCCCAAACTGCTGTTCTTAAACAGAATGATAATATTTGTCTTGCATTTTCTAAGCCCCAAGTCTCTCTTGCCTACTAATCAACACGAGCCTTCAGCGTTCGTTCCATTCTGACAGAAAAAGAGAAACTTTGTACTCAAGGGGGTGTTTTTGGAGATACAGAGCCCTATGATTTAGTTACCTGAATTGGTGCTGGTCTCAGGGCAAATAATTCATTTCGGGCTCCTTTGGTGTAGCCATTCATGTTAATGAGAATGTGTATCCCATCCTGATGGATGCGATCTGCTGCTTTTCCATTACATGGTATCTGAAGAATAAACAAATACATAAATTAAAGTTCTTTCTGTTTCCAGTCTTTCAACAATAAACATGGTTAGTCACCAGTGTACCAACAGATAGATGTCAACTGCATAATTTAATTTAGGTGAGACTAAATCTTGTAATTCCTGGTTTTACAGACATTTAAGTCCTCAACTCAGCAGTAAAACTCAGCAGCAGTAGAACAAAAGCTAAAGGCTTGAAACTGAGGTTATAAAACTAGCACAGACCCCCCCACCATTCCTGTAAGGCTAATTAATAATCAAAGCTCACACAGGGCAAGTGACATCTTGACTTATCCATGACATTTATATATGACTATTATCTTCAGACCTAATGGAGGAGTTAGTAAAAAGTAACACTATCAAAACTGAATAATCACAGAAGTCACACAATAACCACTCTTTCCCAGGTAAGGCATTAACACCAATACATCTACAAATTCCAAAATTCTCAAGACTAACATCAGCCTAATTCAAGAAATGATTGCAACTAAAAATCTCAAAACTACAGGCTGATCTCTTTCTTCATTTAGAAGAATTTAAGTTTGCATCAAAAAAAGCTCACCTGAGATAAGTCAACAAAATGATTTGCTTCAGCCATCACTTTTACACGGAAGTTTGTCCCATCATCAGGACTCAGGGCATAACAGAACACCTAGAACAGGAGACACCAAAAATTCAGTATCTGCAACAGCTTGCCCACAAAATAACTGTGCTATAAAACATATGGTATTGCAATTTTAAATTATATTTAGTTTCATACAAATCATATTAATTTGTGTGGCATTTGCCGGTTGAGAAATAAATAAAAAAAAAAAGACACTGAGCCTTTCTTCGACACATTTGAACCAGGGTCCAGTTTTGCCTACTTCTGGTGCTAGAGTATGGCACTGTACCCTGCACAGACACATAGACATTCTTCTCATCAGTGCAAGGGAAAGTAATTTTAACAGATAGATTTGCACAGGCACTGAATTCCTTAAGAATGCCTTCTACAGGACACCTTTAAATTTTTAATTAGCAAGAATCATAATTATGACTCAGGTTGAACAGACAAGCCTTGTGGGGAAGCTTTTTAACAGTGACTAATTCTCCCAATTAAGAAACTGTGACTGTATCTGAAAAACAGACAGTAGACAGACTATATGAAAGAGCATCTTTAGCCAACCTAGGACATACAGACACAGAACAAACAAAAACTAATATGCAGAGAATTTAACAGGCAAGATAAAAGCATGGTCTTAGTAAAATAATAGATAACTATTTAATATTTAAATTAAGCTCTGTAGAGTTTTATAAACCTAGAACGTGGAAGACAGGCCTTTGTCTTGAGCTGATTCAAGGTTAAATGGGACATTCTCCCCACACCTCTTGTATTCAGACCATCACTTTAATTCTTTCAGGAAAAAACCTACTAGTCACAATTCAATCATGTGGCTTTGCCACAAAAATTTCAGACTAAAGACTTCATGACCAGAAAGAAGCAAGAAGGTAGGGGAAAAAAAGCTCCAAAACAGAACAAACAAAAAGATTAATAAAAAGCACTTTTTCAAGAAGAAAATACTTAACAAGCTTTTACAAAAACAAGCAAATTTGTGTGACTTGGAAAACAGGAGCTCAAAACTGAGGCATTTTAGACAGTCATGGGACAAACAACGTAACTGGAAATGAGTTCTATTTACAGACTCAATCCCTTAACACGACACCCACATAAATATAGACGTGACTGTGTTCAGCATTACTAAACTGCATATTCTCCTTCTGCAGAAAGCATCATGTGTCACTGTCCTTTGAAAAAGAGGTAACCAGACCAATCTCAAGTTCACATTTGTGACTCAGGTACTCTAGAGAAAAATGCACTTAAAAAACACAGCAGCAGAGAGCGAACAAAAACCAGGTGCAGAACTGTAAATCAAGTAATCAGGCAGCAGCACCTTGATGTTGAAAGATATTTATTCAAAGAACAGCAGCTGAAGCTTAAAGAAGTTTTCCATGAGCCACAAATCCTACTTACAGCAATTTCAAGGACAAGTACCTAATCTGCCTACCTTCTAAACAACACTTCAAATTGGTAAAGGAGAATGACTCAGGCTGGAGAGCTCTTTAAACCATAAAAAAACCCCCAAGAAACAAAAATTGCCCTTTCCTAGTTTAATTGCCCACACCAAGAAAAAAAAATGCCACTTACAGCCATATTTAAAGCTTTAAATATGCTATTTGTGTTTTTTACCTCAAATTTGTCTGGGTTATGCATGCCTGGAATGGACTGCATTAGGTGTGAGGTTGGATGGTTTCCAAAATCAGAGCTCACGTAGCCAATACGAAGTCGACCTTCACTGGCCTTCAAATCCTTGGGATGCTCATATGGTGGCTTGTGAAGAACGTTAATCTGACAAGAAAACAAACACAACTGTTTACAAACTCAGGAACCAAAACCAAAATCTAAACAGAGGGACCAAAAAACCCCCTATGAGTTTGCAGAACTAGCCTTATTACATGAAGTACTCCAAAGCAGAATCACAACAAATACTCAAGGACTGTCGTGTCTTGCTCTGTATAACTGTTGCTATCACCACTAAAGCAACTGCACTTGGAAATCCCAGAACCCATCAAACACAAAAGCTCACATGTTCCAGCAAAGATTCACTGGAGGCAAGGTCAGGTTCCAAGCACTGTGGATGCTGGAACTGACCAATCAATACTCTCATACAGCTGCCTGAAGCTGCTGTCAGGGAAGAGTAATTTACTCCCTCCATTTTTCAAAAATGCCCCTCATGTGTGCTTTGGAAAACGTGATGAGCAACACTTTGTGCCATCTCTTTACACATCAGTGACTCAGAAAGCTTACAACAGCTAATATTATGTGAGTATTTAATTTTGAGTATGGACAGGCAAAGCCACAAAGCACTTCTATCACAACAGGCCTGTATAAAACTTCCTACCTTGTCCAGACACAGATTTCCATGTCTCTCAGCAATAGCCTTCCTGAAACTGTGAGAAAGGGGATACAGCATGCTGTGATGTGGGTGGACAGAAGGCAGTCTGTTTTTCTCCAGCTGATCAGCTACAATGCTAACCAGCTTCTTCATCCTTTCATCATAGTCTGTCCAGTCACAGACAATCTAAAAAAAAAAAAAAAAAAAATTTAAAGAATATTAGGACAACAGCTTCCTTTTATCTGTATCAGATGTTTCACAGGTTGAGACCAATGTTTCTTCCAAATATGGGAAGTGAGAAGAGTAGTTACTGTTGACGACTGTATAATCTTAGCTTCTGATTTAAGACTTAAGTCTAACCCTTTTACATTTAAATT